>NW_021703770.1:58417460-58866476 GCF_005190385.1 Monodon monoceros | reverse complement strand
GTGTGTGTGTGTGTGTGTGTGTGTGTGTGTGTGTGTGTGTGTGTGTGTGAGAGAGACAGGGAGAGAGTATGTGTGGGTGCATCTACAGAGTACACAGTTTACAGTGTTAAAGTAATATTCAGTTATTCATAATGTATTGGATTTTCTAAGTTGAGAATGGATTTTTTATGTCTTTTCAGCATCTGTGTAGTTGACAATTTTTACTTTTCATCTCTTAATAAGGTGAATTTTATTAACATATTTTCTAATCGTGAAACAATTTTACATTCCTAGGATAAATCCCACTTGGTTACGGTGGTTCTTCTTTCGATGTACCGCCAATTTCTGTCTGCCAATATTTCAATTATGATTTTTCCTTTGATATTCTACAAATAATACTGATCTGAAGCTCTATCCTTTGTTGTTATCTCAAACTCGCATTGCTGAGCTAGACACCAAGGTTATTTTTGGTTGCCCAGAATAATCTGTTTCCAGTTTTCTGAAGGTTCAGTAAGGTTCCCCTGTGAAACCACCGAGGTCAGGTGCTTTTCCTTCAGGGTGCTGGGCGAGGGGTGGCAGTTAGCTATTCCAATACTTATCCTTTTACATCTAGAGCAACCGGTTCTTTATTTTCTCCTTTTGAGGTCAGTTTTGATCGTTTATATATTTTCCTACAAAAGCATCCCATCCATCCAAGGTTCTGAAATCGTCTTCCATGAGTTAAACAAAGTAGTCCTTTATGAGAATCTTCACTTCTTGTGCATCTGCAGTGTTCCCCCATCTCAGACCATGTTTTGCACATCTGTGCTTTAAACTCAGAATTGCATGCCTTGATTAGGCTACATATTTAAATATTTTATTGGTTCTAAAAACAAGATATTGGATTCTGCATATTTTTCTATTATTTTTCTGTTTTCTAATTAATCTATTTCTACATTCATTTTCCTTCCTCAGACTTTGGTCATCCCTTTTCTAACTTCTCACAGTGGATATTATAATTAATTTGCAAGGTATCTATTAACATAGCTTTAAGGTTAATGAACCTGCCTTCTCATAGGCTTTATGTTGTCTGAACTGTCCTGTCTTCAAGAGGGAAAAACACTATACAGTGTTTCCTACATATTTTGGGTAATGAAACCCCCTTTGTAGCGAACTCGCATGTGTATTCTACAAAACACACTTGGAGACATGCTGCCTTAGTTAAGAGTCTGTGTATTCCCGCAGGTTATTGTTTAATCTGCTAAAAGCTTTTTATCTTGAATATAATAAAGATTACTTAACATTTTAAGAAATACAATTAAAAATGTTTATCAAGTCCTTTTACAAGCTTGATAAACTTAAATAAACACTCAGAGAGTGAACAGAGGAAAAGATCTTTAGATTACATTAAGATCAATTGGATTTAAGCTCCATCTACTCAATCTATAAGCTGTTTGGGTAAGAGGACTTATTTTCTCTAAGACTCATCAGTAATATGAAAGATTTTGTCTGTATCAACTTTCTCAATCTGATTCAAGTGGCAAATAAGGGGGAAATTATAGTATTTTTCATGAAATATCATAACATATCTGTGCATTTACTTAGGAGCAATTTTCAAATATATATGTGTATGTGCACTTGGAGTGCACTTTGCACTTCAAAAGCTTTTGTAAAATGTTTTAAAGGAATACAATTTAAAATTTTAATACGTACTCACTAAATACTGCATGCTACTAGTCTAACAGCAGATCCTTAGCTTAAGAAAATTATGGCTTATTATTTCTTTGAGTTGTAAGAAGATTCTCATTATTCAATTCCATCAACAGATCATCTTTGATTAAGAGCTGTCTGAGAATGTTCTTTCAAGACCACTGGTGAAGAAAATCTCTCAAATCCTTCCCAGCAACAAAATGGTTCCTGAGACTGGTTCTAGAAAATATTTTAAATGTTTCTGTTTCTTCATTAGCTTAAGCCCCAAAGTACATGGTTTTGAGAAGTTTGAATTTTTATAAAAATACAAACACAACAAATCATAATTTTAGAAGGGGTTTCACACCCTGTGCGGATAAACTAATTTTGTAATGTCTAGAATAAGAGATTCAAATAAATGCATGATAGAGTTTGCACCGGAATCTTCCAAGAGCTTTAGAAATTGCTTGCTTTGTTACAATGTCCAACCCAGACGTCTACTCTAGTTAGCCTTTGCTGATCAGAATTAACTATCAACTTTGGATGCTTGCCCACTTCAAATACTCCCAGAAGCAACATGGAGACATTACATCAGCAGTATTGCAGAAAGATTAATGTGCTTTGTTTGGAGATGCAAACAGTAATTATACGCACTGCATACTTCTAGTACTTTATCTTTTTTACCCAAATCTAAGTGAATCTACTTGTACATTTGCATACAGTTTAATGACAACAATAATGTGTAGTTAACAGATATTCACTGGAATATAAAAAATTTCCTTGGTATTTTCCCAGCTAATTGTTTTTACAGCTTGACTTCACTTATGCATTAGCTGCATTCATAAAAAGGTCTACATAAAGCAAATATTTTCATACTGAATCCCATTTTCCACTGTTGCCCGGTATTAAATCTTGAGCTGTATTTCTACAGGAAAATGTTGGCTCCAACACATAAAAATTGTAATTAAACATCTAAAAGATGTATGCCAAGAATTAGGTACATTTAATCAAGTATTTTATAAAGTACATTTTATCCTCTCACCTGCAATAAAGATTAATCAAGTGAATAACCATTCTGTTTCATATTCCCACGATCGTTAGAAGAGCATATACATTAAAGCTCCACCAACAACAACAAATGCGGAGTTTGGGTGACTTCATAGCAACTGAAAGTAGAAATATAATTTATTAGCTGAAACTGCCACATGGAGGTATGCTGTCAGGTAGATTCAGGCAATGCAAGTAGTCTCAGATTATTGATAATAATCATTGAAAAGTCTTAGAAATTTCTTCTGGTTATTGGTAATACACTTGGCCTTTTATTATAATCCATACCAGATGATTTACTGGAATTATACCGATCGCTGGAGCCAATAGCACCCTCCAACTCAAAGATTACTTTTCAAAGAAATGGAAAAAAGGACTTTCTCAACTACCTGGATCCTTTTACAGTATAAGAACTGTAAAAAGCACCTTTTGCTAAAATAGAAGAGTACCTGGGACCTTTAGAAAGCTCTCCTACTTTTAACTACAAATACTCTGAGGTAATGCTAAGCAATTGAATTTTCAGTCATTTAAAATTAACTGTTTTAACTTTCCTGCTCAAATCCTCCCAGGAGTACTATGTGGAGTGCAGTTCTCTATGCCCTCCTCTCCCCGTATCGCTGCGGATGATCTCGGTATGCTTTTCATCATTATACTATAGTATGAGTTGTGCCTTATTCCAGGACGTGCACTAAGCTGAGAATCACCAAATCTTCTTCATCTCTGCCATGAACCCTGAGGCAAAAACATGGCATGGCAACAAATCAGACGATGTCGGTAAAGCTGCGACACTGATATTCAGTCTGACTACCACACACGGGAAAAGGCTAACACTGAGAACCTGACAAGGCTAACAGTTCCAACCTCTGATTATGATGGTTTATTCCTGCTCACAACATGGATAAGAAATTGCATGTCAGTCATGCTGCAAATTCTCTTGTGTGTGCAAAGCAGCTTTTGAGGTTACTGTTGAGTAAGTGTGCCATGATATCCTAATGTTCCAAAAGAGGCGGCGTTTACATCCGTTAGCATAATGCAGCAGAACACGCATGCGCTCTGAAGAACCCAGTCCTGGGTTGGAGGCCAGCTTGGTCCTCTACTGGTCTGTAACCCTGGGCAAGTTACACTCTGTGCCAGAACACGGTAGGAAACTATAGTTGTTTGTCCTTCTTCTTTCTTGGCAACTAACCCATCGTCCTTCTCAGATATGCCACAGTGTTTCTATGATACTTCAGCCCCTCTCATGTATTTTTTTTTTTTTATTCCCCGTAAATAACCTAGGGGCCTTGCCACCAGCTCCACGTTACTATGTCTGCTGCGGCAGGCCCAGGAAGGGCCGCAGTGATGCTGGCAGGCCTCTAGGCTTTCACTTCACATGCTGGATGGCACCCCTGTCAGGGCTCCCACCATACCGGGGAGAAGAGCATCCCGTGTCTCCCTAGGAACACTGCCCATTGGTTCATCAGTCATTCGAGATGCCAATGCACTTCAAAATATCAGGTAGTGTTCAAAAGACACACTGACATGTCCAGATATTATGAAAACCAGGAAAAACCAACTAAATAAATATTCAGATGAATCTAATGTAAAATAATGAATATTACTTTTACCACAACTTTTAAAATTCTCTGTTTTGTGTCTTAAGGGACATCTATTTACATGTTTGGGTTATTGTTCTATCCATATAAACTATTCTGTGACCTGTCAGTCAACCACAGTGTAGGAGTCTAGTAACTCATTTATCTTTGAAGAAGTGCATCTTGACCAGAGACTGTGAGAATGCCAACAAATAATGAGAAAATAAAGAAAGCGAGAGGGTCAAGGCTCTGATAACTGAAGCCAAGAAAAAGCCTGGGAAATGAATGAGTAATAAGCTCCCAGGAAACCTAAACTGAGAAAAGCAGTAAGCCATCATGAGAATAATACCTGAGATAATTAAATATATAGTCCAAACAGTAGCCTAAGATCCTAAACCTGACCCAGAGGTAAAAGAGAACAGCTAAACAGGTAAAGGTGCTCATTTTCATCTCGATGAGGGAGACAAGGGATGAGGAAAAGAGAGAGAAAAAGCACGCAATCAGGGACAACCCTGGTGGCGCAGTGGTTAAGAATCCGCCTGCCAGTGCAGGGGACACGGGTTCAAGCCCTGGTCCGGGAAGACCCCACATGCCGGGGAGCAACTAAGCCCATGCGCCACAACTAATGAGCCTGCGAGCCACAACTACTGAAGCCCTCGTGCCTAGAGCCCGTGCTCGGCAACAAGAGAAGCCACTGCAATGAGAAGCCCGCGCACTGCAACGAAGAGTAGCCCCCGCTCGCCGCAACCAGAGAAAAGCCCGCGTGCAGCAACGAAGACCCAATGCAGCCATAAATGAATGAATAAATTTACAGGAAAAGAAAAAGCACACAAGCAATGAGAGTGGAAAATACCTGGTGATATTAGGTATAATATCAGTTTATTATATTCCATTAGAAATACAGACTATTGAAACTCAACATAAAAAACTTACTGGATTTAGGAAAGATCAGAACATGAGATAGTTTTATTTTCGTTTTAAAATGTGATATGTAGACAACTAAACAGTTCAATACAGTAAAAAACGTCTTGCTGCCTTTACTGATTTGGAGAAAGCCTTCCATATGTTCTTAAAAACACAGGATGTCAAGCAAAACCAATGGGTCATTCAAACGCCAGTGTGTATAAGGTTCCAGAAGTATGTGAGGAAGCAACATAGAGAATTCTGAAAATCTGAGGCCTACATAGGAGTAAAATCAGAATGCATCTTGAGCAAATTCTATTTATTTTTGTTATTCTCTTTTACTTACTTTTATTATTCTCCTGAAAAGTTCACTCAGGAGGACAAAAGGCTCGCAAAAAAGACTACACAGTCTTATTTGCAGAGGGTGACAGTTCTTGTGAGACAAGGAGAGAAATCTACAACGTAATCTGAGATTGTAAAACTGGAAACTCCTAAGCCCTAGAGGCATCAAGACTGACAAGTGCATGAGCGCTGTGATCCCCCAGGGAGCGAAATCACCCAGATACGAACGAGAAACCCTGGCCAGAAACTGAATACTTCAGAGCTTGGTGAACTTACAATGAAGTCAACTAGATGAAGAGCTAATGTTATCATCCTGGTTGTCATCTGACTCTTGTTTTATCAAAAATTTAATTCTAAAAACATCAAGATAAGTATATTCTTTTACTTCTCAGATTTAAGAAGGCAAGGACTCCCCTGAAATGCTTGTGAACCCTGTAACAGACCGTAAAACTTCTTCAATAAAGGAAATGCTTAGAGTGAAAGATTCGCATACTATTCTGGGGGTGATGTTCTAGGAGGGCTCTAAAGGGACTGATTTCTGTTCAGACACAGGGAAGAGGGGAGTCTTATTCACTGTAGTCCTAGTGTCTCGTATCTGGCATGACACCTAGCACTTAAAAGGAGTCTTTGTTAACTGAGTGAGTGATCACAGCTAACGTTTACTGAGCCGTTCACCCTCTGCCAGCATTGTGCATAAGGTAACTCGTCTAATCCGCACAACAGCCCTATGAGGTAAATACTATTATCACTTCTATTTTAGAGCTGAGGAAACCGAAGAACAGAGAAGCTGAATAACTTGGCCTGGGGGAGCCAGGTTTCAAAGGCAGGCAGGCTGGCTCCGCAGCCCCTTCACCGCTCCACCACACACTGCAGTCCCCCCAGCGGGAGAGTGAATGGCTGTGGGCAGCAAACTGGCCTAACAAGGGCCAGGGTCTAAGCTGCGTGGGAGTAAAGCAAATCGGGACCGCCGCCGGCTGAGTTCTAAGTAAAAGGATGCCTGTGGGGTCCGGCTGGGGAAGGCGCCAGGAGTGGATGCACCTGCTTGTGACGGTGGACTCTGAGTGCTTCCCAACGCTGGGTGTGATCAGTGACCTCGAGGCAGAGGCCTGATACATCGATGAGGACAGGCTGGATCTGCAGTTTTCATCCTGGGCTCTACACAGAAATCACCTGACTTACAAATCAGCAAGAAAAAAGACCAGTAGATCAACAGAAACACAAGCAAAGGTTATAAACTCAGCGTTCACAGAAAAGGAAATATAAATAACTCTTACACATGAGAAGATGCTCAACTTCACTGATAAAGAAAGTCAAATTAAAATGCCAAAAACGTATGACTTTTCCCCAAATTAGGTTGGCAAAAACCCCAAAAGATTCAAAAGAGCCTCATTTCTAGTCTGGATTATTGTAATAACCTCCTCCTCTTAGTTGCCAAAGACATCCTTTCAAAACATAAGTCAGATCATGTCACTATTTTGCTCAAAACCCTGCAATGGTTCTACAGCTCACTCAGAGCAAAGCCCACATCCTTCCAGTATTGACAAGGCCTTACATCCGTCTGCCTCCAAGTCCTATCACTGACTGCCACTCACAGCGCTCAGCACTCCACTCACTCCACTCCTACCGCACTGGCCTCCTTCCCGCTGCTCCAACTCACCAGACAGGCTTTCACCTTCAGGCCTTTGCGATGTCAGATCTCTTGCTTCTCCCCCAGAGCATCCTCAAAGCTCACTCTCGCTCTCCTCCTCAAAGCCTTTGCTCACATCTCACCTTCTCAATAAGACCTCTGTATTTAAAATTGTAATCCTCATCCCTTTGCTCTGCTCTAACCTTTCATTTTCTAACCTACTATAAAATATCCTTAACTGCATTTAATTTTTATTGCCCACCTCCCCTAACTAGAATGTAAGCTTCAACAGGGCAGGAATGTCTATTTTATTTAATGATGTATCCAAAGTACCTATGCACGTGGCTAAAACATATGCACAAAGATATCTGTACTACAACACTGCTACAGCAAAACAGCAAAACAACTGTCCATGAATACAAAATTAGTTAAATAAACTATAGAACAATCACACAGTGGAATGCTAAACAGTTTTTAAAATAAATGAAGCAGTAGTCCTATTTCCAGTATGGCCAGGTAAGCTCTGACTGGACCAATCCTCCTGCATTAAACTATAAACTGAACAAAATATGAAAAACTGAAGAGTGAACAAAACAGGCAATACTGGAGTGGGGTTAACATCTGGAAAAAAGGAACAGCACAGGATGAGTTTCTCTCTTTTTTTGTTTTAACAGCTTAAACCTGAGGGCAGGTCCCAGGCTGCTGCACGTGAGGCAGCTAAAATGCCAACAGAGAACACACAGTCTTATTGGCTTGAAGAGCCAGAGATAAAAAGGGTTCAGCGCAAGTATAGTCACTGAAAATGACTGTCTCCTTCAACTAGAAAATAAGGGGGAAATCCTAAAAATAGCAGATCTAGAGAAAGGGAACCCCAAATTCTGTGTATAAAACTCTGCCCAAATCTCTACTGACCCCTGAGCCACACTGGCATGGGACAGACTCAAAGCAGCAGAGCTAACAGGTTGAAATTTGAGCTGCTGCTCAATCAGAAAACAATTTTGTCAGTAGACTTCAGCCCAATTAAGTGCCCGCTTTAAAAAATTACTACACTTCAGAGGGACGCAACAGAACCTAGTTTCTACAACATGTAACTCAAAAAGTCCAGAATACAATCCAAAATTTCTCAACATGTGAAGAAGCAGGAAAAAATGATCTGTTCTCATAATAAAAGACAATCAAAAAAAACAAGCCTGAAATAACCCAGATGTTAGAATCAGCAGTTATACTATGCTCAAAGATATAAAAAGAAAATGTGATTTTAATGGATAAATGTATGGGACATCTCAGCAGAGAACTATTAAAAAATACAAATGGAAATTCTAGAACTGAAAAATATTCAAATTTCAAATTCACTAGATAGGCATAGTAACAGAAAGGATATGGCAGAGTCAAGATTAATCAACAGAAATTACACAATCTAAAAACAGAGAGGAAAAATTATTGAAAAAAGTGAACAGAGCCTTAGGAACCTGTGAGACAATATTAAAAGGTCTACCAGAGGAAAGGAGTGAAAAAAAGACGGCAGAAAAATATTAAAAGACATAAGAGCCAAAAACATCTCTTGGTGAAAGACATATTTACACAGCCAACAAGTTCAGTGAGCTAGAATAATATAAAGGAAACCACACAAGACGTATATCTGAATTACTAAAAACTAAAACGACATATTACATACAGGGAACAATCATTCAAATGATGGTCGACTTCCTTTTTTATCAGTTAAGGCAAATACATTTGTTTGTGTGTTTGTTTTTGAATGGCTGACTTCTCATGAGAAAAAAACTGAGGCCAGAAGACAGTGGAACAACATCTTTAAAGTGCTGAAAATAAAAAAGCTGTCAACTCAAAATTCTATATTCATTGAAAATATGTTTCAAAAATGAAGGCAAAATAAAGACATTTTCAGTTACTAAAAATTAAGGGAATTCATTGCCAGAAAACCTGAGGGGCTATAAGAAATGCTAAAGAAAATTCGAGGCTGAAGTGAAGCCAGATGGAAACCTGGATCCTGAGAAAGGAATGAACAGCACGAGAATGGTCAACTTGTGAGAAAATGTGAAAGGCTATTTTTTTCCTTTTAATTTCTTTAAAATATGTAGACTATTTAAATCCCAAATTATAACATTGTGGGGTTCATAGAGTATGCAGATGTAATACAAATGACAACCACAGTGTAACAGATGTGCTGAGAGGTTAAATAGACCCATATGGTTATAAGTTTCTAAAATCTTCATACTAAAGTTACAAAAAATGATGCAACTCCTTATGTAGTAATATAGAATAATCTTTAAGGTGTATCTCAAATTTTAAAAGGATTCGGAATATTGTTATAGAATGATGCTTTCTTAAAGTAAATATACACATATGGCCAGAGGATATCCTGAAAGGATAAGCACGAAACTGGCAAGGGCAGATTGAGTACCGGAACACAGGGGTGGTACAATGTTCACACTAATATTCAAATTTTTAAAATTTAGTACTATATAAAAGTAATACAGGGACTTCCCTGGTGGTGCAGTGGTTAAGAGTCCGCCTGCCAATGCAGGGAACACCGGTTCGAGCCCTGGTCCAGGAAGATCCCACATGCCGTGGTGCAACTAAGCCCATGCGCCACAACTACTGAGCCTGTGCTCTAGAGCCCGTGAGCCACAACTACTGAGCCCATGTGCCACAACTACTGAGCCCGCACGCCTAGAGCTGGTGCTCCACAACAAGGGAAGCCACCACAATGAGAAGCCTGCGCACCGCAACAAAGAGTAGCCCCCGCTCATCTCAACTAGAGAAAGCCCGCGTGCAGCAACGAAGACCCAACGCAGCCAACAATAAATAAATTTATAAAAAAAAAAAAAGTAATACAAAAAAATTTTGGAATAATATACACAAAAAAATAACAGCTCTGAGAAGCTGCACAATAAGAAATGTTTAAACTGTTCTTGATTCATTTCCCAAACCTATATGACTAAAGGAAAGCCACTCTCCTCCCTTTTCTTAAATAACAGTTATTCTATCTCAAAAGAGACAAGTATTGTAGGTACTGATTTTTTTTTTTTTAAATCACTCTTTGATTAATTGAGCCAACCAAATATAGTAAGAAAACTACTCGGGTCATTTGAAATACTATTTAAAAAAAGAGTTAGACCAGTGGTCTGCAACCTTTTTGGCACCAGGGACCGGTTTTGTGGAAGACAATTTTTCCACGGGGCTGGGGGGGATGGTTCAGGCAGTGATGCGAGCAATGGGGAGCGACGGGGAGCGGCAGAAGAAGCTTCGCTTACTTGCCCGCTGCTCACCTCCTGCTGTGCAGGCCGGTTCTTAACAGGCCACGGACCGGACCGGTACCGACATAGACCACCCAAGTAACTCTAATTATAATTGCAATTTCACTGGCAGTTTAACGAAGTTGCATCCACTAAAATTCTAAACTTAATATCTTCCAAGATACGCTTAAAAGCAGTCACTATCCCATGGCTTATTTATTTTAAAGAGTCTTTTTTGGGTATCTCTGACATTCCTGGCCAAACTGAATGAAATTAACTATCTATGAAAACACAAAAAAACTATTTGTTGAACATACAAATAGTTTCCATTAAAAATGTCACAATATATTTTTTACTTCCTAAAGATTGATATGAATTATAACCATTATTTTGGTGTAAACATGAAAAAATTAAAGTTTAATATTATTAGAAGGCATCCATCTTGGTGTTGTAGATTAATATGTAATCTTTCCATGTGATGATACACTCATTTTACTAGTTCTCTGGGTTCTGGGCTCCTTTGGATTTTTAAATCCACTCGTCAATCTTCTTTAATAGTGTATTTTACCCAATTTATCTTTGTACCTATACCAACAAAGGAATAAGACCACAGTTTGTGAATACTCAATCTGCCACAATCTTCTTTAATCAGGAGATTGTATATAATGTTTCTATGCTATTTGAAGGGAGGACATCATCCTAGTTTCATCTGTGCTAACAAGGAGAATTTATTATGAAAAGATCTGGGAAAGGGATGAGGTGCTAAGATGAAAGACATAGACGCCTACTATATTCAGCTGGTTTTCTTCTTCATAAATGAAGTGTTAATAGTGAGATGTTAATGACCCACACTTGATACCTATTCTCTACAACCCTCTCAGATGACTCAGAATGAAAATAAGTTTCTGTATTACAACTCAAACTAAAAATTATACTGAAAAGGACATGTTTAAGCACTTTAGAGATATGTACATATTTCAAGCTTATTCTTAAAAACTTCATGTTTTAGGTAACTTTGAACAAGACAGACATAATTTCATTATTCTTGTTCTGGGTTGATATTGGTTTTGCTTCTCCCAAACCATAAAATTTACAGGAGAAAAAAATTCATCTGTAAAAGTGTTCATATATTTGGAAACAAAAATTAAATCAACCCTCTACAGAGCCAAGAAGAGAGTTATCAAACAGAATACATAATAGAAACTTAAAATTATACAAAATTAAACTAGTAGCAACACTTATATCAAAGGGGTGAAGTAGTTTAAGAATATTTACTCTGGGCTTCCCTGGTGGCGCAGTGGTTGAGAGTCCGCCTGCCGATGCAGGGAACACAGGTTCGTGCCGCGGTTGGGGAAGATCCCACATGCCGCAGAGCGGCTGGACCCGTGAACCATGGCCGCTGGGCCTGCGCGTCCGGAGCCTGTGCTCCGCAACGGGAGAGGCCACAACAGTGAGAGGCCCGCGTACCGCAAAAAAAAAAAAAAAAAGAATATTTACTCTGGCTACATTAGGAGGAAAAGTCACTTATTGATTCACTGGGCCAGCGAAATCCAATACGAATGCTATTCTGCTGCTTATAAGATCATTTGAAATAATTACTTTTTAAAAAGACTTAGTCTATCAATGTCAACTTCAAATATAACAGAGTTTTTCCCATAAACCAAGTAAATGGGGAAAATATAGAATTATTCCAAATTTCTGTTTATCCTACAAAGAAATACTTCCCAAACCCAAGTGCTTCCTATCACAATATATGACATTATATACTGTTTACTGATCAACAGGAAAAAAGAAAATGTTAATTGAAATTAAAATAAAACATACATCTTCTACCATAAAAAAAAAAAAGAATAGAACCAACAGGGTCAAATAAATGGAAATTATTAGAATTGGCTATATATAAAAAATAGTTCCCTATATCTCATATACTTAGAGTTATAAAATAACCCCATAAACCTTATTGCTCATTAATCTAGATCAGGGATCAGAAAACTTTTCCTGCAAAGAGCCAGATAGTAAATATTTCAGGCTTTGCAGGCCATACAGTTTGTATCCACCTACTCAGCACTGTGGTTGGAGTGTGAAAGCAGCCACAGACAACACATCAATGAATGAGCATGGCTGTGATCCAATAAAACTTTATGTATAGTCACTGAAATCTGAATTTCATATAATTTTCACACATCACAAAATATTCTTCTGATTTTTTTCAGTGATTTTTTAAAAGCACAACCTTAGATTATGGACCATAATAAACAGGCAGCATGCTGGATTTGGCCTATGGGCTAAGGTTTGCCAACCCCTGATCTAGAAATACATGAAAAGTAGGTGCTAATAATACTTTCCAAACATTCTTTTGAATAATAGAATATAAATATTGTTGCATTTTTACTCTACCATTATTTTTCCAATATATGAAGTTCTAAAACAGCATTATCTGCCAAAATAACGACTGACCCAAAACTAAGAAAGTTAAATGAAGAATTCTTAATATTTCAAAGCCATGAAAAAGAACTAACACAAAGACAGAAAAGTGTTATTTCATTACACATTCCTAGGTCATAAATTTCACATGGAATTAAACTGATTCTATATAATGTTTGCCCACTGAACTATCATGGAGTTTTAGTTATTTTTATGCCAAATCTAGAATTTCATTCACCCCACATGTAAAATAGTATTAAAATGTGGCCACAAGAATTCTGGCATTTTCATAGTTAATACTATTCTGTATGGTAATAGTGAAATGTCTTAGAAAAAAAAAAAATCACAGGACACAGTCACGGAAACTGTACTGCAGTTGTAGCTTACCTATAACTAGTTAAGATCTTAAGCAAATCATGTAAGGCAGCATTTCCTAAAGTCTGTTCTGTATCCACAGATGATTCATTAACATAACAGGATCCATGGCCAAATGAGTTTGGGAAATGCTATACATTAGACACATTTCTAGAAGATTTATAATGTACATAAGCATTTCATAAGTTCTGAGAAGTTGTGCAGTAAAGAAATCCTTTGGTTTAATCCAGACTCTCCAAATTTACTCAGTTTGAGCAGTACTTATTAACATCTCGCAAAACTAAAATTCCTTAAAACAACATACTTGGAAAATTTTCTCATCAGTAGAGATGAGAAAAGTATCCCTTCAGGTTCTAAACTTTAAAATTCTGTGAGATTATTTGTGAAAGCTGCTCAAATATTTAATTCAAGTTTACAAACCTGAACCCTCTGGACCAAATATACTCTTTATGCTCCCGCAACACTGTGACCTTCCTCTTTCAGAGCACTTATCTTTGGATTGAAATCATCTCTCTAACCATCTAGACTCACCTCCTTAATTGGGAGAGGGAATCATGCTCCATCATTCTTGTTTCTTTAACACTTACCAGAGTGCACAGATCATTAAATGTTTTGCTTTTTGTTTTTGTCTTTATTCTAACACAACAAACTCCTATTTGATTGCCCCACAACCATTCCTACCCTTCTCCTATTGCCTCTCTATGCACCTATGGTCACGTTTCCTCCTCCTTAAAAACATTCATCTCTCATTCCTCTTAAGATGGAGACCAAATGCCATAAGATAGCCCCGGAGGATCTAAACTGCTTTACGTCATATCATATCACATCATTGTTCCTCTCTGCTTTATACACTTTAGTCACACAAAGATAGTACAGATGATATAGTAAACGGCACAGAGAAAAAAGCAGGACAGGGGACTGGGAATGTCAGGGTGGAGTCAGGTGGGTGGCCATGAATGGCATGACTAAAAAGGTTCCATTAGTGAGAGGGAACAGAAAATAAACACCTCTAAACTGCGAGTCTGGATGACTGGTTTGGAAAATGCAGCAGGTGTGGCTAGAGTGGCATTGGCACGGTGGAGAGCAGTACATGAGGTCAGAGAGGTAATGGGAGGCCTGGTAGACCAGGGCCTTCTAGGGCACTGTGTATGCAGTCAGCTCCCATGATGACCTCTCTAATCTAGATCCCGCCTCTGAAGTCGTCTCCTATATCAAACTGCACTTGACAACTCCCCCTGGATGTCTTAATGGAACGTTTAGCTGAGGTCTTAATCCCTGCTTCAAATCTGTTTCTCCTCCATTCTTCCCCGTCTCAGTAAATGGCAGTAACCTCTACATATTGGCCAAAGCCAGAAACCTGAAAGTGCCTCCCACTGAACTGAGAATAGACACAGAAGTCTAATGAACATTCTCCATGCTAGGTAGCCATATCCTTTGATTAGCATAGTAAAGTTGGTGAAAAGCCTAATCCCATATACGTAGCACTCCAATGAGTATTGCTTCCCAGGCATTTATTACACACATACTTGCATCTAATTCCCATGTGAGGGAATTAACATTCCTGTGGGGGCAGATGCTGGGTGAAGTGGGACATTAAATCTGGGTGTCCCCTGAAATGCCAAATGTCCATCTAAGACAAAAATGGTACAGGACTTCCCTGGCGGTCCAGTGGTTGGGACTCCGAGCTTCCACTGCAGGGGGCACAGGTTTGATCCCTGGTCGGGGAACTGGGATCCCACATGCCGCGTGCTACATGACTCACCCACAAAAATAAATAAATAAATAAAAAATAAAAACAGTTCTTAAAAAAAAAGGTACCTGCACCTAGAGTTCAGTCCTAACAGTAGCTTCAGGCTAGGAGGCAGCAAGCATAGAGGAAAAGGTCCCTACAGCCTTTCACGGTGTAAGTCTAAAAGTGAGAGATCCAGTGAACCCTATCAAGTAGGACCAATGCCCCAAATTGCTTTATTTTTACACTCTCTAAAAAGAAATGGAAACCACAGACTAGGAACTACTGCTCTGCTTGAAAATTTCTGGGACCCTTGTAACTTCCCCATGATTATTATTTGTGCTACTGTTACTTCATGGTGACTAGCAACAAACTCCAAACAAAAATAACAATAAATTATGGTGTATTGCTACAGTGAATACTACGCAAATTTATTAAGTAGGGGGTATAGTTACAGGGAAAGTTTTACAAGTGAAAGGGGGTTGTATATGATTTCCATACAAAATGTTAGTAGCAGCACCTCTCAAAGGTGAGACTACAGATTTTAAATCAAAGGTTTGTATGTGCTTGTCCTAGAAGGTAACAAGAAAATGAGGAGCTAAGAAGGCAGAATGCAAAATCAGACATGGATTTTGAAAAGTACATTTTATGAGACTTGCTGTGGTCTTTTACCAGCAAAAGATTCTGACACCTACCTTCCTTTCTACTTTTGGTAGTCCTATTATTCAAAAATTTTTAGTGAAAAGTTTTCTAGCAATACAAACTTCTATCTTTATTGAAATATCAAATTAGCTATATATGATGCTTTATTCCTAAAGTCTAATAAAATTTATACACGTAAAAGGAAATAAGGGGTTCCAGGATAAGGTAGAGTAGATGTACTTCTTTCCTTTCCTCATGCTAAGTACAACTAAAACTCCAGGTCATTACATGTACCATAAACTTAAGAAAATTCTGAAGGCTGGAAGAAGGGAAGCTGGCTAGATAACTTGGAACCAGATGAACAACATATCAGGATTTCTTTTTGCCTAATATATCCTGAACTGGGTGCTAAGAAGCCAGCAATCTTAAAATGTCAGTGTGTACAGACAAAGCACACACACGCACACACACACACACACACACACACAAAGAAAGGCTTATTCTCTCTAGCCAAAGGACCAAGAAAAGGGCAATCATGCAGGACAGAAAGATTTTAGACAATAATTGCTATACTCCAGCAATAAAAAAGCTGCAACCCTATCTCATCTCCGCCAGCAAGAGTTACATAAGGAACCTAGATTTCCATCCTCCCCAGCTATAATGAGGAGTTCTTTTTCCCCTGCTGGAATGGTGTCAGAGAAAGCCAAGTGAAGTTGGAACTTTCATCCCTACCCAGAGGTAATGAGCCTCCTTCTCCCCTATGAGGTATCAATGACGCTAAGTAGGGAACCTGTATTTCCATCCAGACCTGGCAATAACATGAGAAACTCCTCAGTTTCCTGCTGGTCCAGTGTCAGAAAAAGCCTCCTAAAAAGAAGATTTAAATAAGCTCCACAATCTCGTAACATAATACCCAAAATGTCCAGATTCTAGCAAGATCAGTCATCATACCAAGAACCAGGAAAATCTCAACTTTAATGAGAAAAGATAATCACCAGATACCAAATTAAGACAACACAGATGTTGGACTCAACTGACAAGTATTTTCAGTCATCATAAAAATACTTCAATAAACAATTACAAACATACTTGACACACACAAAAAAACAAAGAAAGTCTCAGCCTCCAGAAAAACAAAACAAAAACCAGAAGATATAAAGAACCAAGTTGAGATTTAAGGACTGAAAAAACAGAGTAACCAAAATGAAAAATTCACTGGAAAGGCTCAACAGCAGAACAAAGATGACAGAAATTAGAATCAGTGAATGTGAAGATAGAACATGAATTTCTCAACCTGAATAACAGAGAGAAAACAGACTGGGGTGAAAAATGAACAAAGGCTCAGAGAACTGCAGGGCTATCACAAACGATCTAACATCTGTGCAACTGGTGTCTCAGAAGGAGAAAAGAGAAAGTATATAGGGTTAGAAAATAATTCCTCCACAAAAATGGCTGGAAAATTCCCAAATTTGTCAAAAGATGTAAACTTACAGATTCAAGAATCTGAGCAAACTCCAAACAAGATAAACCCAAAGAAAACTATGCCAAGACAAATTCCTGAAAGTTAAAATCAGAGAAAAATTGTAAAAGCCACAAGAGAGAAATGATATCGTATCACATCTTATCAATAAAGGAAAATCAATTTGAATTACAGTGGATATCATATCAGAAACCATGGCGGCCAGAAGAAAGTGACACAGCATTTATCATGTATGAAAAAAAAAAACTGTCAACACAAAATTCACCATCCAGTAGGCTAATCCTTCAGGAATGAAGGAGAAATCAAGGCATTTTCAGATGAAGTTAAACTAAAAAAATTTGTTGCCAGTGGACCTATCGTAAAAGACTAACAACAGAAAGATCTTAAAATGGAAAGAAAATGCTAGGATCTTGGAACATCCAAAAGGAAAAAAGAACAAGAGAATAATTATAGATAAACAGAGGAGTTTTTTTTCTCCTCTTGTGGTTTCTATACTATATTTAATGCTTGAAGCAAAAACTACCATTGTCTGATATGATTCTCAAAGTCCGTATTTAAAACAATATTACAAATGAAAGACCGTAAAGGGACTTATAGGGAAGCTAAGGTTTCTAACTTTACTCACACTGGTAAAATGCAGACACCACTAGGCTCTGATAAGTTATATATGTATAACATAATACCTGGAGCAAGCATTTAAAAATCTATACAAAGGGATACACCCTGAGACACTAGATAAATAAAAATGGAATACTTAAGGCACAAGCAACCCATAGGAAGGCAGGAAAAAGTAAATAGACAAATGAAAAACAGAAATTAATAAACTGATGAAATGAAAAACAGAAATGAGATGAAATAAAAAATAAAATAAAATTGTAGATTTAGGCCCCAACATACCAATAATTACATTAAACATAAATGGTCAAACTATTCCAACTAAAAGACAGAAATTGGTAGAGTGAATTTAAAAACATTATCCAACTACATGCTGTCTGTAAGAAACTCACTTAGAATATAAGACTATAGTTACGTTGAGAGTAAAGTGATAGATAAGGTGTATCATACAAATATTAGTCAAAATAAAGCAGTACTATTTTAATATCAGAGCAGATTTCAAAGCAAAGAAAATTACCAGAAACAAAAAGGGACATTTCATAAGGATAAAAGGGTCAATCCACTGAGAAGATACAGCAATCTTAAATGACAGAGCTGCAAAATATGTGAAGCAAAAACTGACACAACTGAAAAAGAAATGGATAAATCCCCAATTTTATTTGGAGACTTCAATAAACTTCTCACAATTGATAGAACAACCAGACAGAAAATCAGTGAAGATACAAACTTAACAACACTTTTAACCAATATGACCCAATCAATATTTATAGAACACTCTACCAACAACAGCAGAATATATATTCCTTTCAAGTGCCCATGAAATATATACCAAGATAGACAATATACTGAGCCATAAAACAAATCTCAACAAATTTAAAAGAAGTGAAATCATACAGAGTGTACTCTCTGACCACAATGGAATCAAACTAAACATAAGTGAACAGAAAGGTAACAGGAAAAATCTCCAAACATTTGGAAACAAAACAACACATTTCTAAAATAATCCTTGAGTAAAAGAAAAAGTATCAAGGGAAATAAGTATATACATATTGAACTGAATGTAAATGAAATACAACATATCAAAATTTGTGAGCTGAAGCTCAGAAGTGCTAAAAGAAATTTATAGCACTAAATGTGTACATTAGAAAAGAGAAGAGCTCTCAAATTAATAATCTAAGCTTCCATCTAAAGAACAAAGAAGGCAGGAGCTTCAAAACGGCAGAAGAGTAAGATGCGAAGATCACCTTCCTCCCCACCAATACATCAGAAATACATCTACATGTGGAACAACTCCTACAGAACACCTACTGAACGCCGGCAGAAGACCTCAGACCTCTCGAAAGGCAAGAAACTCCCCACGTACCGGGGTAGGGCCAAAAAACAAAAAGAAACAACAGAGACAAAGAATAGGGACGGGACTTGCACCTCGGGGAGGGAGCTGTGAAGGAGGAAAGGTCTCCACACACTAGGAAGCCCCTTCGCGGGCGGAGACTGCGGGTGGCGGAGGGGGTAAGCTTCATAGCCACAGAGGAGAGCGCAGCAACAGGGGTGCGGAGGACAAAGCGGAGAGATTCCCGTACAGAGGATCAGTGCCGACCGGCACTCACCAGCCCGAGAGGCTTGTCTGCTCACCCGCCGGGGCGGGCGGGGCTGGGAGCTGAGGCTCGGGCCGGGAGAGGACTGGGGTTGGCGGCGTGAACACAGCCTGCAGGGGTTAGTGCACCACAGCTAGCCTAGCCGGGAGGGAGTCCGGGGGGAAAAATCTGGAACTGCCGGAGAGGCAAGAGACGTTTTCTTACCTCTTTGTCTCCTGGTGCGCGTGGAGAGGGGATTAAGAGCGCCGCTTAAAGGAGCTCCAGAGACGGGCGCGAGCCGCGGCTATCAGCGCGGACCCCAGAGACGGGCATGGGATGCTAAGGCTGCTGCTGCCGCCACCAAGAAGCCTGTGTGCGAGCACAGGTCACTATCCACACCCCCCTTCCGGGGAGCCTGTGCAGCCCGCCACTGCCAGGGTCCCAGGATCCAGGGACAACTTCCCCGGGAGAACGCACGGCGCGCCTCAGGCTGGTGCAACGTCACGCCGGCCTCTGCCGCTGCAGGCCCGCCCCGCACTCCGTGCCCCTCCCTCCCCCCCGGCCTGAGTGAGCCAGAGCCCCCGAATCAGCGGCTCCTTTAACCCCGTCCTGTCTGAGCAAAGAACAGACGCCCTCCGGTGACCTGCACGCAGAGACGGGGCCAAATCCAAAGCTGAGCCCCTGGGAGCTGTGAGAACAAAGAAGAGAAAGGGAAATCTCTCCCAGCAGCCTCAGGAGCAGCGGATTAAAGCTCCACAATCAACTTGATGTACCTGCATCTGCGGAATACATGAATAGACAACGAATCATACCAAATTGAGGAGGTGGACTTTGGGAGCAACGACATATATATTTTTTTCCCTTTCCCTTTTTGTGAGTGTGTATGTGTATGCTTCTGTGTGTGATTTTGTCTGTATAGCTTAGCTTTTACCATTTGTCCTAGGGTTCTCTGTCCGTTTTTTTTGTTGTTTTTAAGTAAAAAAATTTTTTTCTCCTTAATAATTATTTTTTATTTTAATAACTTTATTTTACTTTATTTTATCTCCTTCCTCCCTCCCTCCCTCCCTCTCTCTCTCTTTCTTTCTTTCTTTCTTTTCTCCCTTTTATTGTGAGCCACGTGGAGGACAGGCTGTTGGTGCTCCAGCCAGGAGTCAGTGCTGTGCCTCTGAGGTGGAAGAGCCAACTTCAGGACACTGGTCCACCAAGAGACCTCCCAGATCCATGTAATATCAAACAGCGAAAATCTCCCAGAGATCTCCATCTCAACGCCAAGACCCAGCTCCACTCAACGACTCAGCTACAGTGCAGGGCACCCTATGCCAGAAAACTAGCAAGAGAGGAAAACAACCCCATCCATTAGCACAGAGGCTGCCTAAAATCATAATAAGGCCACAGACACCCCAAAACACACCACCAGACGTGGACCTGCCCACCAGAAAGACAAGATCCAGCCTCATCCACCAGAACACAGGCACCAGTCCCCTCCACCAGGAAGCCTACACAACCCACTGAACCAACCACAGTCACTGGGGACAGACACCAAAAACAATGGAAACTATGAACCTGCAGCCTGCGAAAAGGAGACCCCCAAACACAGTAAGATAAGCAAAATGAGAAAGACAGAGAAAAACACAGCACATGAAGGAGCAAGATAAAAACCCACCAGACCTAACAAATGAAGAGGAAATAGGCAGTCTACCTGAAAAAGAATTCAGAATAATGATAGTAAAGATGATCCAAAATCTTGGAAATAGAATGGAGAAAATATAAGAAACGTTTAACAAGGACCTAGAAGAACTAAAGAGCAAACAAACAGTGATGAACAACCCAATAAATGAAATTTAAAATTCTATAGATGGGATCAATAGCAGAATAACTGAGGCAGAAGAACGGATAAGTGACCTGGAAGATAAAATAGTAGAAATAACTACTGCAGAATAAAGAAAAAAGAATGAAAAGAATTGAGGACAGTCTCAGAGACCTCTAGGACAACATTAAACGCACCAACATTTGAATTATAGCAGTCCCAGAGAAGAAGAGAAAAAGGAACTGAGAAAATATTTGAAGAGATTATAGTTGAAAACTTCCCTAATATGGGAAAGGAAATAGTTAATCAAGTCCAGGAAGCACAGAGAGTCCCATAATCCAAGGATATGGATATATTTATCCAAGGATAAATCTATTTATCCAAGGATAAATCCAAGGAGAAACACGCCAAGACACACATTAATCAAGCTATCAAAACTTAAATACAAAGAACAAATATTAAAAGCAGCAAGGGAAAAACAACAAATAACACATAAGTGAATCCCCATAAGGTTAACAGCTGATCTTTCAGCAGAAACTCTGCAAGCCAGAAGGGAGTGGCAGGACATATTTAAAGTGATGAAGGAGAAAAACCTACAACCAAGATTACTCTACCCAGCAAGGATCTCATTCAGATTTGATGGAGAAATTAAAACCTTTACAGACAAGCAAAAGCTAAGAGAATTCAGCACCACCAAACCAGCTTTACAACAAATGTTAAAGGAACTTCTCTAGGCAGGAAACACAAGAGAAGTCAAAGACCTACAATAATAAACCGAAAACAATTAAGAAAATGGAAATAGGAACATAAATATCGATAATTACCTTAAACGTGAACAGATTAAATGCTCCAACCAAAAGACACAGACTGGCTGAATGGATACAAAAACAAGACCCATATATATGCTGTCTACAAGAGAGCCACTTCAGACCTAGAGACACATACAGACTGAAAGTGAGGGGATGGAAAAAGATATTCCCTGCAAATGGAAACCAAAAGAGAGCTGGAGTAGCAATTCTCATATCAGACAAAATAGACTTTAAAATAAAGACTACTAGAAGAGACAAAGAAGGACACTACATAATGATCAAGGGATCAATCCAAGAAGAAGATATAACAATTGTAAATATTCATGCACCCAACATAGGAGCACCTCAATAGATAAGGCAAATACTAACAGCCATAAAAGGGGAAATCGACAGTAACACATTCATAGTAGGGGACTTTAACACCCCACTTTCACCAATGGACAGATCATCCAAAATGAAAATAAATAAGGAAACACAAGCTTTAAATGATACATGAAACAAGATGGACTTAATTGACATTTATAGGACATTCCATCCAAAAACAAAAGAATACTCATTTTTCTCAAGCGCTCATGGACCATTCTCTAAGATCAAGAGAACATAATAGAAAACCCAGAAACAGACATAGGACTTAGTGAAGCAGTTTTAGACGAGAAAACAAAGCACATTTACAAAAGAAAATAACTGACTAACTGAACTTCATCAAAGTTTAAAACTTTTGCTTGGTGAAAGCCCCTGTTAAGAGGATGAAAAGACAAACTACAGACAGGAAGAAAAGGTTTGCAAACAAAGGATTCATATCTAGATTACATGACAAACTCAAAACTCAACAGT
Organism: Monodon monoceros; assembly: GCF_005190385.1. Lineage (NCBI taxonomy): Eukaryota > Metazoa > Chordata > Mammalia > Artiodactyla > Monodontidae > Monodon > Monodon monoceros. Next base: position 58,843,790 of record NW_021703770.1, on the reverse strand, counting down.
AAAAAAAACAATCCAACAGAAAATGGGCAAAGGACATGAAGAGACATTTTACCAAGGAAGACATATGATGGCAAAAAAAACAACAAGACGCTCAACATCCCTAGCCATCAGAGAAACGTAAATTAAGACCACGATGATACATCATTACTCACCCATCAGAAAGACTAAAACTTAAAAGAGTAACAAAAACAAATGCTGGTGAGGATGAGGAGAAACTGGATCTCTCACATGTTCCTAGTTATGATGCAAAACGGCTCAGCTACTCTGGGAAAGAGTTTGGCACGTTTCCTAGAAAACTAAGCACATATTTAACCAAACGACCCAGCTATCACACTTCTGGGCATTTATCCCAGAGAAATGAAAACTTATGTCCATACAAAAACTATGCATAATGTTCATAGCAGCTTTATTTGTAGTAGCTGAAAATTGGAGGCAACCAAAACATCCTTTGATAGGTGAATAGTTAAACAAACTGTGATATATCCATACCACAGAATACTGATCAGCAGTAGAGAGGAATGAACTATTGACGTACAAAAAGAAACGTGGATGGATCTCAAGGGCATTAGGCTGAGTGAATAAAAGCCAATCTCAAAAAGTCACATACTGTATGATCCCATTTATATAACATTTTGAGATAACAAAATTACACAGATGGAAAACAGATTAGTAGGTGCCAAGGGTTAGGGATGCTGAGAAGCAGGGGTGAGGGTGAGACTATAAAGGGATAGCAGGAGAGAAATCCATGCAGTGATGGGAAGAGTCCTGTATCTTGATTACAACAGTGGTTACACAAATCTGCACATGTGATAAACTGGCACAGACCTACAATACACACCTTGTACCAATGTCAATATCCTAGGTTAGGACTGTACTGTAGGTATGTAAAATGTAACCACTGGGGAGACTGGGCGCAGAGTACATGGGATCTCTCTGCACTATTTTTATAACTTCCTGTAAATCTAAAATTATTTCCAAAAAAATAAAGGTTTTTTTAAAGAAGGAAACAAGGTAGAAAGAATAAAATAATTAGATTATTTTAAATTTTCCTTATGTGTATCTTGAAAATTTACAACCTACATGCACTTCCATTCCTAATATTTATTTTCTTGAATGACTTAAGTTCATGGTGACTTTTACTCCAGGAAAAAAAAAAAATTTTGAAATGAGACTCATGATTTTCCTTCACAATATCCAAAATACTCAATAACAAAATTATTTTATGGAATGAGTTTTGGAGTCAGACAGAAATAGGTTTAAACCCCAATTTTATAACTTATTACATATATGGCCTAAATCAAATTAAACTTGAATTTCAGTTTTCCTATAGATAAAATGGGGACAAAAATACAAACCTTAGAGAATTATCACGTCAATGTGCAGAGAAGCTGGTAGGGCTGTACACATTCTAAACATCACAGTAACTTTTACTGCTACTATCTTATCTCCCTGAATGGGACAGATATTCCTCAAAAGTGGGGGCAATTTCATATATTTCTTTTGAATCACCCTACTGCTCTCAGCAGAGTGATAGGTATACAATAAATACACAATATGCATTGAATTCTCTTTGAACTTTCAACTTCTGCCTTTAAAAATTACCATTATTTCCTTTCTGTAAATGATAATACTCTTTGGGAAACGGGTTAGGTTCTGTTTTTTTTTTAAATAAGAGTTTTTTTGATGAATGTAATATATAGTTGCTAAAGGCATCAAACCAACAAAGAATAGTTCAACTGGTGTAATAGTTTCAAGATGCAAAACACAGAACAAGACTTCCAAATATTCTACATATCCTGTATTCTTTTTTTTAATAAAAGTATCAAATCACTGTTATACATCTGAAATTAATATAATATTTTATGTCAATTACAACTCAGTAAAAAAATTATAAAGGGGAAAAAGAAAAATGTCTTGGTCCTCCCTTGTAATAACCTGTGTTGAAAGGTTATGTCTTGTTCTTTGCTAACTCTTTTTTGCCGATTCTCCATTTCCTGCTAAGCTAACAGCAGTCCCCATCGTCTCTTGGTACAACTCAGAGAAATGCCCAAGAGTCACGAGCTCAGGAAAAGCAGTTAGAAAATCAGACCATTTCCCACATATCTTCTATTCTTGTTTCCAACTTTGCCAGTTAAAAATATATTTTTAAAAATTTTTACTGGGGTATAGTTGGTTTACAATGTTGCGTTAGTTTCAGGTGTACAGCAAAGTGGATCTGTTATACATATGTCCACTCTTTTTTTAGATTCTTTTATTTTTTAATGGCCAATGAGTGGCACCTTCCAATGCCTCATCACTTCATGATAATTTTTTTGCTTCAAATGTTCACATAAAGAATCCTATTTTCATTTAGACTGGCTAACCCTGTTCCCTATGACCCCTTTCTCAACATACAACTCCAGGCTGCTGACCCTGATCTTTCATAACTTTCTAGAGATTATTTTTCTATACTCACATATTCCTCATTATATAATATCTTATTTTTTCTATCACAATGGGAACTGTTAAAAAAAAAAAAAAAGCCCCTGACCTCACTTCCCAATTTAAAATCTTCTTCAAACAATTTATCTTACTAGTTTGTCTCTTAGTCCTAAACTCCCAAAAAGAACTATCAGGCCACTATCGAGTAGGATTATCAAACTCCACTTTAATACAAATTACTGATTAGTTTCTTTCTCTAACTCCTAAGAATCATAGTAAAAACTTACTGCTGGGAACAGTGATTTAATAATGTATTATCAATATACCACAATAAAAACTTGTAAACAAAACAAAAGCTAAGGTTTGGGATATCGCTTTTGAGAGCACATTACTCAAAGATGCTCTTCTATATTTTAACTTCTACTTTGGAATAATATTACATACATTAAAAAGATGCAAACATAGTACAAAGAGTTCCCATATACCCTTCGCATAACTTTCCTTAATGTTAGCGTCTTATATAACCACAGTACATTGGTCAAAACTAAAAATTAAACATTGGTACAACAGTATTAACTAAACCACGAATTTTACTTGTAGCATCTATACTTTTTCAGTAAATGATGACACCTCTGAGGTAGCTGGACATCCAGATGTCTTAAAAAATGTCTAATTATCCTCTTTTAACTTGGTCCCCAGCTGTTCTATGATGAACTTTGATTCTCTATAAGAATATGGATTCATAGTAACATAGAATCTTGGTGTTGAAGAAATCTTAGAAGTCATCTAAATTAGTGTTTTTCAAAGTACAAAGGATGACCCATCAACAAGTCATGAAATAAATTTAATGAATCACAACTAGCATTTTTAATAAAACAAAATAGAAAATATTAGACTACAACACACATGTTAGGGTATTACTGCTTCATAAATCTTCTGTTTTAGTTGTATATGTGTATGCATACATAAATATGTACTAGGTCACACTACTGAAAAAAATATTCCTTACCACAGGTTAGTCGAAAAAGTTTTAAGTCACTCATCTACATCAAGCCATAAAAGGAAACCTCTCCTGGATATCCTTGTCAGATGATAAGGTCACCTCCATTTAAACATCATTAAAGGGACTTCCCTGGTGGTGCAGTGGTTAAGAATCTGCCTGCCAATGCAGGGGACACAGGTTCGATCCCCGGTCTGGGAAGATCCCACATGCCACGGAGCAGCTAAGCCCGTACACCACAACTACTGAGCCTGCGCTCTAGAGCCCGTGAGCCACAACTACTGAGCCTGCGCGCCACAACTACTGAAGCCCGCACACTCTATAGCCTGTGCTCTGCAACAAGAGAACCCACCGCAATGAAAAGCCCACGCACGGCAACAAAGAGTAGTCCCCGCTCGCCGCAACTAGAGAAAGCCCACACGCAGCAAAAAAGACCCAACGCAGCCAAAAATAAAAATAATAAAATTAAAAATTTTTTAAATAGTAAAATAAATAAATATCATTCAAGGTAGGCTATTTACTATTTATACTTCAGACAATAATGTCAGGAAATAATTTATATGGAACCAACATCTATCTCTGTTGACTTCAGATCCACAAGTCGCAGAAAAAGGCTTTTTTCTTCCAAAGAAAAATATCCTGCAGTCCTGTTTCTTTTTCTTCTTTTTTTTTTTTTTTTTAAATCAGTGAACAGAGATGGTTACATTATAAAAGAAAGGTCGTTTTTTTGTTCTGTTTTTTTTTCTTTTTGGTTCCTAAGAAGAGACTGTGGAGACAAAGGGCAATAAAGGAACAGAAAAAGGTACATAAGGATGCTAGATTGGAGAAAAGATGCAATACCAAATAAAAAGGTCAAGTCAACAAATGAATATCTTTGTAGCGATGACATGAAAAAAATTATCAAACTCTGCAGACAATTTCATAAGAGTACACATTATTTACTAGCAAATTTCATTTTGGAAACGAGACTTTTTAATTTATTTTTTTAACACACACATTCACAGAGAGAGAAAAGAAAGAACTCCTAAACTCAAACGAAAAGGGAGGGCTCCCCTGGTGGCACAGTGGATAAAAATCCGCCTGCCAATGCAGGCGACACAGGTTCGAGTCCTGGTCCTGTAAGATCCCACATGCCGCGGAGCAACTAAGCCCATGTGCCACAACTACTGAGCCTGCGCTCTAGAGCCCGTGAGCCACAACTACTGAGCCCGCATGCCACAACTACTGAAGCCCACGGCCTAGAGCCCGTGCTCTGCAACAAGAGAAGCCACCGCAGTGACAAGCCCGTGCGCTGCAATGAAGAGTAGCCCCCGCTTACCGCGAATAGAGAAAGCCCACGTGCAGCAACAAAGACCCAACACAGTCAAAAATAAATAAATAAAATAATAAAAAGAAAAAGGGGGAAAAATCATACACAAATGAAACCTTCTCCATTACATATGAGAAAGTCATTATATGAAATTTATCAAAGCAACTGTTATTTCTGCCCAATCCCAAAGTACTTCATGTCATTAAATAAATATATATAAATATTTTATAAATATATAATTCTCCAAATCTGTATTCAGTTAACTGGCAACTTCATTCTACCTAAAATGCAGAAGAAACTCAAAATGTATAAAGTGAAAAGTAAATTCTGACATCAAAAACTCCAAGAACTAAATAAAGCTCAGGTACTTCTCACTTATAGGAGCACCACAGGGCCCAATTCAAAACCTTGTTACTCTTACTCTGCTCCCAATTCTAACTATAATATCGGTTTCTAAGACAACAGCAGTTTAAGATCATTAAATTAGCAGGCGGGGGCAAGCACTGTATACAAATCTGCACTGACATGCAACAAGAAATAAGATGACAACCTGAATGCACAGGATGATTTAGGAAATAACAAAGCAGACTGGTGCTCAAGAAACTGATGTCTAGCGTAGGAACAAACCACAATCTCAGGAGGCTTACAGTAATAGCTGTCGTTTATATGGCTGACACTGAGTCAGCATGTGAGATTCTTTATGTTCATAACTGTAGCATTTTTAACATGAAAAATGTATGCTATAACCGTTAGAAAATTTTCTCTCAATTACTGAAATACAAAAAGTTTTAGTTTTCAAAAAGGCGTAAAATCCTCAGCAATTTGGAACACTTGGCAGTCCAGAACAACTGATTGCCTGAGGACTGTGGTTAACGGTAATTTTCACCTTCTATTTTAACTCCTTCAAAAGTTCTATGACTACTTAAATCAACATATCATAAAGTAATCTTTGATGTTAATAGAGGGTAACGTGTGTTTGGGTTAGTATTCCAATGACTGCACATTAGAATCACCAGGGGAATGTTTTAAAACACTGGTGTCCAAATTCCCCAACCAGAAATTCTGATTTAATTACTCTACATAGAGCCTGCCATCAGACGTGTTAAAGCTTTCCAGGAGAGCCTGATATTCACTCAGGGTAGGGAACCAGTCAGACAAATAATTTTCTGCACGACATCTTTAAGAATCTTTAAGGAATCTTCAGAGGGATATAGTAAGCAGCATTTCCCAAATTTGTCTTCAAATCCATTTTTCACGGAGCACCTTATAATTCTAACTTTGGTAATTCATCAGCTAAAAATCAAAGTAAATATTAAATTTAGAATAAAAGTGAGCAACTTTCCAAATTTATAAAAGCTCTAATGTACTTGCAAAGGACAGGGGAAGTGAGAGAAGAAAGCAAAAAAGGGTTTACTTTTATACGGCTATTGTTTTTTTTAATATATTACAAAAATTCCAAACGAAAGATTTTAATTTTAAGTAAGAAACTTCACACTTTATTTAAATGATGCTTACATCAAGTCTGTGACTCAAAAGCATTCATACATTGTGAAAGCTAATTGCAAAGATAAATTCATGCTGCCCTCGAATGGGTCAAGATAAATATTTTTACCTGGACTACACCAGAAATACTGATGATGGATGAAATTTTATTATTTCATAAATAGGAGAATTATATTAAATACCATAGAAAGAAAATAAGATTTCACTTTGAGTGTTACTGAGCTCAAAAGACCAACTATGACTGTATATTCATGTTCAAGACTTTTTAAATCATCAATCCATTTTCATCAAGCTGCCATATTTGCCTATGCATGTGAAAATCAAGATAAAAATGTACACACCTCTGTGCCTTCTGCCATGGCCATCTCTAATTCAGTTTCGCTTCAAATAAGTCCATGGCAGTGGCCTTCAAACTTAATGCTCATACCTCGTAAAAGAACTCTCGTACATTTTTTATTATGTTGGATATTAACTTAAATTTTTAGAAGTTTGTATTTCCTGTGATCATATGCATGAACAATAAAAAAAAAATTTTTGTGGAATGAACCACTATTGTAATTATTATTAGCAGATAAGTAATGGAACATAAATATTACAAATTCTGATAAGTAATTCTTTAAAAAAAACAGTAAAATCTTAGTGGGCATGCTTCTCCGTGAGATAGATAGGGCTTTTTAAAACAATGTATATTACTATATCTGACAGGTTCTCAATTTTATTCTTATTTCACAGTTTTCTAGGTATAATCACTGATAAAATGTTATTCACATTAGGAAGTAAATCACCCCCAAGTTTTGTTATAGCAACATTTTTTTCTGTGTCACAACTTACACTGTGATCTACCATGAAAAATTATGTTTAACAATGTGGCAACTGACAATTTGACTGGGTACTCTTACAATCTGCTGAAAGCAAAGAACTAGAAACTACCTGACTTACATTAGGATGTATTACACATTTAACAATTATTCAGTATTCCAGTCCTAGGAAGTATTCCAAAAAGGCATTACTAAGACTTATTAAATAAGTATTAATTATATCTGTTATTCTTTCACCTAGCAGCACCTTCTTTAATTTGGTATACTCACAAAGGGTAGAAAATTTAAATATTGTTAATTACAATACTCTTCTGCTGATACAATATTTATTTCATAAAATGTTTTTACCTTATCATGCACTTCAAATATATTTTCACTAAAACCTTAGAGCAGCAGACTTAGCTCACTTAATTTATGGTAAACACCCACCCAACAGTATACACTGTCAACCAATCCCAAATCAGATTATCCAAAACAAGTCTTTGTTTCTCAAGTCAAATATGTTTTGGGCTTAAAAGGAAAAGATTTTTAATTTGTCTCACAAAGCAAGATTCAACTATATGCTATATACAAGAGACATGACAAAAACAGAGAAAGGCTAAAAAAGAAAAGGATAGACAAAGGCATACTAGATTAATGGAAATAAAAAGAACACAGCAATTATTCTCCTGTTATCAGACAAAGTAGAATGTCAGCTAAAGATGCACTAATGTCAAAGGACATCTTTTAATGCTAAAATCTTCAATTTTCAATAATATATGAACATCAATGTGCCAAATAGTGTAGCAACAACCTTATGAAACAAGGGCTACAGGAGATGTAAGGAAACATGGGTAGAGGCACACAAATACTAAGACATTTTAACATAACACTCTTGGTACATCACAGATCAAACGGGGAAAACATACATAAAGATATACTAGAAGACCTAAACAACAAAATCTTATACAAGATATACACACACACACTATATACATATATATATGTGTATATATATATCAAACTTCACACCTTTTATACTTCCTCTCAAGTGCATTTGCAATATTCACACTGATACTACATTACATCTCAAGAAAGCATGAGTAAGAGTCTACAAAAAGAAATATTATAAGAAACAGTCAGGAATCACAATATAATAAACTAAAAATTAGTAACAAAATTTTAAAAAGAAGAAGACCCTTCTACTCTGAAATTGAACCTTTATTAAACAACTGTAACAAGAAAGGGAAAATACAAACTGGAACTACAGAATTACTAACAAAAACAATAATGAAAATACTATATAACAAATCTATAGAACACATGTAAAGCAATGATTCCACTTTCCCCTTTATCTTTGTCTAGTCAATATAACATTAAAAACTATCTGGTCTGACAACTTGGTAGATAAAATTCCCCTGTGAAACCACATGGGCCTGTTGCTTTTTTATGGGCTTATTAACTTTCTCTACTTTTTCCCAATGGATACTGATGCTTAATAAGCTTTCTATTTCTATTTCTGATGGGTCAACTTTGGTGCACAGTATTTTCCTAGGAAGTTATCTATAACACCTACGTTTTCAAATATATTTATACAGAAGCCTGCAAAGTAGTCTCTTGTAATCTGTTGAAATTTTTCTCGGTTCCAATAGTGATATTCCTCCTTGTCTTTTTGTTTTGTTTTGTTTTGTTTTTTGTGTGCTTTCTCCCTTTTCTCTCCTTGATAGCCAGCTAGTGGTTTGTCTATTTTGTTAATTTTAAAAATTACAGTTTTGACTTATCGATTAGATCTACTTTTTTCTATTCTCTACTTCATTCATTTCTGTTTTAATCTTCATTACTTCTTTCTCTGTACTTTCATCTACTTTATTTTTTGAACTAGCTTTTATGATGTTGAGCCAGCCTATCCAACACCAAAAATATCTTTTCATTCACTGAGGTTTACTTTTATGTCTTTCAAGAGTACTCTAAAGTTTTCCTCATGCATTTTTGCATATTTCTTTTTAAGTTTATTCCTCATTATTTTCTCTTCTTTGTTGTTATTATAAGTGGAGTTTTCTCTATCATTATGTACTCTACCTATAATTCCTTGTATATTTGAAGGCTACTAGATTCTAGATTTTAATTTTACACCATGCTACCCTGCTGAATTCTTTGATTCAATTTTTTTCTAAAACTTGTGCCCCTAAATTGCTCTCTCTCTCTCCTCTAACTGCACTGACTAATGCCTCTAGGACAATGCTGAATAGTTTTGGAGATGGTATGCCTTATTCCTGATCTTGATGATAAATAAGTTAAAAACGCTCTAGTATACTTTCGAGGTGTCTGTAGTAATCACCATCATGTCATTTACCATTCTGAATTATAATCGTCTACCCTCTCCCACTAGGCTATAAGCTCATGAGTAAAGATGATGTCATCTTCATGTTCACCAGCATCTTGCTGATCAAGAACTCTCACTGACTGACACTGACATACTGAATGAATCAATCTAGTAATAAATATATTCCTAGTGTCAATGAATCAGAGAAAAAACATGTCCCCAGACAAGAATCAGGAACTGAGATGTGGTGTTAAAATTGGTGGGATCACTTCACACCCATTAGGATGACTTTTACCAAAAAAACAGAAAACAACAAGTGTTGAGAATGTGGAGAAATCAGAACCCGTGTACAAAAGCAAATTTGGATGATGTGGATTTTATTTTATAAAGTAGAAATTTCCCTGCAAAATATGGGAATTGTTTTTGTTCTAGCATGCCATTCCCACTCCTTAACAACTTCACGTTGCACTGAACATTAGATTCCGTACTACTGCTATAAGGCTTATCTTACCCACAATGCCCTGGACTAAGTCAATCCCTTTATCACTTTTTCATCTTCAGTTGCCTTTCTGTTGCTTCTAAATCTGGTTATTCAGCCCACTCCTGTCTTAAAGCCTTCTCTTAAAGCATGCCCAACCTTAAGGCACTTCTTTGGGCTGACTAAACCTGCTTCCATTAATAAACAATTTGAAATGAAAGCTGTAGAGGAGGAAACTCCCTCTTTCCATCACCCCTTCCTTTCTTTTCTACTCCTGCCATTGTCAGACTTGCAAGAGGCTCACTGCTATTGATCAGGTGGCATCAAGGGGGAAAGGTTCCCTGGAAGCCAAAGTTAGAAATATTTACAAGGTGCACTGTTCACTGTAATTAAAATGAGATTTTATAGGCTATCTTGGGAACTTTGCCACCATTTATTACCATCTTTCTATGAGAAAATACATTCTAAGTTTCCAGTAACCAACACAGAAACAAACTTTGGAACATGGCCTATTTTGATGATCACCCAAATCTTGCCCAGAATTTATTAGACACAATATTCTATTTCCAAGAAATTCTATTATTACAGAAACTTCTATAAACATGTAACATAAACTCTCATTATTAAAAGTCACAGCACTTGCATTAAAAACTGTATTTAAATTTCTTTCTAAATCCAATTAACACTAAAAACTTCACAAACTCTTCACTAAAAATCAATAGTTGAAGGAAATACATAAAAAGTGATTGGATATTAAGGAGAAACACCTGGTAGATAACACTGTTTCTCAATTCATGAAGGAACTCTCCAAAACAAAAGAAAAAAAGATTCAGAATTTTTCAAATTTCTCAGAGCTAATATGAGCAACCTATATAAATTTTCTTTGCACAATTCTAAAAACTGAAAGCTCACTCATCTACCTTTGACTTGCCACTTTAAAAAGAGCTTCATAAATTGAACCGTCATTTTGCCCAGATATTTCCTTAAAACACAAGTAAATCAATAAGCATTGCTAAAGCAAGATTTTGCTCAAGTGAAAAAGATAAAGACATCTGTGAGACAGTACTGCTTCAAACACAAAGGGAACTAACTATTGTGCTTGGTTTTCAGAGCTTGAACAACAGATTAATAAAATTAGTCTCAAATAAAAGAATAGAGGATGTGGTTTATTTCCCCTAATCTAGGATAAAAATCGTTTAAATTTTTAAAACAAATTTAGGACTAGAAAGACAGATCAATTCTTGTAAAAAAAATCATAAATTTAGCATTTATCACATCTAAGTCATGGCTGCACTTTCCTAAAGAATCATGATAAACTTGAGGGGAAAAAAAGATATAATTATTCTTTTGATGCTAATTTCCTTATATTCACCTTTATGGAAAATAATGCATAAACTTTTAGTATAAAGAACTCAAAATGGATCTCAAGAGCATTTTTTTTTAAAAATGACTAAACAAAACTCAAAGGTCAAGCCAGAATTTAAAAAGTAATTTTTTTAATTTAAGAACTGGCTTTGTTTACTTCTGCTTTTGTTTTGTGGGGTTTTTTTGCGGGGGGAGGGTATAAAAAATGTTAAACTTGTGTGGCATGAAAATATTTTTTATTTAATAAACATACCAGATATTTTAAACACTCTCTAATCCAAAGTTCAGTGGTGAGCCTTGGGCCTGCCTGCCTGCCTTCAACAACAGAACAAAGGAGTATGAAGTTCTGAACTTGTAACATGGGAAATTTATTACCAAGTTATTAGTACTTGAATACAAACTCAGTGGCAAGAAAACAAAGGCTAGCCATTCTTTGGGAATGAAAGTGAGAAAGCTGAAAGATCAAAGGTAAAATGGATGGCTATAAAGCTATGACAAGGCAGAAGAGGTATGTGTATAAAACGCTGCAAACAATTACATAGAAGGCACAGATTTTCTGAGGCTTGCGTTTAAATCCTAAGTTAATAACTGCTGAAGTACACAGTAGTTTTCCAAAGGAAAAATGACTCCTTGGGCTGCAAGGGCAGTATTATTCCAATGTCAACTAAATTCCAACAAAAGGCCAAAAGTATGCATATTTGTGTTACAAAATCAGTCACCCCTTCTCTAAAGTATATACTCAGAAATAATAATAGAAAAATAGTCTAATTTTTTTTAATTGGGCAGAAGTGAAATTTTTTAAATCTCTCAAAATAATAATGTCCTAGTACAAATACACTGTTATTTAAATTATTTTTAAGGAACTAAAAACATTATGGCAATGGGCCATGTGTGGTCACGGAACTGTTATATTTTATCCTGAAAACTACACTATGAGGAAGCATAATTTATTTTCTCCAACTTCCAGGTGAGAGTTAACTGAGAATCAGAATGCTTGAGTAACCTGCTCAAATCCACACAGCTACCATTTCAACTCCAGAGGCTGCACTTGCAACTAGGCTGTTTTACCTACAGTATAATAACGGCTAACAATCAAATAATGTTCACTGAGGAAAGGCAGAAGCTAAGCAATTTACAGACGTATCTTATCCTCAAACACTCTATGAGGTAAATATTATTTTAGCCCCTAGTAAGACATTTACAGTGGTTTTAGCCAAATGCTTGAGAGGCAAAAATGAGATGCTTTCTGAGAAATAGTTTTAGCTTCGAAGAAAATTGAGAATTACAAAATGTATTTTTAAGTCAACTTTATTGAGATAAATTTTACATATAATGAAATGGGACTACTTTAAGCTCATAATTAATGAGTTTTGATATACATCCATATAACAATCACAAAAATCAAGATATAGAACATTTCCATCACCCAGAAGAAAGCGCTGATATCTTATAGAAGAAATCCCCACCTTTCTGTCACAATGGATTAGTTTCGTCTGTTCTAAAATGTCACAAAAATAGAATCTTATAGTATATACCCTATGTATCTGGCTTCTTTTGTCCAGCATAATGTTTTGGGGATTCATCCATACTGTGGCTTGGATCAGAAGTGTTACTACTGAGTAGTATTCCATGGCATAGTTATGATACAATTTGTTTAACCACTTACCTGGTGGTGGATATGACCAGTTCAGGGCTATTACAAAGAAAAATGCTACACTCAAGTACAAGTCTTTGAATAGCCACATATTTTCATTTCTCTTAGGTAAATACCAGGAGTGGAACTGCTGGGTGGCATGGTAAGTGTATGTTTAACTAGAGAGTGACAAACCATGACAGCATGATCGTACCATTAATATTCCCAGCAGTAGTGTACGAGAGTTCCAGTAGCCCCACCCTGTCACTTGGTATTATCAGCCTTTTTAAATTTTCGCTATGGTTTTAAGCCACATTTCCCTGATAACTAATGATTTCAAGCATCTTTTCATGTGCTTATTAGCCATTCTTATCTCTTCTTCATTAAAGTGTCTAGTCAAATATTTCGTTCATACTTGTCTTACTGAGTTGTAGGTGTTCATTTATATCATCCTGGATGCAAATCCTCTGTCAGCATAAGTACTGCAAATGTTTTCTTCCAGTATATGTCCTGCTTTTTCACTTTTAAAAGTGATTTTCGGGTACTAGAAGTTTTAAATTTTGATGAAGTTCAAGTTCTCAACTTTTTCTTCTATGATTTGTGTTCTCTGTGTTCTAAGAAATCTTTGCCTATATCCAAAGTAACAAAAAATTTTCTTCTAGAAAGTTTACAAATTTTTAAATGTAGATCTGTGATCCATTTCTAATTAATTTTTGTCTATGGTGTGAGGTAAGTGTTGAGGATCAGTTTTTCCCATCTGGGTATGCAACTGTTTTATCACTGCTGTTGGAAAGAGTAGCTTTTGCCTATTAACACCTTTGTTGAAATTAATTTTGAAAAAAACAAAGTGACCCTATGTGGGTTTTTTACTTCTTGACTCTATATTCCAGGGACCAGCAAACTTCTTCTATAAAGGGCTAGATAGTAAATATTTGGGGCTCTGCAAGCCACAAAATTTCTGTCAAACCTACTCAAACTCTGCTGCTGTAGCATGACAGCAGCTATAGACAAAACATAAACAAATGATCATGGCTGTGTTCCAATAAAATTTCACTGACAGATACAAATTTCAATTTCATCTAAATTTTATATGTTATGAAATATCATTCTTTGATTTTTCCCTCAACCACTTTAAAATGTAAAAAACATTCTTAGCTTGCAGGCCATACAAAAACAGGCAGGCCAGATTTGGTCCATGGGCCATAGTTTGCCAACCTCTGTTCTATTCTGTTCCAATGATCTATATAGTTGGCCATCCGTATCTGTGGGTTACGCATCCATGGATTCAACCAACCGTGGGTAGAAAATAGTCAGAAAAAAAAATTCCAGAAAGTCCCAAAAAGTAAAACTTGAATTTTCCACATGCCCTGCCAACTGTTTTATAGCACTTACGTTGTATTAAGTATTATAAGTAATCTAGTGATGATTTAAAGTATACCAGAGAATGTGCATAGATTATATGCAAATACTAAACCATTTTACATAAGGGACTTGAGCAATGTCAGATTATGATATCTGCAGGGGTTGGGAGTGAGGTTCTGGAACTAATCCCTCCGTGAATACCTAGGTATGAGGGTATATTATTCCCCATGCCAATATTCCACTGTCTTACTTACTGTAGCTTTATAGCAAATCTTGAAGTCAGGTAGTATGAGCTCTCCAAATTTGCTCATCCTTTTCTAAACCGTTTTGGCTACTGCAGAACCTTTCCATCTCCACACTATGTTAATTTTATCAATTTTACCAAAAAAAAAAAAAAAAAACTGTTAGGATTTTGATTGAGATTGCATTGTATCTTCATGTTAACTTTAGGAAAACTGGCATTTTAGTAATAGCAAGTGTTCTTTAATTTGTCTGAGCAATATTTTCTCACTTTCAGTATACAGGTTATGCACATATTTTGTTATATCTAACGGTGAGTATATGCTTTTATGCTTTTTAAATTTTCCGGTTGTCACTACTATTAAATAGAAATACTGTTGATTTTTGGTATACTGACCTTGTAACCTGTGATCTGGCTCAACTCATCTATTTAGTAGCTTTTTAGTTGTGATTTCTTATAATTTTCTACATACAGGATCATGTCACTTGCAAATAAAGACAGTTTTATTTCTACTTTTTCCAATATTTTCCCCCATTTATTTCCTCTTCTTCCTGCACTTGCTAGAACTCAAGTACAATGTCGAATAGAAGTGATTATGGTGTACATCATTGCCTTGTTCTCATCGTACAACTGCTCAGTCTCTCACTGAAAAACATAATGTTAGCTAGAAGTTGTTTAGGGAAGTCCTTTATCAGATTAAGCAAGTTCTCTTACATTCCTAGTTTGATGAGTCTGTATCATGAATGAGTGCTGACTTTCAACAAATGCTTCTTCTGTGTCTAATAAGATGCACGGGACTTCCCTGGTGGCGCAGTGGTTAATCCGCCTGCCAATGCGGGGGACATGGGTTCGAGCCCTGGTCCGGGAGGATCCCACATGCCGTGGAGCAACTAAGCCCGTGCGCCACAACTACTGAGCCTGCACTCTAGAGCCCGCGAG
This sequence comes from Monodon monoceros, assembly GCF_005190385.1. NCBI lineage: Eukaryota > Metazoa > Chordata > Mammalia > Artiodactyla > Monodontidae > Monodon > Monodon monoceros. Next base: position 58,828,419 of record NW_021703770.1, on the reverse strand, counting down.
CCACAACTACTGATGTCTGCGCGCCCTAGAGCCCATTCTCCACAAGAGAAGCCACCGCAATGAGAAGCCCACGCACCGCAACGCAGAGTAGCCCCCACTCCCCGCAACTAGAGAAAGTCCGCGTGCAGCAACAAAGACCCAACGCAGCCAAAAATAAATAATTTTTTTTTAAAAATGCTCATATGGTTTTTCTCCTTTATTCTATTAATATGGTTAATGCTTTCCTAAGATAAATTCCATTTAATCATGTGTATTAAATTATTTAAATGTTGCTGAATTTAAACTGCTAATTTTTTTTTTTTTTTTTTTTTTTGAGGTACGCGGGCCTCTCACTGTCGTGGCCTCTCCCACTGCGGAGCACTGGCTCCGAACGCGCAGGCTCAGCGGCCATGGCTCACGGGCCCAGCCGCTCCACGGCATGTGGGATCTTCCCGGACCGGGGCACGAACCCGTGTCCCCTGCATCGGCAGGCGGACTCTCAACCACTGCGCCACCAGGGAAGCCCAAATTGCTAATATTTTGTTAAGGGTTTTTATATCTATGATGATGATGGATACTGATCAAAAGTTTTAAGTTTTTTGTCTGGTTTTGGTACAAGATAATGCTGGCCTCATAAAATGAGTTGGGAACTGAGAGTGCCCTGGTGGCCTAGTGGTTAGGATTCTGGGCTTTCACTGCTGTGGCCCTGGGTTCAATCCCTGGTCAGGTAACTGAGATCCTGCAAGCTGTGCAGCCAATAAATAAATAAATAAATAAATAAGTGGACATGGCTATGTTCCAATAAAACTGCAGGCAATGAGCCTGCAGGTCACAGTTTGCCAATCAACGATCTAAGTTATCAAATTTATAAACAAAGTCATTCATGAAGTTCCCTTATAATTTTTTTAATGTTAGTAGAATTCCTTCTTTTATTCCGATGTTGGTAATAAATATATCTTCACCTTCTCTCTTCTATCAGTCTAGCTAGAAACTTATCGATTTTATAAATCTTTTCCCAGAAGCACCTTTTGATTTCATTGATTTCACTGATTTTTTCAATTGTTTGTCCACTTCCAATTTCATTGGTTTCTGTTCCTATCTTTATCATTTCCTTCTCTGTATTTTGATTTTTAATGTGCTCTTCTTTTTCTAGCTTCTTAAGGTAGAGGCTTAAAGCATTAATTTTGGATCTTTTTTTTTCTCACGTAAGCATTTAAAAACATACATTCCCCTCCAACCACTACTTTCACTGTACCCACATATTTCAATGTTTCGTTTTCACCTTCATTTAGTTCAAAATATTTTTCTAATATTCTTTGTGATTTCTCCTTTGACCCATGCATTACTTAGAAATGTCTTGATAAATTTCCAAATATTTACCAGATATTTACCAGAACTTACCAGATATTTTTATGTTATTTATTTCTAACTTAATCCCTCTGTGATCAGATGACATAGTTTATATTATTTCAATTCTCTTAAATTTATTGAAAATTGTCTCACAGCACAGCACATCACCTGTCTTGCTGAATGTTCCACGTGCACTTGAAAAGAATGCATACTCTGTTGTTATTGAATGGAGAGTTTCGTAACACTGGATGACAGTGTTATTGAATTCTATCAATGTCTTAGCTTGAGCTGTGACACTTAACAGATTACCATAGACTGAGAGGCTTAAACAGAAATTAAATTTCTCACAGTTGTGGAGGCTAGACATCCCAGATCAAGGTGCTAGCATGGTCAGTTTCTGATGAAAGAGCTCTCTTCCTGTCTTGTAGACATAGAACTTCTTACGTCCTCACGTAGGGGCAGAGGGGAGGAGCAGAATAGGGAGCTAGCTATCTGGTGTCTGTTCTTATAAGGGCACTAATTCCACATTGAGGGCCCAACCCTCAAAATCTATCTAAGCCTAATTACTTCCCAAAGATCCTATCTCCAGGGACTTCCCCAGTGGCACAGTGGTTAAGATGCCGCACTCCCAATGCAGGGGGGCCAGGTTCGATCCCTGGCCAGGGAACTAGATCCCACATGCATGCCGCAACTAAGAGTCTGCATGCCACAACTAAGGAGCCCGTCTACCACAACTAAGACCAAGCACAACCAAATAAATTAACTAATTAATTAATTAAATTTAAAAAAAATCCTATCTCCAAATACCATTGCATTGGGGGATAGGGATTCAACATATGAATTTGGGGGGGGGTACACAATTCAGTCCACAGCAGCAGCCTTACTGCTTTTCTGTTTACTTATTCTAAGCTTGTTACTAGGTGCATGTATATTTAGAACAGTTAGGCCTTCTTGATGATTTTACCCTTTTATTATTGGTAATTTTATCCCTGATAATATTTCTTGTTCTGAAGTCTACACTTTGATATAAATATAGCCACTCCAGCTTTATTCTGATTAACGTTTGCAAAGAATATCATTTTCCACCCTTTTAGCCAATCTGTCTTTATATTTAAGGTGAATTTCTTTACTTATCATATAGGTGTCTCTCCTGCTCTCTTATATAGTCTGACATTCTCTACCTTTTAACTACAGTGTTTTAGACCATTTACATTTAACATAGTTATCAACATAACTAGGTTTAAATCTATCACATTAGTCTTTGTTTTCTATTTATCCCATGTGTTCATTACTCCCCTTTTCTACCTCTCTCTGCCTTCTTTTAGATTACAAGTTTTTTATGATTCCACTTTATCTCCACTATTGTATTCTTAGCTATTCTTTTTTTTTTTTTTTTGCTATGCATCGGTATACATCTTTAACTTACCACAACTTCTCTTCACATCACATTGTATCAGTTCGTGTATAATGTAAAGACCTTACCCAAGTTTTCTAGATGTTTATGGTGAGAAGGTAAATCTAGTCCTAGTTATTTCATCACAGCCAGAAACATAAGCCTCCAAAATGTTTTCTTTAATAATTTGATTTGTATCTAATATTTGGGGGAAACATACGTTGGGGGACCCTCTTCCTATTATACTTCAAAGAAAAAAGCTATATTTCTATTTCATAAAATGAAGAGTGTCACATCTGGTCTAACCAAGCAGTGAATTTTGTTTTAAAGGGTTACAATGCCCACTAGTTCCTTTTTTTTTTCTTCTTTCAGTTACTAGTTCCTATTCTTAATTTTAAACACAGCCTGCCTAAGACAAGAGCTTCTGACCCAGAATAATCCTTCCTTTACCTTGAAATCATCTCCCTGGCTCTCTGATTCCTGGCTTCATTGAATTCCAGTTCATTCTCCCTCATCTTTGCTTTGGTAACCTATTCAAATTCTCTACTCTGGCTTATGAAAGTTTTAAAAGACAATATATTTTAATGTTTCTCTATTATGGGTTTAGACTTATTTCCCCCAAATGAAAAACATTCCTAATTTAATTAATATAATTCTATGTAAAAATATGAGGAAACATTAAAAGTTTTGCCTTGCAGTCTTTCAGTTCTACATCTATTCTATATAGTGATATCCTCATAAAGAAATATTGGGGTTTTTTTTTGCGGTACGCAGGCCTCTCACTGTTGTGGCCTCTCCCATTGCGGAGCACAGGCTCCGGATGCACAGGCTCAGCGGCCATGGCTCACGGGCCTAGCCGCTCCGCGGCATGTGGGATCCTCCCGGACCGGGGCACGAACCCCTGTCCCCTGCATTGGCCGGCGGACTCTCAACCACTGTGCCACCAGGGAAGCCCAGAAATATCATTTTTAAAAGAAGTATCATTTTGGGCTTCCCTGGTGGCGCCGCGATTGGGAGCCCACCTGCCAATGCAGGGGACACGGGTTCGAGCCCCGGTCCGGGAGGATCCCACATGCCGCGGAGCAGCTGGGCCCGTGCGCCACGGCCGCTGAGCCTGCGCTCTGGAGCCTGCGAGTCGCAACTACTGAGCCCACGTGCCACAACTGTGGAGGCCTGGCGTGCCTGGAGCCTGTGCTCTGCAGCGAGAGGGGCCACCGCAATGGGAGGCCCGCGCACCGCAACGAAGAGTGGCCCCCGCTTGCTGCAACTAGAGAGGGCTCACAAGCACCGGTGAAGACCCAGTGCAGCCAAGAATGAATAGATAAAATAAATAAATTTATTTAAAAAAAAAAAAAGTATCATTTTGAAGTTCCGACATCCATTCCATGAATAAAGCATATGATTAAAGAGAAAGAATATATCCCCCAAACCAAGAATGTAATACACAGAAGGTAAAATTACATATAGAATGGATTCCTGATTTTCACCACTTCATATTTATTTCACTTATCCAAGAGGCTTTAGAGTTGTGTACTTGGCCGAATTTTTCCTATTAGGTTGAACCACATGAAACTGGAATATTTACAGGTCAAAGAAAGGTCAAATACTGGTGATTTCATATGATTTAAAACTCTCACTAATCAATTAAACACAGACCTCGGAGTACTAACCAAAGTGGACATGCGCAGTCTGTATGCTGTTTTAACAGTACACAAGCACCATCTTGTGGCAGAAAGCAAAATTGTAGCTCTATACTTGATATTGCTACAAATATATTCAAAGTTTCTCAACTGTTTCCAACATGCCTTTGATAGGGCATTACAAACTGGTGAAGAACACTTAGACTGATAGTCTGAACAAGCTCAGAACAAACGGCACACCAACATCATGACAATTAGCAGCGAGTCATCAGCCTCTACAACATAAACTTTGAAATAAGCTATTTCATAAATTAACATCTTGACTATTTCTAGTTTTACTGATAATTAACATATTGAAACAAAATCAGTTCAGATACTTCAGAAAACTTTTCACCCATCAAATTTCTACTCATAGCCATAGCTGTCCATAAAGTTCCAAGTCTCATAGGCTTATTTAACCAGGGGAACTGGAGGTGGGGGGAAGAGACTATGACGCCTCAAGTAGGTACCTGGATCTGCCTATAAGAACAAGTAACTGTTTTGGCAAAACAGTCCAAATGCCTTCCTTATTTAACTTGCTGTGACTCATATGACACATGGTAAGAGAAAACTACTTTACTAACCTAGCTACAAGTGACTGGACCAGGAACTGGACACATTAGCCAAAGGCAACCAAATACTGTTTTGACATAGAACACACACCAACCATACCTGAGGACAAGAGGCACTTGGCATGGGCGCATGCCATGAAATTGTTCCAGATTGAATGATGGCATCTAATATAACCAAATCCTTTTGGGAAAGAAGTATAAATAGTAGATGAATGAAGAATAGATGTGTCACTCAAACTTAGGTTGTATCCTAAACAATGCCATTTTCTCCAAGATACATTACACATCCCTGTTCTGAAAGCTCTAGACCTTAAAGTTCCTCCTCCCGTAAGTACCTCCAGAAAACCCTCAAAGCCAAAGATAATCTTCGAATGCCCTTCAGTGAGGCTTTAAAGAATGATAAAATGGACTCCTCCTAAATATCTCCCAGGCAATTTAAACTCAACACAGTCAAAACCAAATCCCTCATCTTTCCAAAGATCTACTCCAACTCCTCTCATTGTGAACACTATTACCAGTGACCCAGATATGTGAAAGTCATCCTTAATACCCTCTATCAACCAATGCCTACAAATGAACCTATTTACAAAACAGAACAGTCACAGAAATTTATGGCTACCAAGGGGAGTGGGGGGTGGGAGGAATAAACTGGGAGATTGGGATTGACACATACACACTACTATATATAAAACAGATAACAATAGCACGGGGAACTCAATACACTCTAATGACGTATCTGGGAACAGAATCTTAAAAAGTGTATATATGTATATGTATAACTGATTTACTTTGCTGTACAGCAGAAACATAACATTATAAATCAACCATACTGCAATAAAAATTAACTATAAAAAAAATTTTTTAAATCAATCCCCAAGCCTACCTCCTAAATATCTAGACACTGTCCCCTCCTCTCCATCCCCACTATTCCAGGCTCTCATCACATTAAGCCTGAATTACAGCATCCTCGTAATACATCTTTTCTCCCTTGAATTTTCAGCCTATCCAAACTATTTTCCAACATACTGTGAAAGCAATATTCCTAAAACAGACATACAATTATTTTATCCCTCAGCTTAAAATCCTTCGAAGGCTTCCAATCGGCTTCAGGATAAAATCTAAACCTCTTGGCATGCCACTTGAGGACATCCACATTATCGACCTGCCTGAACTTCAGCCTTTTCATTCCACTCAAACCAAATTGCCTGCAAGTCCATGAATGAACTACACTTCTCAGGATTCCCTGCCATTGTTCCCAAAATCTAGATTGCTTCTTCTTACCTTCTTCACCTGGCTTATGCCTCATTAACCTTGAAGATTCAGTTCAGGTGTCAATTCCTTCTGGGAGGCTTCTTTAATTCCCCAAACTGAGTGCCCTGCTTGTTCTCAATGTTTCCATAGCATTCAATGGACGCATCTATCACTGTGTTAGTTTCTTTTCATCGTCTTCCTCTTCTAGCAGACTAGAGTCTATCAGATTGTCTTTCATTAAAGTATCTAACACAACACATGGCAAAGAGTAGGCATTAGGTAAATGTTTGCTGAATGAGTGCAATCTTGCTAAAGTCCTTTCATTTGGTATTATTATCTCTAGTTAGCAAATGAGGAAACTAAGGGAGGTCCAGGGTCTTGTCCGAGATCACATAACCGAAAGCATCAGAACCAGGATTTGAACCAAATGTTCTGACTGTAATGGAAATGATTTTCCCTCTGAATCTTTGCCTTTAGGGAACCACCGTATAAAATAATTGTGCTCTGCAGAGCAGTTTGGATGGGACTAAACCCTGTTTCTCCAGGCTGGGCACAAACCCAAGCTTAGTCAATTAAAGTATCCCCTCATCCCAAATGCGGTCTGAATGAATTCTGGGATCCCCAAATTCTGGGATGAACAGGCTACTCGGAACTTTTCTAAGAACTATCCAAAAACAAAACAAAAATGTGTTCCTCCTCCAGTACAAGTCTAAGGACTATGTAGCGTATAAGGTACAGCAAAGGGAAGAGAGTGTCTTTGAAAATAAAGTCAAGCACAGGAAAAATGAGACAAGAGCTAGAAGCCTGAAGACTTCCCCAAGAGACCTCCCAGTTACATACAGCGGAAATTCCCATTCTCATATAATATAGTTTGGGTTGTGGCCCTTTGGCAATCCGCATCTGTAGATCAGAGGGCTTTCCGGCCATTAGCCATGCAATAATGCTTTTTTAATCTGTGAATACAAAAAATTGATAAATTATTTGTTGGAGGCCTGATTTCCACTCTACTCCTTGAGATAATGTATGTAAGTTTTTATAACAAAGATGGGATAACAAAAGCATAAAATTGTTCTCCAATCTTTATATCTTGTGCTCTGTCATTAGTGAACAGTGCCCCAAATGAGAAAGAAAAAGATTTCTGGACATATTCATTTTCAAACATCTTGGGTGCAGCAAAGGGAGACACAGGTATTTTAGAATCCGAGTTGTAGCCACAGAGTTTGCTCATGGATAAATCTTTTTTCTCCAGCCATCATAAAATGGGGTGGAGGGAGACCTTTTTATGAGTTCCTCCTTAGGCCTCTGAATAAGTTCAAGCGGAGACACCTCATCAGAAAAGAACAGATTAAAAGACAGCATGGGTAATATCTAATTAATTGATATTATTTTAAATGGAAAATGAAAAGACCTTTTCAAAAATCCCTCTAAATGATACTTGTTTCTTAGACTTCTTAACCTTTCAGTCCCTGCCTTATCAAGAAGCTACTGATTCATCTGGAGTCTGACAAGGAGAAGAATGTCTCCTCTGACCTTTGGCTCCAAATTCCCTGTAAAGCATTCAGGTGTTGCCATCTGCAAAGTAAGGTCATATGTGAAACCATAATTTTAACAGCCTAATGAGTAATGGGTAGGTCTGACCTTTTGTGAGCAGAGAGCTTTTAAGTTGAAACACGGTTTGGCAGCTTACCAGTACTTCCTTATTTTCTTTTTACCCTTTGTGATCTGAAGACTCTCCAAAAATCTGAAGGGAAAGTCCACTTGATCCATTAAATGGGAATGGCCTAAGGCACAGCCCTCTAGAAAAGCCATTAAAAAATTCTTGCAGCCCTCATGACATCCATGGAATCAGACCCTGAAACTAGAAATTGCCAACAAAGGAAAAATGACAACAATCTTAACAGAAAATCTAAAACAGAAAAAAAAAAAAAAAAAAATCAAACCAAACCATCCAAACTCCTCTCCCCCAGGCCCACTCTGTTCCAGCCACACTGGCGTCCTGGTGGTGGCATCAACGCGCCAGGCACATGCCTACTTCAGGGGCTCTGCGCTGCTGTCTCTTCTGCCTGAACGTTCTCCCCTCTCTCACGACACCCACACTGCTTATTCCCCCTGCTCCTTTAGGTCTTCATCAAAATTGTCACCTTACCCAGGACAGAGATTACTGTCTGATTTTTCGCTGTTTTAGAACTAGATTTCTTTCATTTAAAAATAATAAGTTCATTAATCAAAACTTTACTTCAAATAACGGACTACAGATATCAAAATACAATAAGCATTTAAATATAATACCCTCATGAGTCTTCATTATAGTACATTAAAAGTAAAATATCTTTCAAGTATAAAACAGACAAGGTGTTCCTATCTCAGGTGATCCCACCTATCTGTTGTACTCAAGCAGGCAAATCGTTTTATTTATATTAGGTAACCTCAGACTGATGAGAAAGACAGTGGTTATGTAACAGAAAAAAGAGAAATAAAGCGACTATAAGAGAAACAGTGTATCCCTCTTGCCTCCCGTGCAGGGTGGACACCAAGTTGAGAGCTGGTAAGCCTGCCAGGGGATGTTCCAGAGTTAGACAGAAGAGGCTGAGAATGGAAAAACATCCAAAGGAGCCGAGGAGAGCTAAGAGTTTAGGCCAAGACAGCAAGGGGAAGATGGTAAATACTCTCTGACAGCATTACCAGGGGGAAAAGATGGACTACAAGTCACCAACTGCAGGTTTCAGCAGGGCAGGCAAGAGAGGTATCAGCTACCTGGTGGACAAGAGACATTATCACAAAGACGAGAGGAGCCCGCACCCTCCCTTTCCACCAGGACAATACAGAAAATTCCCCCCAGACACATTGGGGAGGAAGGGGGGCGAGGCAGAAGGTTTTCTTAGAGAACTTGAACAATATTTAAACGAACCATTTACAATTTGAATAGGACTAGATCTTAAATGGCAATTTTTCCACTACCAAGCAAGACTCCAAAAAGTATTAGATTGTCTGTTGATTAGATAAGTAACTTCTCCTAATATCTGAATTGTAATAATTGATCGGTAAACATACAAAATGATTTTAAAAGCATCAGCATCCCAACACTAAAAGAAATGATATGTGACTGGATAGAGGTTATCAGCTAACACTACAATGGCAATCCTACTGCAATATAAATGCATCAAATCAATATACTGTATACCTTAAAACTTACACAATGTTATGTCAATTATGCCTCAATTAAAAAGAAAAAATGTTTAAGCATCAGCAAATATCTGATCACACATGAGAAGGAATTACTTAGGCATAGAAGCAGTGGGAGAAATCACACCAAAAAATTTAACAGATCAGACCATATAACATTTAAAACTGTAGTACATTAAAAACAAACACAAAACTAAAAGCCAATTTTTTAAAAGCAGGAAAATCAAACGAATAGAATAGACTTAATGCTAATACCCTCAACACATAAACATTTGAAGACTGATCAAGCAATGCAATAAAAATTAGCAAATTAAAATAGACAAATCAAAATGGACAAGTAACTAATATATTTGAAAAACTGTTGAGCCTCATAAGTTATCAATAAAAGCAAAAAGAATTAAACATACCACTTTTTAACTATCAAACAAGACAATGTGTTTTAAACTCAATGTTGTCAGAATAGTACAAAACATACTATAAGAAATCAGTATAAGCTTTAATGTAATCAGGTAATATCAATAAATTACTCTCCTTAACCCAATATTCCCCTTATAGTAATGTATCTTAAGGAAATAATCAGTGATGTGAACAAAAACTTGTATATAATTTTTACTGCAACATTATTTATAATTGTCAAAAAAGGGGGAGGGGCTTCCCTGGTGGCACAGTGGTTGAGAGTCCGCCTGCCGATGCAAGGGACGCGGGTTCATGCCCCGGTCTGGGAAGATCCCACATGCCGCGGAGCGGCTGGGCCTGTGAGCCATGGCCGCTGAGCCTGCGCGTCCGGAGCCTGTGCTCCGCAACGGGAGAGGCCACAGCAATGAGAGGCCCGGGTACCGCAAAAAAAAAAAAGGGGGGGGAGGAACAATCTAGATGATCAAAAACAGGTATTTTTTTAATATACTTATCAAGTATTCATTGTTTATACCTGTTTAAATACTGGTAGAGTACAGCCTAGCCATATGAAGCATTATATAACCATCAAAAATATTTTTCAAAGGCTACTTAAAGATACGAAAAATGCTATCTGTATAAAGTGAAAAGAGGGCACAATACTGCATATTCAAAATGAACAAATGATGATATATTCATACAAAGAAACATTATTCAGCAACAAAAACTGGATGAATCTCAAAAAATGCAACATGGATGAATCTCAAAAAATCAAAAAACAAAACAAGAAAACCATTATATGAAGTGAAAAAAGCCAGACACAAAAGAATAAATACTGTATTAGTCTATTTATAGAAGTTCAAGGGCAGGCAAAACTAACCTATGGTGACAGAACAGTGGTTACTTCTGGGAGGAGGTGTATCAAGTGCAAATAAGTGTGAGGAAACTCTCAGGGTGATGCAAATGTTCTGGAGTTTGATGGGGTGGTGACCACAGGAGGATATAAATATGTTTAAAAGTCATCAAATAAACTATAAATACATATATACATAAACGAAATAATAAAATAAAGTTGTCAAGATGTACTTAATAAGATCTGTGCATTTTACTGTTCATATATTATACCTCCATAAAGTAATACAGAAATTGCATATAAAGGAGAATTTCAATTTGGTTAAATATATTTATATGCAAAGAATAAAAAGAATGTAAAGTACAACAAAATATTAAAGGTGTTTAATTCTGGGATTGCAAATTATTTGTATTTTTAACTTTCTGCATTTCCACATTCTCAACAATGAGTTACATGACTTTCATAAATGATCAGGAAAAAAAACCCTGAACTTTTTTTTTTTTAGCGGTACGCAGGCCTCTCACTGTTGTGGCCTCTCCCGCTGCGGAGCACAGGCTCCGGACGCGCAGGCTCAGTGGCCATGGCTCACGGGCCTAGCCGCTCCGCGGCATGTGGGATCTTCCCAGACCGGGGCACGAACCCGTGTCTCCTGCATCGGCAGGCAGACTCTCAACCACTGCGCCACCAGGGAAGCCCCTAAACCCTGAACTTTTTAAAAGAATTCTGCCATGCTTGCAAAAGAAAATTCTGTTACACTTATAACTATCACAAAATTATTCAATGTGCAGAAATACTTAGTAAATCCTCCTAACAACTTTCCTCTAAGTTATAAACAGTCATATTTGCAAGGTATGCGGAAAAATTAAGAAAAGCACTAATTAAGCTAAGCATTTGCTTGGTGACTAAATGAGCAAGATAACTGGAAAGCCCACACCACGCTGGGGGGTGATTTTAAAACATGGTCCTGCGTGCAGCAAACACAGGGCTCTTACGACTCAGCAACAGCTAGCTCCTGAAAAAGTTCATTTTCTTTATTTATTACTTTAAGTATTCCTGATAAGCTTGATGTACCTAAATTCCACGCAAAATGCCCCAAGTGAATTTTCTTTACAACAAAAATACCTTTTGAGTTTCAGAAACTTTTACAATATGCGTAAAATAATAAATAAGAACGAAACCAAAGAAGACATACAAACCTCTGATTGTACATGCCCCGAAAGTTGTAATTAGCTCTATAATTTGGGAAAGGCTTTGGATCTAACGGCCTGTAGATGGCAGGCTCTCCCCTTTTCATAGCAAGCCCATTCAGTTCCACAGTTGGTGTTATACTACCTGTTTAAAAGAAATATTAAAGGCACACAAGTGAAATATTTCCATAATAAATCATGCAGTCCATATTTATTTTACATATAATTACAATGGAAGACGGTGGCAGTGGATGCCCTTCTGCCTGATTTTCTAAGGGGGTGCATAAACAAGCTACATAAACAGGAAAATCGTTTCTAGTGAAATCTCCTTGGAGTTGCTGCAACATTTTCTGTACATTAATGACCAAAAATTCACCTTTATAGTCCCACTGTTTCAAAACGAGGAAAACAGAAGATTCATAGATGGCTTCGTTTGGATATTATAAAGCAACTACTGAATTTCAAAGTTCCTTACTCCAGAAAGCTTACAACTACTTAATCATTAAAAGCATTATCATCTGTGAATATTTCAAGTTATATTTTGGTTATCAAGCAACTAGAATTAGCAATATGTACAGGGTCATCAGTAACTCTTGGACTTATCTAATGAAAATAAATTTTGAGTTTTTTCTATAACCAACAACAGGACAAAACAGTAAATACAAGTAATGCTTTCTGTGGATAATCTTAAAAGATACATGCTGAAGCATTTATGGATGAAGTGATATGTCTGAGATTTGTTTCAAAATAATTCAGAGGACAGAGAGATGAGAAACAAGATGGGATGTGTGAGTAACTGTTGTGCCTGATAACAAGTACAGGGATGTTCAATAGCTTATCTTTTCTACTTTTGTAAAAGTTTGAAAAATCCCATAAAATATAACACACAATGTACAGTTATTATGTCAAGTTATTTTCAGTGCCCAAAAAAGTTATTTAGTAAATATACATATATGTTCCAAATAACAAATCACAAAAATGAATCTAAAGCTTTTATAGAGAGTAAAATTTATTTCTAATGTAAATTCTGTATTATTTCATTTGAATTATGCCTTTTGCACCATACATTTAAGACTCCCCTTCATCATGAACAAAAATGGATCCACTTACTGCAGCAGAGAAACTGGGGCACAAAGTACTAGCTGAGGGGTGGTGGAGCCTGACACAAATGCACAACTGGCTGCTAGGTCATAAGCAAGCCATCAAGAGTCATAAGCTGCTCATTTTATGTCTCATCTCTAAAGAATTCACATGAAACCACTGAAGAGCATAATAAGAACAGGAACTAAACCAAGGTTAAGAAAAAGGAAAAAATAAAGGAGGCGGGAGGACAAAGGAGAAAGCAGAAAAGAAAAAGATAAGAAAAACAGCAAAGGAAAGCTAACATGTTAAGTAGTAAGTCGAATTAGTCCAAACCCCAAATTTAACACAAACACTCAGGGCAGAGGAAGAGTAAGTCAAGCACAAAGGGATTCTTTCTTTGTTTCTCACAGCATTTTACCGAGGGATAAGTAAAATGTACAAACCTTAAGCATACAGCTCCATGAGTTACTATACATGTAACACTCATACAACCACCATTCAGATCAAGATCTGAACATTTCCATCACCCAGCAATACCCAGTCAATACCCACCTCCCCATGTTATCCATTCTGACTTCTGTCATCATAGATTGGTTTTGCCTATTCTTCAAATCTAAATGTGTATTAGTTTGTCTTGCTTCTTTCACTCAACATAATGCTTTGTTGAATATCACTTTCAAACCTTCCCACTGAAAAGCATTCCACTCAGTTTATCTAATCTGCCCTTGATGGGACATCTGGGTTGTTTTCAGTTTGAGGCTATTAAGTATCAAGCCACCTTGAACACTCTTCAGTAAGTCTCTCAGCAGACCTATACACTCTTTTCACTTGGGTATACACCTAGTAGTGGAATTGCTAGGTCAGAGGGTAGGTTCATGTTTAACAATAAAGTTAAAACTACCTAACAGTTCTCCAAAGATAATTTTTAACACCAAAGAGCCATCCACGCCTTAAGAAGTTTCCATTTTTCTTATTCCATAAAGATTTCAGTTTACTAATTAACAGATTAATCAGTTGTACAATTTATGTCATTATGAATTCTACTTTGCAACAATCATACAGGCACAAATAGCATAAAGTTCAAATGGGAAAACTAGAAAAGAAAAAAAAAGGCTTGAAAGACCTCATCCTTTAAGTATGGCAATAAACAGGAAAGTAATGTGTTTGAAAATGAACAGTGAGATGATTTTAATGCACTGGTAGGATATACTATGTCTGCCATCCACACCAAAATTGCGTTTTAAACTAGGTAAAAGTACTGTATTCATATTATTTAAATAAAGAAATAATCTCATACAAATTCCTCATTTGAAAGTAAGGCTACAGTACATTTTCTTCATAGAAATGCCAGCAACTGGTGTTGTGAAGGGGAGTAGAAGAGAAGCAGAAAAGCACAAACCACACAGAAAAGGTTTCAACTCCTTTGAGTGAAGTACTCCATCTGTTTCCTACAGAATGAGACTGACATCTCCACATGTGCATACCCTCTCGTTACTTACATAGTAATGCTCTCACAGAAAACATTTAAAGAATAACTTCAAACTATGAGCTGTCTCTAGGAAATGCTAAGTACCATTGTTTTCAACATGTGACGGTTAGACCCAGGTTGCATAAAGATAATCATTGCATAGGAATCCTCATGTATTTTATGGCTATAGAGTTGACACTGTAAACACATAATCAGTTTTTAGTAGTTTTTAGATACATTAAAGGAAATTTCTATATTTACCAATGATAAAAAAAGACTAATTAATTAGATACACAAACGTATATAACAACAATTGTGGACTCCTATCATCTGACAGATTAAAAACAAGATGCCACAACTAGTTTTCAAGGAGCCATGTATTACTAACACTTAAAGAAACAACTTTGTAGGAAGTTAGAAAAGTCCCTGGAACATAGTAGTCACTCAGTAAATATTTGTTGAAAGAATGAATTGATTAATCAATAGATCAGGGCTCTTGGAGAAATTACTGGAGTCAGGGCAGGGAAAACACAAGATGACCCAGGAACATCTTATCGTGCCAGAAAGAAATGCCCAAAGAATGATGAAGAAATTATCTGAAGGACACAGGAGTCAACGTGAAGTGGTCATACCACTGGCCAAATCTGGGACAATTTGAGCATCAAAATAAATAATGACGATTGTAGATCCTAAACCTGTAGGTAAAACAGAAATCCAAAAGTCTATAGTGATATAAATAAACAAACAAAAAAAAATGACAGGGACAAGAAAGCTCTTGGGTAGATGCCAACTAATAAATCGAAAAAGAATATGGAATTAAAAATCACCCTTTGGCAACCTTCAGAGTAGTCATGGATTCAGACAAGAATTATCAATCATCAGTCTTTCATGTAGGTGAAAGAAAGTTTGACAAGGAACAGAATGTTTATATAGTCTCAAAGTACCTCCTCAGAAAATAATTGTTCGGGACTTCTCTGGTCGCACAGTGGTTAAGAATCTGCCTGCCAATGCAGGGGACAGGGGTTCAAGCCCTGGTCTGGGAAGATCCCACATGCCACAGAGCAACTAAGCCTATTTGCCACAACTACTGAGCCTGCGCTCTAGAGCCCGCGAGCCACAACTACTGAGCCCGTTTGCCACAACGACTGAAGCCCATGCGCCTAAGAGCCCGTGCTCCACAACAAGAGAAGCCACCGCAATGAGAAGCCCGCGCACCGCAATGAAGAGTAGCCTCCGCTACTCTCCGCTACTCAACTAGAGAAAGCCCGCATGCAGCAATGAAGACCCAACACAGCCAAAAATAAACAATAAATAAATAAATTTATTTTAAAATATATTTGTTAATTATATTATTTAATAATAAAACATACTTAAAATTAATTAACTTTACAATACAGAAGTCTGGCAGACATACTCTTCATCAAGAAACAAAAGACATCACTAATGGGACAAATCAGTATCATGTGTCTCCTGATATGAAACACTGAGATGAGCCCAGGTCACTTCTGTGATACTCATGCTAAAAATGCATAAATCATGAGGAAACACCAGACAAACTCCAGTGAGGGGCATTCTACAAATGATGTGTAGAAACGTCAAGGTCATAAAAAACAAGAAAGACTGAGGAACTGTTTCAGACTGAAGTGGAATGAAGAGAAACAGTAAGCCCATGATGCTGATTAGATGCTGGTCTTACAAAGGACATAACTGGGACCATCAGTGAAGTGTGACTGGAGTCTGTGGAGTACACGGTGATACCAAATCAATGTTAACTTCCTGATAGGACAGTGTCTGTGTACTTAAGAAATAATGGGTAATGGGACACCATGTCCATAACTTATTCTCAAAAGGTTCAGAAATGTTAACCATTTCTGAGTGATGGGTACCTGGGAGCTCTATGTACTCTTTCTACAAAATTTATATGTTTAAGAAATTATTTCTAAAAAAAGTTTAAAAAAATAAGAGGAAGGAGAAAGCAAAGTAGTTCTATGATATCCTTCCTCCTCATTAACAGCAGATTACCCATGCTGTACTAAATTTAACTCCTCTCTGGGACATAACTAGTATTTAAGGTCCATCTACTTCCTGTGAAGTCAGGACTGGATCTCCCCTCCTCTGCAGTGCAGACAGGAATGGATTGTCTTTTCAAGAAAAGTGCTAAGTTATATATTAAAAGGAAGAAAAAAATCTTGACTCCTACCTCACCTCATACATAAACCTCAATTCCTGACAGACTGTAGATCTAAATTTAAAAGATAAAATAATAAAACTTCTAAAAATAATATGAGGTTATCGTCACAATTCTGTGGGAGATAAAGATGTCTTAAATAGCACAAAAAAAGCACCACCATTCCAGCAATTCCACTTCTGGGCATTTATCCCGAAAAAACAAAAACACTAACTTGAAAAGATATATGCACCCCCACGTTCATGGAAGCAAGCTAAGTGTCCACTGATGGATGAATGGATAAAGAAGAGGTGATGATACACATATACAATAGACTATTATACAGCAATAAAAAAAAAATTTTGCCATTTATGACAACATGGATGGCTCTTGAAGGCATTATGCTAAATGAAATAAGTCAGACAGAGAATGACAAATACCATATGACCTCACTTATATGTGGAATCTAAAAAAAAGAAAACACAAAAAAACAGAACTCATAGATACAGAGAAGAGATTGGTGGCTGCCAGAGGTGGGAAGTGGGGGGAGGTGTAATAGGTGAAGGGGGTCAAAAAGGTACAACATTCCAGTTATAAAATAAATAAATCATGGGGATGTAATACACAGCATGGTGATGATAGTTAATCGTACTGTATTTTATATTTGAAAGTTGCTAAGCGAGTATATCTAAAGCGTTTTCATCATGAGAAAGAAAATATTTTAATAACTATGTATGGTGACAGATGTTAATGGGGTATTCTGGTGATTTCACAACATATACAAATATCAAATCATTATGTTGTACAGCTGAAACTAATATAATGCTATGTGTCAGTTAGACTTCAATTTTTAAAAAGCACTAACCATAAGGGAAAAGACTAATAAATTAGACTTCATTAATACAAAAATTTATGTTCATCAAAATGCACCATTAGGAATATGGAGATATTTGCCATACACATATCTGACAAAGTATATTAATCCAGAATATGTAAGAACCCTATAAGTCAATAAAAAACTGAAAAAATTTAAAAACTGACAAGGCAGTTTCTTAACAGGAAAAATATATCAACAGCAGAGAAGATCCTAATGGCAACAGGCATATGAAAAGGTGATCTCTTTAATTATTAGGGAAATGCAAATTAAAACCACAATGAAATACTATCATATCCCCAGAAGAACAGGTAGAAATTTTAAGATACCCTATATTAACAAGGATGTGGAAAACTCTCATATACTCCCACTGCTAGTGGGAGTGAAATGTGATAAGTTTGACATTATGTATTAACACTGAAAACATGCAAAACCTACGACCCAACAATTCCAATCCTAGCTACACAGCCAACAAAAATGTATACATACAAGAATATTCATAGCAATCTTACTTCTAACAGCCCCAAACTAGAAGCAACCCAAATGTCCACCATTAGTATAATGAATAAGTAAATTGTGGTACATCCATGCAGTGGGATACTACATAGCAAAGAAATACTAGACTGTTAACACACAACACAATGAATCTCACAAACATGACACTGAGAAAAACAAGCTATCACAAAAAAGTATGAGGCATGATTCCAACAAGCAGGCACAACAAATCTAGGATGACAGAGAGA
This sequence comes from Monodon monoceros, assembly GCF_005190385.1. Lineage (NCBI taxonomy): Eukaryota > Metazoa > Chordata > Mammalia > Artiodactyla > Monodontidae > Monodon > Monodon monoceros. The sequence continues at coordinate 58,810,244 of NW_021703770.1, read as the reverse complement.
AGAGTGGTTCCTTTGGAGATGTTTTAACCACTAAAAGAGGGCATGAGGGAGGCTTCTGAGGCACTGGTAAAGCCTGCAAAGTGTTCACAGTGCAAAATGCCATCAAGGCTCAACAACCATAATTTGTGCACTTGCCAGAACATAATATTAGGCTTTATTTTAAAAATTTACCTCAACAATGAATAAACGTGTAAAATGTCATACAAAAAAATAAAAATAAATAAAATTAGAATTTACCCCCCAAAATCTACTCATTCTGTCAGCGAACTGCAACATTCCACGGTGGAAACACTTATCTCCACTGGTCTGAAAGGCCAGTGAGCCAGACTCTCTCCTGTTTCCTTCCTCTGACTCCTTTGCTAGTTTACCTCCGGCTACAACCCTTGGAAGTGGACCTGACCCAAAGCTCACCACACAATACAAATGGACACTTGTCCTTCTGTCCATGCCAACGCCGTGCCAATATTCCAGCAGAGGAGGGGGCAACAGCATTCCATGCACGTGTGTTTCTTTTCTTTCTTCACCCGTAAACTATGCCAGTGGTTTCCTAACTGACTTTGCTTTTGGTATTTTCCACCTTCCATTCACATGTCAAACTCAACTTCCTAAACTGCTTTTTTAAACACATCATCCACCTGCTCGTGAAAATTAATCCAAACTATGGATAAAATTTATCTCCTAAAGCTGCAGTCAAGTCCATCACAACCTACTTTCTAACTACATCTCTCGTCTTGTCTCTTACTAGCCACTTAACCTGCTCTAATTAAAAACCGTCTACAAAAAACTTTTTTTTTGCAAAACCCATCATCCAGATTCCTGTTCCAATGTCTTTCCTCATCGTATTCCCTCAGCCCGGAATATTCTTTTCTCTCCTCTATACGTACATGCCTACTCTCTATTCATGACCTATATCTCACCTCAACTACTTCAGTCCATGTTTATCATTACTTATAATACCGATGCCTATTATTACTCACTTGGTACTTAATCTTTACCACTGAGTTACATGTTTTATGTAAATGACTAAAATCCTCACAGCAAAGGACAATGGTTTATAACTCTTAGATATATTAAAACAAATGCTTAATAGAGGCGGTGGTGGTGTGGTGCTAATGATCAACCAGTGATCTGAAGAGAGTTTTAAAAGTTAAGAAAGTAGACAGTCTCTTACCAGCTTCAAGCTGAATTGGGGTTTTTTATTATAATAATATTTTTGCTTATTTACCCATACTTAATAAATACTGGAATCAGCTGAACAGATGCAAAAGGACTACTACTAGGAAAGTCATGGAGTTCTGGAAAAGGCAGTCCTTGCAAGAGGAGACTGTCTACCTAACACGTGCCACGTGGGAAAGAAGTGTCTGACCTGACTCTGACCATAAGCATGTGAACTATAATTAAACAGACTACAGAGTCGCTGCCGGCAGGCAAGTGTCTTTTTTCACTCCGTCACAAAAGTACTCCATCTAAAGCAGTATCAGTCAGAAGGTAGCCACTTGCATTAATAGGTTAACAGATGAGTAAATGGACATAGGGCTGGCACTAAACTTACGGAACTTCATTAATTTGAGGCTACCAATTCATGCACTGTGTCTGATACAGGTTTGCGCTTCCCAAGAGATAACTGGACACATAATGTTTCTGGTACTGCATGCAATTAGAACAACTTTTCAAAATTATTCTTAGGAGATTAAAATTAGAACACTCATTTACTTAGCAGTATATTACACACAGGTGGGTTTTTCGGATTTGTGGGTTTCTTAAACTCCATATGAATGTTCTAAATGTAAATGGCAACCATTTCTACATGAACAAATAAAATAAGATGCTTAGGGCTAATTTTATAATTTTCTATTAAACTAAAATAAAGAATAACTATTTTTAATTATTAAATTATATATTATACGTTTAGAAAGAGAAATTGATCATTTCTATCTTTGCTTTAGAAAAAAAACTCAGTCCTATTTTCTGTTCTTTGTATCCAAATGTCTTTTTATCACACATAAAAAGTAAATAATGCACCTTTAGAGTATCCACTAAAGCAAATTTTTAAAATAATTACAATTACCGTCTTCATTCTCTCACCTTCAGTTATTATTTGGCTGTCTTTACCAGCTGTGCTGTCAATACCTGTTGACTATGCAATGGGCCTGTATGAAGGAAAATACAGAGAACAGCACATGCAGAAGATGACAACAGGAGGAAACGAGTCAGGGCCATACCTGGGTTATTGTTAACACTGCTTTTGGGCGGCTTCTGAACTGGTTTGGGAAGCGTAGATTCAGTCAAAGCCTTGTTAGCGACAGCCTGCTGGGCCTTCTTTATACTGCTCCCTTCGGATTCCCATGTCTGCTCCCCAAGACTCAGCTGCACTGAGAACATCTTGGAAAAACATACAGAGACAAAGAAAACATTGAAATTTTTCAGGAAATAAAGTGTGCTGTCTGAGAGAAAAATAGATACACCACAGAATCAAAATTTTAGAGCTAGAGTTGAGCTTACAGATCATTTGCAACAAAAATCTTATTCTAACTAGTGAACGAATTTTAAGAGATTGTGCCAAATGCTGTTCTATCCAAAGGCTTAACGGCAGCTCTAAGTGTACATGTTGGGTAGAATGTATCAAGAGGAAATCGCTTCCCTAAATGGAATCATACTGTTAATATCAGTCAGTCTTCAAAAAAGTAGAATAAGAACAAAGAGTAAGAGAAACTATACGAGAATCCAAAAGGTCCTGTCTCTGTAACTTTTACAAAATCTAATTCCTTAAACTTTATATCTAGCACAATCTAGTCAGTGAGTCAGGAAATCCTATTAAATATTCTGTCATCAAGGAACTCTCAAACCTCCACAACCAACCTTTAACCAGTCACCAAATTCAGTCAATTTTAACCTCATGAATATTTCTCAAATCTCCTTCCTCTCTCTGCCAGTGACACTGCTACACTAGATGTATCTTAGCTTAGATATAATAACCTCCCAACTGACTGCTGCTAAATCGAACTATCTTTTGAAAACTCAAATCCAACTGCATCACTCCAAACAACACCAGGTTAAAAACCTTCGATTGCTCCCCTTGTAACATGACACAAAGGAGCTACCTGTCCATCTTCATTTCACACCCACCCCTCCCCTTGCACATCCTAACATTCCATTTACACCGGATTTCCATATGCATCCAAAAACCTATTGTTCACCTTTAAAATTTAGGATCAAGTTACAGGATACACATACAATCTGCTGTTTTACTCCACAGACAGCTTACTACTTTGTAGGAATACAAGGTATGAACCTCAAAATACTTATTAATTATGAAGAAGTAAATGTCTTTGCAGGAAAGAAATCAGGTAGAAAATACCTTTAACAACAGAGTGATTAAAGTTAGCATCATCAATAATCATTCAAAGGGACATCATGTGCCTCCTGGTTTGATCCAATGAGAAGTATGTAGCATTCTTGGCTAAAAATGTTTACCCTGAATCTAATCATAGAGAAACAATCAGGCAGATCTGGGTTATGGTATATTCTATAAGACAACTGACCTAACCTCTTCAAAACTGTCAATATTATGAAAGAAAAAACCAAACAAAAGAATGCATGGGGGCTGTCCTAGTTTAAAGGATGCTCAAGAGACATGATGGGGTGTAATAAAGTACAATGTATGATCCCTGACTGGATTCGTCCTGGGAAGAAAAGTATAAAGGGCATTTAGAGAACAACCAGGGAAATTTGACTATAGACTATAATATACTAAACAAACTCAGTCAAGTTTAAATTTCTTGAGTGATTATAGTACTATGGTTATGAAGAAGAATGTTTTTGGTCTTACAAGATAGATATACAAGTATTTAAGGATAAAATGTCATGATGGTTGAAATTTATTTTCAAATTGTTCAAGGAAAAAGTATGTATTTATACAGAAGGAGCAAGAAAAGAAGTAAATGTAGCAATGCAGTAAATAACTGAATGATTAGTAAATCTGAAAGATCCATTATACTGCTCTTTCAATTTTTCCTGTAGGTTTTCAATTTTTCAAAATACAGAGCTGAAAGTATTTATAAGCCTTTGAAATTCAAAATATGTACATAACTATTAAAAGTGAATAATTTTTCTTTTATTTGGATTCAGTTTAAAATTTTTACCTAAAACGTATCTTTAATTCATTGACCCCCGATTTTAAAATGATTTTTCAATGACTAGGTCTTTTGGCTTTCAACTTACAGTATATAACAAAGAACTCTGCCACAAAGAATACATTATCTCTCCCATTCTCCTCCAAATCAGTTCATGCTCCAGAATGTTCCATCCATTATTCTTCCATTAATTCAGGTTCAAAACCTCAATAGCTTCTTCGTTTATCCTTGTTTTCCTAAGACTTATTTAACAACACCTCAAAACTGTTCTTTGCTATTTCTGTTGTCACCACCTTAGTCTAAAGCCCCTATAAACTCAGATTTCCTGCCTCCTAATCTTCCAGATGTCATCACTTTCCCAGTCTCACTGGCCAGACACCTTTGAATGGTCTTCCTTGACTGCTCCATTTCTCTCTGTATTCTCCCCTGCATCCAGTTGATTCAACTTCAAAAATATTTTTCAGATCTGGCCTTTCTTTGTAACGTTTGCCAATATCTTAGTGAAGAGTATCAATGTATCCCTCTCCTAAATTACTGTAAGACCATCCTAATATCACTCCTTTAACATAAGACTTTCCCATTCAAACTATCCTTCTTAGGAATTCCCTAGTGGTCCAGTGGTTAGTACTCCATACTTTCACTGCTGAGGCCTCGGTTTGATCCCCGGTTGGGGAACTAAGATCCCACAAACCGCGCCATCACCAATATGAACACTCTATAAAATGCAAATGCATCCAAGTCAATCCTCTGCTTTTCTGAAACCTCTTAAGAATCCTACTACATTGTACACCTAAAACTAATACAACATTTTATGTCAATTATATCTCAATAAAACTGGAGAGAGAAAAAAAGAGTCCCACTACAATAAAAATTTTATAATTTTGAGTAGGACTCCTGGGACATACTGTTTATGAGCTGAAGTCACAATCCACCATTTACTCTGTGTAACATTAGGGAAGTTAATTCTTTCCCTCTGTTTTCTTACTTCTTTAGTGAAAGTGGGGTAATAAGAACACAGAGAATGGTTATGAAAATTAAAACAAAATTGTGTAAATGCCCCCATGTGAAATGTAGAGATTGTCAAACTGGATTAAAAAAAAAAAATCCAACTGTATGCTACCCTAAACTATAAAGACAAATGGTTTAAAAGCAATGGGATAGAAAAAACTTTATCATGATAACATAAAGCAATGAAAGGTCAGAATGGTTATATAAATATCAGACAAAGTAGATTCCAGAGCAAAGACTACTACCAGTGATAACAAAGGTCATTTCATAACGATAATCAAGAGGATTAACAAGGATAATCAAGGATATCAACGGATATCAAGGATAAACAACGATAATCAAGAAGAGGATAACAAGGATAATCAAGAAGAGGATTAACAATCCTAAACACTTGGGCTACTAATAACAGAGTTTCAAAATACATGAAGCAAAAACTAACAGAACTGCAAAGAGAAATAAAGAATCCACAATTAAAGTCAGAGATTCAACACCTCTCTCCCAATAACTGATACAACAATGACCAAGCAGACAATCAGGAAGAATACAGTAGACCTGAACAACACTATCAACCAACATAACCTGACTGCAATGTTTTTAAAACATCTACCCGAGAAGAACAAATATACATTTGTTCTCAATTTCTCACAAAAAATTTACCAAGACAGACAATATTCTGGACCATAAAACAAGTCACAACAAATTCTAAGGAGTCAAGTGATGAACAGTATGCTCTCTGAACACAATGGAATTAAATTAGAAAATAAGAACAGAAAGATCTCTGGAAAATCTCCAAATATTTGGAAACTACATAACACATTTCTAAATAACCTATGGATAAAAGAAGAAACCAAGGGGAAAATAGAAAGCATTTTAAACTGAATGAAAGAGAAAACTCTACATTTCAAAAGATGACACTGCTAAAACAGTACTAAAGGGAAATTTCTAGCACTAAATGCCTACACTAGAGAAGAAGTAAGGTCTCAAATAAGTTAACTTCAGCTTTAATCTGAAGAAACCAGAAAAAGAGTAACTCGAACCTGAAGTAAATAGGAAAAAATGTAATAAACATAAAAGCAAACGTAAGAAAATAAATATAGAAAAATAATAGAGAAAAAAAAATCAATAAAACCAGAAGCTGGTACTTCTCAAAGATCAATAAAATTTGTAAACCTCTGTGCAGACTAATCATGAAAAAAAGATAAGACACAAATTACCAGTATCAGGAATGAGAGAGGTGACATCACTAGCGATTCTTAAAATATTAAAAAGAAACAAGGGAATATTTTTTTAACAACTTTATGCCAATAAACTCAACAACATAAGTTCTTAAAAGCCACAGTTACTAAAGCTCATTCAAGAAGAAACAGGTAACCTGAACAGCATTATACATGTTAAGGAAATTCAATCTGTAATTAAAATCTTTCCACAAAGAAAACTCCAGGCCCAGATGGTTTTGATGATAAATTCTACCAAACATTTAAGGAAGAAACAATGCCAATTTACAAAAACTCTTCCCAAAACTTGAATCAGAAGGAACACCTCTCAACTTATTCTATGAAGCTAGCATTACCTTGATACCGAAACCAGAATAAGATACTACCAGGGAAAACAAAATAAAACTACACACCAATACCTCTCATAAAGATAAACATAAAAATCCTTAACAAAATATTAACAAATGGAATCTATCAATATAGAAATGAGATAATACTTTATAACCAAGCATTTTATCCCAGGAAGGCAAGGGTTTATTCTACATTTCAGAGTCAGTCAATGTAACTCACAATACTAAGAGATTAAAAATAGAAAAATTTTTTTTAAAAAAATGGAAAAATCGTATGACCATCTCAATCAATGTAGAAGAACCATATGACAAAAACCAACATCTATTCATGTTAAAACTCTCAGCAAAAAAATAATAATAAAAAAATAAAATAAAGAAGAATTTCCTCAATCTGATTAAAGGCATCTACAGAAAAAGCTACATCTAACATCAAAATTAATGAAGAAAAACTGAATGCCCATAAAGTCAAGTTAAGAGATATCTGCTCTCACTACTTTTATTCAACATTGCACTGTAAGTTCTAGACAATGCAATTAGGCAAGAGAAATAAATAAAAGACATTCAGATTAGAAAGTAAGATTTAAAACTGTCTTTATTTACAAATAGCTTGTGGGACACCCACCAGAATCTTAAAAAAAAAAAAAAAAGAAAAAGGCTACTAGAACTAATAAGTGAGTTTAGCAAGACTGCAAGATGCTAGATCAATATAGAAAAATCAGTGTATTTTTGAAGCAGACTCACAGATATAGAAAACAAACTAGTGGTTACCAGTAGGGAGGGGGGTAGGGGTAATGTAAGGATGGAGGAGTGGAAGGTACAAACTACTGGGTGTAAGATAGGCTCAAGGATGTATTGTACAACATGGGGAATATAGCCAATATTTTGTAATAACTGTAAATGGAAGTAACCTTTAAAATTGTATTAAAAATTTTTAGAAAAAAAATTTTAATGTAATATAAAAGTAATCTGATATATTTCTCTCTCCTAAATTCTTAGGCACTATGCAGATTCCCTATATTAGAGAGGCAGTTATTTTTAGCACTATTTCACGGTATCAAATAAAGTTAACCTACAATGGAAAAAGTAGGAATTTTCTGATTTCTGTATTTGCACTTTTATTCTACATACTCATATGTGTATATTTATACACAAATGTTATACATATATTTCAATGCTTTAATAAAATAAAATATATAAAACAGAAAAATATCAGTGTATTTTTATATACTAGCAATTCTTAATAAGAATTATAAATTGAAATTTGAAAAACAATACCACTTAAAATAGCATCAAAAATATGAAATAGAGATAAACCTAAAGATGAGAAATACCTGTCCACTGAAAACTACAAAATATTGTTGACAGAAATTAAAGAATATCTAAATAAATAAGAGATACTCTGTTCATAGGTTAGAAGACTCAGTTTTTCTAACATGTTAATTTCCCCCAAATTGAGCTATAAATTAATTGCAATTCTATTCAAAATCCCAGCAAGGTGCTTTATAGAATGGACAAGCTGACTTTAAAATTCATATGAAAATGCAAAGGATGTTGAATAGCCAAAACAACTCTGAAAATGAAGAACAAAATTAGAGGGCTGGTACTACCAGATTATAAAGCTACAGTAATCAAAACAGCATAGTATTTGCATAAAGATAGGAAAATAGACCAACAGAACAGAACAGAGTCCAGAAATAAACAAACATATATATGGACAGCTGATTTTTGACAAAGGTGCCAAGGCAATGCAGTAAGGAAAGGAAAATCTCTTCAACAACTGGACATCCATATGCAAAAAAATATATATATATATCTTGTTCCATAACTCATCATATACAAAAATTAACTCAAACTGGCAATTAGACCTAAATATAAGACCCAAATGTAAAAACTTAAAACTATACAACATCCAGAAGAAAGCACAGAAGAAAATCTTACGACCTTTAATGGGGCAAAGATTTCTTAGATATAATACCAAAAGCAAAATCTATAAGAGAACAAATGGATAAACTGGAGTTCATCAAAATTAACAATTACTGCTCTTCAAAAGACAATGTTAAAAAAAGATAAGCCACAAAGAAGCAGAAATAATTGCAAAGCACATATCTAATAAAGGACTTGAATCCAGAGTATACAAAGAGAGGCATCGCAGAAAACAGCAGAGTAGAAAGCTCCAATAAGGAACAGTGTCTGTCATATTATAAATACTCAATAGACATTCTACCAAGGATTTTTTAATCCTATATACAACTAACATGCAATGAGACAATTATCTGGGTACCTCCATCATCAACATAATTGCTGAAAATTTACAAATCATCATTCCATTATACTACACTAGAATAGGTATCATAGTTCTCAAATTACAGATGAGAAAGCTGAGATTCTAAATTAGTTGTTCAAGGCCACACAAGCTGGATAATGCAGGGCAAAGATCACGCTTGGGAAATCTAGCAAGAATTTTAAAAAAAAAACAAAAAAACCAAAACACTTCACTTCAAGGCCACTGGGTAATACTGCCTCCCTCAGTGGTATCTATTCCAAAGTAAACGTTCTCAAAGTGTCAGTACGAGAGCAGCTTTCTTAACACTTAGCCATGCACATACACAACTCATCAAAATAGGGAAATAAAGTAAAAAAAGAAAACACCACTTTATGTTATTCATGGCTCTCTTCCTTATACTCTCTAATAACCTTCTGAGATTTGAGAAAATCAAAACAATTCATAGGAAAAATAAAGAACTGGATTTAGGTACTTAAGAGATACAGCAATGTCATAGTAATTCACGTTAATATAAGGTGTAACAAATTACTTCAGAGTTCAATTAAAAAGTGAGTATGAAAACAAAAGGGGACAAGGCAAACATTAAAATATTTTTTATTTAGGGCTTCCCTGGTGGCGCAGTGGATAAGAATCTGCCTGCCAATGCAGGGGACACAGGTTCGATCCCTGGCCCGGGAAGATCCCACATGCTGCGGAGCAACTAAACCCATGCACCACAAATACTGAGTCTAAACTCTAGAGCCCGCGAGCCACAACTACTGAAGCTCACGTGCCACAGCTACTGAAGCCCGCATGTCTAGACCCGGTGCTCCGCAACAAGAGAAGCCACAGCAATGAGAAGCCCGAGCACCACAACAAAGAGTAGCCCCCGCTCACCACAACTAGAGAAAGCCTGTGCGCAGTAGCGAAGACCCAACGCAGTCAAAAATAAATAAATAAATAATTTCTTAAATATATATATATATCTTTTATTTAATAGTCACACATCAAAAGTTGTACAAGTTGTTCACATTCTGTAAGACTCAATGGAGGAAAGAAGAAAGCATGTAGATAGATCACTACCTCCCATGAAGTATGTATAAGAAGACAATTCTATACCACCCTGAAGACATTAATCTCTATCCTGTGTTTCTCAACTCTGGATGCACATCTGGGTCATTTGAGAGCTTTAAAAAAATCCTGATGTCTAGGCTTCATCCAAAACCAATTAAATTAGAATTTCTGGGAGTGAGACTCAGGCATAAGTATTTTTTAAAGCTCCCTTGGTGATTCCAATGAATAGCCAAGGCTGAAAACCACTACTGTAAGTGTGTGTGTGTGTGTGTGTGTGTGTGTATATAAAATATATATGTATATATATGGAAATTGCCATATAACTGGTTAATGTCCCAAGAAAATTAATGAGTTGGGCCTAGGTTTAAATTTTTCATGCCAGAGATAATCATTTATTTCATTAAAATACAGTTTATATCTCACTTAAAACCACTGGTAGACATGCATAAATGCAAAGGACTTTGCTTTCCACAAAAAGGATCCAGACCTAGCCAATTAATATTAACAATAATTATTCATTAATATTACTTAGACTCATAAATACTATCTTTCATTCAAGAATATGCTAATTATTCTAGTACTCACTCTTTAAAAATGAGCAACAGGCTAAATGGTGTGGTCTATGACCAAAACACCCAGAGCAGTAGGTGTAGGTTGGCAAAGGGATCTCTAGATCTCCTTAAAACCCAAAGGAATCTGGGACTGTCTAGAAAAAAAGAATGTGGACCACAACAAACCTGGTGCATCAGAAGGGGAATTTAATGACACAGAAGAAACTTAAGGGAGGGGAGGGGAGAGAAAGCTGGAGGAATGACCTTGAAAAGGTGAGAAGGGTTGGGATTTAGTACAGAAATAGAGGGGTTGGCCTCTACAAGTCGTTCATCCGTAACTCAGAAGGGAAGCAGAGTTGGGATTTGGGTTGGGATTTTGCTAAGCATGTAGTAACCAAGGGGGGAAGAGAGTTGAGGGTACATACAAAGCATATGGAATTTAAGCTAGATAAACATGTGAGGACTGAGGGAAGTAAGAAATAGTAAAACGGTGGTGGAATCAATGGATCCGTGGTGTGAAAGGACTATTGAAGTCAGACTACTAGAGGGAATGAAGTAGGTGTCAGAGACGAATGAATGCTTGAGATTATAATTATGGAGGCTCTTGCAGTTATTGGTAATGAAAAAAATCAAAAATGTGATCACAGGAATGAGTGGCTGAAGGAGAGTGGAAGACAACATAATTGAAGACATGCAAGAAACTGAAATGTCAGCATGTTGGAAGAACCATCGTTTAGACAATGATATCATCAAAAATTAAAACAGGATGAGTATTGTAGAGAGTGAAAGTGAGCCGTGAGAAATGTGATGGAATCACCCAGAGGTCAGCAAACGCCTACCGTGATGTTACACTGGGGGTCAGTCTATTAACATGAAATTCAAACCTGGGGGTCTATCTCAAGGAAGAACACCTGGAATTGGCCATGAGAAGCAAAGAGGACACACACTACAGGAACCATGAACTGTAGAAGAATAAAATATTTCTTACCCTAAATAAGCTCAGTCTCATACAATAATAATGACCAACAAATACCATGGTACCACAGCACAGTAATGACTACAACTAAGAAAGTCGGAACCTGCTGGAGGCCCAGCGGAAGGAGAAGAGAAGTTTCACAAAGGTTTGAAAGATGTGAGATGTGTGTTCAAACCTGACAGATGTGAAAAAACATGAGACATTATAAGAAATGGAAACAGTTCAACATGATTAAGGGCAGAAAGAATGAGTATGAAATAGATATGATTAACGGGAATGGAAGAGGATCAGGGTATAAGACTAGACAGGTAGACCAAGGCCACTACCTTTTTCTCTGAACAAAAAATATTATGAACAAATTAAAGTGCTGCCCAGAAATCCTTCATAAAAGCCTCTAATATGGAATAAAATTGATGGATTTCAGTTTCATCTTATTTTCCTTACTTTGAAGGAGATGCTAGAAATAATAATCCTGTGCTCTATGAGGATTAACCAACTTTTAGAGAATCAATTGCTCCCACACTGTATACAAAAATTTATAATCACTATCATAATCTCCAATACCCAAGATTAAAAATGTGCCAAGGAAATTTGTGCACAAGTGAGTTTTTAAAAACAGATTAATAGAGCTCAAACATAAATGCATCAGTCATAGATTTCTTTGCAACATGTATACGTAAAAACATATATGTATGAGGCTATATAAAAATATAAATCAATTTTCCATTTAAAAGAATATTAGAACTGAATACATAGATAACAACAAAACTGGTATATACAAATTTTATAAATGGTGAATCTTAAAATTAAAAATCATATTGGAAAAGACATCTCACTAAGTAACGCTGTTGTATTTTACTCTGTATCCATTTTTCTGTTAGCAGTTACTACGTAATGGAAAAAGCACAGTACTTGGGAGCCACAGAATACATGTTCAAGCGCTGGCACTGGCACTCATGAACTATAAAGCAAGTTACTAAACTTTTCCGTGCCTGAGTTTCTTAAAAGGAAATCAAAAATCCATGTCTCATGTGGTTTCATTAAGGTTTTTATGAAGTACTGTCTGAAAGAGCTCTGTAAACCATAATGAGCTATAAAATTGTTTAGTTACAGAGTGCAAAATATTTTTAATAGAGAACTAAGAGCCTTTACGCCATCCACTACCCCCTCCCCCCAAAAAAGCACAATTAAAACCTGAGATGATAAATCTGATAGACTTTGATAAGCATGTCTCACCACCTCTCTTCAAAACCTTACCTTCGAATGAGCAGGCCCTCTTTCTTTCAGAAGTTTATACTGGGGTTGGACTCTATTGAAACGGGCTAACTCATTTACCAGACACATTGGAGTTTTCTCTTTGGGGTTTGCCATTTTATCTTGGAGAGAAGCTGTAAATAAAAAGGCTGTAAAGTTTTTGTGAAGAACGACTTTACAAAATGGAAGAAAAACTAGTTTTGAATTTTTTAGATTGAAATCAGATTGTATATTTGGATTAAATTATTTTCATGAATTTTATACAAAAATTTCAAATCACCTAAAGTCTTCCATTACATGCAACAGAAATATGTATCACATTTTAAACAATAAATTAAGGTAACTTTTTTCCTAAGTACCTAAATTGCTCTCTATACATATATATGATAACAGCATGCTTAAAGATTTAAAACAATATAAGATATAATAATTTTTAATTGATCCTGTAACTTTCCTTTCCTCTCAAGAAATTTTAGCATAAACACATAATTCTTATTGCTATGAAACTAAATTTTATCTGCTTTTTCATCATTTGATCTTTCTTTTTTTCCTTCTCATTCTGAAGGAACATATTAATTGAAAAAGCTCTAGACTTGGGAATCAAGTCCTAAGTTTAATTACTAGCTCTCCCAACTACGGTGTTTTAGTAACTTTTTCTTTTTTTAATGAAACTTTGAAAAGAAATAGAAAGAATAATTTAACAAATGACCATGCCCTTATCACCCAGAACTGAAATTAACACTTTCTATGTTTGCTTTGTCTTACTTTAAAAAAAAAACAAAAAAAAGAAAAAACAGTATTACATTCCAGTTAAGTTCCCTTTATCTTTTCCAGAAACTACCACTATGTGAATTTAAAATATATCCCTCCAGGATATTCTAAAATACATTTATATGAATGCATGCATATCCATGAAAAAATACACAGTATTGATATATGTAGTTTTAGAGTTCACATAAATAGAAATATAAAAAACATATCATTTTCACTATTTTCTTCACTCTTCATTATGTTTTAGAGAGTTAACTTACATAGATCCAGTGCATTACTTTTAACTGCTGTGTAATTTCCATCACAATATTTTATCATAAATTTTTTAATCTTCTCCCTACTGATAGTAGACATTTAGGTTGTTTCCAATTCTTCACTCTTACAAATTAAAACACGCTAGCAAACAGCACTCAGAAGGAATGTACCAAATTACCTTCCCCTGGCAGCATGAGAATTACTATTTCCCTTCAACCTTGAAAACATGCAGTATAGTCAGACATTTTAATCTCTGACAATCTGATGTTTGACAAAACTTTGTTTTTGATCATTTGGGTTTCCTCTTCTGGGAACTGCTTCTGTCTTTTTTTCTGATTATTTTATGCATAATATCAATCTTTTATGGTCTGGGCCTTTTCTGCCTCAAGAAATCCTTCCCTAACCTGAAATGTCTTAATAATTTTTACTTAAATTTACTAAGCCTACTATTCTTTATCTATAAAATAAGGGTAATAATCTATCCTACTTAACTAACTCACAGATTGTTATAAGGTTAAGATTTTTAAATGCATGGTACTTTAAATTCTACCACAATTTTTATTACAGCTTCAGAATATTTTCCTAAGACTACAGTATTTTATCCTATATTTTTCCTTCATTTCATTTACAGACATATTTAACCGCTTTTTAGTTTTTCTTTCATCTCCCATTAATCAATGTTAAAAAACACTTTAAAATCCAAGCATAAAACATGCAAATGGATTACTTCCTGCTCAATTAAACTGTAGTCACAATATATAGGGAATACATTAATAAATGGAAATAGCTGATTTTAGGAACTTCATCTATAAACTTTCTATGGCAAGATTTAATGTAGAAAATAGTAATCTTTTTAATACTTTTAATTAACTTTTTAATACCCTCTACAGGACTAATAATTTGGTACAATAACTTTATCACAATCATTATGATTAAGAAATTATTTTATAACAATACTACACAAATACCTAATAAGGCATAAGTTTAAAAAAGAAAATCTAAGCAATCAACTGTAGGACCAATACAGCTGACAGCTAATTCTACAATTAAACCATTCCAAGCGGCTTACAAACCAAAAATAAATAAATAAATAAACCTAGTAATTATTACTTCTTGGAACAGCACAAAAAAGGCAAAGAATATTAGTCAAGAGAGGTTGAAGAAATCTGCATTTTACTTATTCCATTGTATATCATTCAAATAAACATTTTATAAACTGTACCAGAAAGTCAGTCATTACATAAAATATAAGGTGACCTGGTACTATAATCAATTTTGGTCCTTGCATACCATGGCATTAAATACTCAAGTACAGTAGACAACACAGCTACCTGAATATCAAAAAGCAAAAGAAGAATGAAAATGAGAAGAATGAAAATGAGAAAATACTGAAGTCTAGTAAAAATGAGTCAATTTTGCATAACACTAAAATAGCATTTATACTGCTACTATAACAATTTTCATAACTTAGTAATGCTGCATATTCATCTATTATGATGGAAAAAATATTAGGAGCATAGCAAGAACAATGTGACATAAAAGATAACAATTTTATATTTTACAGTATAAAAATTAATAGCCTAGGATTTAAATATGTTTAAATGTCATTAAAATGATGTTTATAGCTCTGTAAACTTGGTAAGAAAATCTTATCTAAATTCTTTAAAGGAAAGTGCTAATAACGTGGTATTAAACTTATATTCCATTAATTCTAACTTTCTGCTTCATAAAAATAACATGAATCCAATAATGGACTCATGGAATCCATTAACAAAATCCCACAATGGATTTAACGTGTGATTTAAGTTTTGGTGTGAAAGGTGTGCAAAATACATGTAAGATCTCACTTTGATAAAACTTTATAACTAAAACCCAAACATTTAAACTTGGTAAATTTAAAAATAATTAGTTCTAGTTCATATGTTTTATTTTACAAAATGATTAACATTTTATTTTCCATAGTTGTTCCTCTATTCAATCTGAAATCTTATTAACTACTTGACAGAGATCAATGGTAGAGCAGTAATATCAAAATTAAACCAAAATTTTGACAAAATATCTACAAAATTATAAAACAAATTGGTCTATAAAAATTGGGATCAAACAAATTTTATATCAACAAAGGTAGAATATTCCGTAACAAAAATATGAGAAATCTTAAATGTAATTTATATCACACTTGTATAACTTTGATACATAACACTGGTAAAATAGCTTTTCATAATAACAGGACCTGCACCCTCAGCAAAACAGAGACATAAATCTTTTCAGATAGATTGTTTTTATATCTTTATAAAATGTCCTGGACTCTGTGGGACTTGAATCTTCAAAATATACCAAGATAATACAGTTCACAGTTTTCAATTAACAGGCAAAATCCCTGTTCCAAAGGAGCTCAGAGTCTGGTAGAAAAACAGACACATACAAGAAACAAATACACTAAACTACAACATGAAAAGTTCTATAATAAGGCTGTTAGAAGGGACTCCTTAGGTGAACGGGGTGTTGCAAGGTACGTTTCAAGAGGTGCTGATTAGATTAGTTAAGGAAAGTAGGCATTCACCAAGTTAGCAAGGAAGAAAGAGAGAAAGACAGTCCAGGCTTTTCCAGAGCACACATGCAGGAGAAAGCACAATAAACACATCACATTCTGGCAAATTCAAGTAGATCATTAGCAGACTATAAATGCAGAATAGGATATAGCAGAAAAAACTGTGTGACCAGAATCCACCAAAACACCAAGTTTCCTAAGCCAGAACTTAGAGTAGCAACATTTTTAAGGTAGTTAAATCACGGCCAGAGCTGTTGCTAGTAAATCATAGTCTACCTCACCTGCCGAGCCAAGTATCTCCACAGAAGAATCCGTTTCCATCCCTGGTCGCAGAAAATGACTTGGACACAGTTTCTATGTCTCTTTGCTGGCTCCCCTTTCCCTATTCCCTGCTATTGGAAGGGACTCTTCCTAATTCCCAAGTAAGATAAAAAGAAAGAAAACAGAGCCAAAAAAGCAAGGAATTTACCTTCCACAGGTTCTCGCCTTCTAGCAGAAATATAACTGTCTGTCCATAGCTGTAACTAAAACAACCCTTATAACTTCAAATTAGACCATAACCTAAGGTGGTCCAAGCAAAATCACCACCCAAGGATCAAACTGCTCTATTATAATTGTCTGTTAATTAAGAAAAATTAAAGTTCCTATCTCATACAGACACAAAAATAAATTCCAAAAGTATTCAAATGCAGAATATAAAAATATGACAAAAGCACAAGAAAACTTGGCTAAATATTTGTCATAATCCTGTAACATAGAAGGCTTTTCTAGATAAGAAACCTAAAAGACATAATGGGATAAACTGACAGATTTAACAACACAAAAAATGTAAAACCTCTATAGAGCAGAACACACCATGAATGACACTAAAAAACAGTCAACAAACTAGGGAAGAAATACTTGTAACATGTGAAGAAAAACTGAAGAGGATAAAAATAAAATCCATAAAATATGAAGATGACATAAATCAATTTTTTTTTTAAATCCAACAAAAAAATGCACAATCAATTCATATAATGTATTGAGTAAACACATCTGTTCAAAAAGCTAGTGCTTAAAGAAATAAAAATTTGAATTCCAATGAGATATAATTTACCCCATTAGACTGATAAAATGAAAAAAAAAATCATATAAGTACTGACAAGGATGTGTGAAAATGGGTGCAAATTCTATCAATACAAACATAAATAAGTACAAATTTTTGGCAGGCAATCTGGGAATATTGATTAAAGTTTTTCAATTGCATCTATCTTTAAAACAGAAATTGTACGTCTAGGTAATTCATACTGCAGGAAGACTTGCATAAGATAAACAATGACAACCTACATAGCAAGACTGTAATTGCAAGAACTATAAACAACCTAAATATTTATCCATCAATAATTGACTGGCTACCTAAGCTAACAATGGACTACGCAGCTTTGAAAAAAGAATGATGTAGTGACATGGGAAAACATTACAAAATGTTGAATGAAAAAAGCTGTAACAGCTCATTGTCTAATCTTATTTTTATTTTCTTTAAATCAAACATGTGCATGTATTAAAGAAGCGGGACTGGCAGCAGGGGGGTGTTCACTTTCTGCTTTGAAGTACTGCATTGTTTCACCTTTTTGTTTTTACTTTTTTTGAATATGCATAACTTTTATACCTAAAAAATTATTCTACAAAGCCATACCAAATGCTGTAAACAGTTTACAGTGTTAAGTCTTAGACTCTTAATTACTGTTGTCCTTTCTAAAGTATGTACCAAGGTTCTGACAGAAAGATGCCCAAGGACTTGATTCAAAGCAGACCATAGTGTCATGACTACAATCTCTGACTTTTCCAAGTGAAGCCACCTTGGGATTTAAACACTGCTAAAACATAGTATGGCCTTACCAACATTTGGTACGGTCAGTCTCCTTAACTCTAGCCATTCTAATAGGTGTGTAATGGTCAGTCTCCTTAACTCTAGCCATTCTAATAGGTGTGCAATGGTATCTCATTGTGGTTTTAATTAGCATTTCCCTCAAAACTAATAACGTTGAGCATCTTTTCATTTGTTTATATGTTATCTACATTATATACATATATATATATATGAAGTACAGTGTCTATCTGAATATTTTTAATTAGGTCATTTCTTTTTCTTATTGTTTTATCTGAAGTTCTTTGTATATTCTAAATACAAGTCATTAATCAGGAATATGCTTGGCAAAAAATTTTTCCCAGTATGTGGTGTCTCTTTTCTTTTTTTTTTTAACATATTTATTGGAGTATAATTGCTTTACAGTGGTGTGTTAGTTTCTGCTTTATAAGAGTGAATCAGTTATACATATACATATGTTCCCATATCTCTTCCCTCTTGCATCTCCCTCCCTCCCACCCTCCCTATCCCACCCCTCCAGGAGGTCACAAAGCACCGAGCTGATCTCCCTGTGCTATGCAGCTGCTTCCCACTAGCTGTCTACCTTACGTTTGGTAGTGTATATATGTCCATGTCTGTCTCTCTCTCTCCCTCCCTCCCTCCCTCTCTCCCTCCCTCCCTCCCTCCCTCTCTCTCTCTCTCTCTCTCACTCTCTCTAGCTTTGTCACAGCTTACCCTTCCCCCTCCCCATATCCTCAAATCCATTCTCTAGTAGGTGTGGCATCTCTTTTCATTCTCTTACCAAGTCTTTCAAAGAGCAGACTTTAATTTTAATAATGTCTAATGTATCCATTTGTTCAGTTATAGATTGTGCTTTTGGTGTTGTATCTAAGAAATCATTACCTACCTGAGGTCTCAAAGATTTTTCTCCTGTGTTTTCTTCTAGAAGCTTTAGGTTGCAAAGTTAGGTCTCTGAACCATTTTGAATTAATTTTTCTACATGGTGCAAAGTATGGATTAAATTTCAGTTTTTGTATATTGATATCCAATGTTCAAGCACTATTGGTGGAAAAGGCTATATTTTCCCCACTGTATTGCTTTTGTGGTTTTGTCAAAAATCTGTTATCTATATGTAAGTATGTTTATTTCTGGACTACCTATTCTGCTTCATTGATCTGTTTGTCCATTTTTATGCAAATGCAATTATTACCATAGCTTTATAAAAATTCTTGAAATTAGGCAGTGTTGGCTCCCCAGTACTGTTCTTTTTCAAAGTTGTTTTAGATATTCTAAGTTCTTGCAATTCCATGTGAAATTATTTTAGGCAAAAATGCCTTCAAGGATTAGAACAGAATTCCCCTGAATTTACAGATTAATGTGGTGAAATTTTAACAAAGCTGAGCCTTCCAACCTGCGTACATGACATATAGTCAATTCTCATTATTGAGATGATGATATGATAGCTATGTTTTTAATGTTCCTGCAAACAGTAAACTATCAAATACTGAATCACTGCTTCTGAGGAAATAAAAGGTTAGGTTCCTGTAAGCCCTTGGTCATAACATTTTTGTTAGTCAATTAATAAATAACACTGTTTTATGTGTGTTTCTGGCTAAAATCCCTTATTTAATATATACTGTTGAATCACTAATATTGAACTCACAACAGTAACTCCTGCCTGAATGAAGTTTATCTAAACACATACATCTTACCCCTAAGGCATACCACAGCCTTCCTGTGCTTAGGGACACTACAAAGCACTTCAGCACTATGCCTGGGGGCCATTTTAAACAGCCAGATCACCAACAAAAAGCACAAAAATGTGAAAAATGTGGCACTAAATAAACCGAGAAAAGGACGCTTGCTTATTGCAGGAGAACTGAAACAAGAAAGCAGAGTGTCACCTTGTCACCTTGTTCAGCCTCAGTTCAGATTGCGCACAAAGGGCAACTCAAATTTTTCACTACTCTGCAGGTGTCAGCAAATGATCACAAAAGCGTTGCAAGTATTATTTTGGGGTTACATATAAATTTTAGCAATAGACCAATTCACAAATACAGAATACATGAATAATGAGGATCAAATGGATCTCTCAATTTACTTAGGTATCCTTTCATTTCAGCAGTATTTTATATTACTGAACATAAATATTCTTTTAACTTACTTTGTTGTATTTATCCATATACATATTTCATATTTTTGATACTGTTGTAAATGGGTTTTTTTTCAGATTGTTCCCTAATGTATAGAAGTACAACCAATTTTTGCATATTGATCTTGTATCCTTCAATCTTCCTATACTTGTTCATTAGGTCTAGCAGAAGTCCATCAAATTTTCTCCATAGAAAATCAGGTAATCTGTGAATCAGGACAGTTTTATTCCTTTCTTTGCAACGTGAATACCATGTATTTCCTTTTCTTGCCCTACTGCACTAGCTACAACCTCCAGGACAATGCTGAATAGGACTGATGAAAGTAGACATCTCTAACTTGTTTCTAATTTTAGAAAAAAAGTGTTCAATCTTTCCACCAGTAAGTACAATATCAGCCAACAAAGCTTGTCATGGATGCCCATTTTCATACTGAGGAAGTTCATTTCTATTCCTGGTTTACTGAAGGCTTTTTTAAAAATCAGGAATGGTTACTGGATTAGTCAAAATGATTTTTCTGCATCTATTGAAATGACTGTGTGCTTTTTACTGTTTACTTTATTAATGTGGGGAATTACATATATTATTTGATTTTTTTGAATGTTAAACCAACCTTACATTCCTGGGATAAACCCCACATGGTCATGACATAATATCCTTTTAAAATCTTGTTGAATTTGATTTGCTAAAATTCTATTTAGATTTTGTACATCTCTGTTTGTGAGCAGTACTGTTCTGTAGTTTCCTTGGAATGTCTTTGTCTCGTTCTGGTATCCCAGTAATGCTGACATCAAAGTCTTTGGAAAACATGCCCTCCGCTTCAAATATTTTTGAAAAGTTTGTATAGAATCGATATTATCTCTTCCTATAGTATTTAGTACAATTCATCAGTGAAACTACCTGAACCTGGAGTTTTCCTTGTGAGAACATTTTTTAAGTACAAATTTCAGTATCTTTACTACATATAGCGTTATTCAGATTATCTCTTATTTTCTTCTGCTTCCTTTGGGATCTGTTCTTTTCTATGTTATTAAGGTGGAAATTAAAGTCATTTATTTGAGACCTTTCTTCCTTTCTAGTATAGATATTTAGAGCTACAGATTTCCCACTGAGTACTGTTTTCACAGCATCTTCTAATACGTTGTGTTTCTGTTCTTACTCAATTTAAAATACTTTATAATTTCCCTTTTGATTTCTTCTTTTAACCATGAATTACTTATAAGCATGCTATTTAATTTCCAAATATTGGGGATTTTCCAAGGATCTTTCTATTAATGATTTCTAATTTAACTGCACTGTGATCTGAGAAGATTCTTTGTATGAGTTGAATCCTTTTGAATTTATTGAGACTTGTTTTATGACCCAGAATATAGTCTATCTTGGTAAATGTTCTGTGTGAACTTCTGAACAAATGTGTATTCTGCTCTTCTTGAGTAAAGTGGTCTGTAAATGCAGCCAGGTCACGCTGACAGTGCTACTCAAGTTAACTATATCTTTGTAATTTTTCTGTCCATTTGTTGTATCAATTATTGAGAGGGGTTACTGAAATCTCTGACTATAATTGTGAATGTTTCCTTGAATTTCTATTAGTTTTTGCCTTATTTGTTTTGAGCTTAGGTACATAAATATTTAGCATTGGTATGTCCTCTTAATTAACTGATCCCTTTATTGTTATGAAATGATCTTATTTTTACCAGGTAATAAATACTCCTTGCTCTCAAATCTATTTTGATATTAATAAAACCACGTTTTATTAAAGAAACTCCAAGTTTCTTTCAACTAAGTTAGCATGTTATGTCTTTTTCATTATTTTATTTTTAACCTATTTGTGTTTATGGTTACTATTCCTTACAGGCAAATATATGGTTGGGTCTTGCTTTTTAATCCAATATCAGCCTCTAAATTGGGATGTTCAGACTATTTACTTTTTTTAAAATATCAAACGCTACACAAATTTATGTGTCATAGTTGTACATCTTCTCTGTATCATTCCAATTTTAATATATGTGCTGCTGAAGCAACACTAGACTATCTACATTTAATGTGATTATACATATCATTAGGTTTGAACCTATCATCCTGCTATTTATTTTATATTTTTCCCATCTGGTCTTTGTTCCCTTCATCTTTTCGTGGTTTCTGCTGAATTACTTTGTATATTCAATTCTATCTACTTTTTTTGGCTTATTAGTTATAACTTTTTGTTTTGCTCTTTTACTGACTGCTTTAGAGTTTATTATATATACCTTTAACTTATCATAGTCTACCTTTATATTATACCACCTAATCAAGGGCATTAGAATCTTTAATAACATCCTTCCCTTTCTCCCTCAACCTTCAAGCTACTGTTATTATGCATCGTAATTTTATGTAAAAGCCACACAGTACCTTCATATTTTTGCTTTAAACAATAAATTACCTTTTAGAAAGGTTAAACTAATAAAAAAAAACTTAGACATTTACCCAAGTAATTACCATTTCTGCTTTTTGCATCTTTTTCATTTTCCTGCTGCCTGAAGGACATTTTGTTTTGTTTTGTTTTGGTTTTGGTTTTGTTTTTTGCAGTACGCGGGCCTCTCACTGTTGTGGCCTCTCCCGTTGTGGAGCACAGGCTCCAGACGCACAGGCTCAGCGGCCATGGCTCACGGGCCCAGCCGCTCTGCGGCATGTGGGATCTTCCCGGACCGGGGCACGAACCCGTGTCCCCTACATCGACAGGCGGACTCTCAACCACTGCGCCACCAGGGAAGCCCCTGAAGGACATTCTTTATAATTTTTCTTGTAGTGGGGGAGTACTGAGTAAGGAATTTGCATAGACATTTCTCCAATAATGATATACAAACAGCCGACAAGCACATGAAAAGATATTAAAATCACTAGTATCAAAGCAATGCAAACGAAAACCATAAGATACCACTTCACACCTAGTAAGATGGCCATTACCAAAAAAAGAAAGGAAGGAAGGGAGGGAGGGAAAAAATAAGTATTGGTGAGGATGTGGGGAACTTGGAACCCTTGTTCATTATTAGTGGGAATGTGAAATCGTGTAGCCACTACGGAAAACAGTAATTAAACACAGAATTCCCATAGGATCCAGCAATTTCACTCCTGGAAAAATAGACCCAGAATAACAGAAAGCAGGGACTTGAACAGATATATGCACTCCCATGTTCACTGCAGCATTATTCACACAGCCAAAAGGTGGAAGCACCCCAAATGTCTACCAATGGATGAGTGAATAAATAAAATGTGGTATATATATAAAATGGAATATTATTCAGCCTTAAAAAGGAAATTGTGACACGTGCTATAACATGAATGAACTTCGAAGACATTATGCTAAGTAAAATAAGCCAGTCACAAAAGGACTTGTACAATTCCACTTAAATGAGATATTGAGAGCAGTCAAACTCATCAAGACAGAAAGTAGAATGGTGGTTGACAGGGGCTGGTGGATTGGAGAATGGGGAGTTAGTGTTTTAATGGGTACAGAGTTTCAGTTTGGGAATATCAAGAAGTTCTGCAGATGGGTGTTGGTGACGGTGATGGTTATACAACACTGTTCAGCTACTTAGTGCCACCATACACTTAAAAATGGTTAAAATGGGGGGACTTCTCTGGTGGCGCAGCGCTTGGGAATCCGCCTGCCAACGCAGAGGGCACGCGTTCCAGCCCTGGTCTGGGAAGATCGCACATGCCGCGGAGAAACTAAGCCCATGTGCCACAACTACTGAGCCTGCGCTCTAGAGCCCGCGTGCCACAACTACTGAAGCCTGTGTGCCTAGAGCCCGTGCTCTGCAGCAAGAGAAGCCACAGCAACGAGAAGCCCGCACACCACAATGAAGAGTAGCCCCCGCTCACCGCAAATAGAGAGAAAGCCTGCATGAAGCAACGAAGACCCAATGCAGCCAAAAAAAACAAATTAGTTTTTAAAAAGATGGTTAAAATGGTAAATTTTATGTTAAATATATTTTACCACAATTAAAAATTTTAAAAAATAAAAAAAGTCACTTTTTTGTTTCCTCTGAAATTTTTATTTTATTGAAGTATAGTTGATTTCCAATGTTGTGTTAGTTTCAGGTGCACAGCAAAGTGATTTAGTTATATATCTATATTTTTTCAGATTCTTTTCCATTACAGGTTATTACAAGATATAGAATATACTTCCCCGTGCTATACAGTGGGTCCTTGTTGTTTATTTTATATATAGTAGTGTGTATCTGTTATTCCCAAACTCCTAATATATCCCTCCCCTGCCTTTCCCCTTTGCTAACCATAAATTTGTTTTCTATGTCTGTGAGTCTAGTTCTGTTTTGTAAATAAGTTCCTTTGTATGACAAGCCACTTCTTCTCGGAAAGCATTTTCAGTGGGAACAGAATCCTAAGTTGACAAGTATTTTATAGTCTTTGAAAAATGTCACTCCACTCTTTTCTGGCTTGCAGTGTCCAACAAAAACTCTGTCATTCTTGTCTCTATTTCTCTGTTCATGCCTTTTTTTCCTGACTGCTTTTAAGATTTCCTTTCACTATCACTGATTTTCAGCCATTTGATTATGATGTGCCTTAGTGTGGGTTTTTAAATGTTTCTTTCAAATCAGATTCATTGAGCTTTACAGATCTATGGAGTTTATAGTTTTTTTGTTTTGGGGGTTTTTTTTTAGTTCACTAAACACAGAAAATATTCATTCATTATTTGTTCTAATATTTTCCTGTTCCTCCTCCCTTCTCCTGAGAATCTAATTCATTTATCTTAGACTATATATTATCCAACAGCTCACAGATGCTGTTCTTTTTTTTTTTCAGTTTTTTCACTCTGTGCTTCATTTTGGATAGTTGTTATTCCTACGTATTCAAGCTCACTTACATTTTCTTCTACAGTGTCTTATCTGCTATTAATTCCATTAAGTATCTTTTTCTTTCAGGTACTACATTCTTCATTTCTAGAATTTCCATTTAAGCATATTTTTGTATCTTTTATTTCTATTCTCTTCATTTTCCTATTTTCTTCTCCCTTCCTGAACACTGACAGCATACTAGTTGCAACTCTTTTGACAGCTTTGTCTGCTAAGTCAATCATCATTGTCATTTCTGGGTCTCTTTCTATTGATTGATTTTTTACCCTAGTTATGGGTCATATTTTCATGCTTCTTTGCAAGCATTTTAATTTTCTAATTGAAAGGAAATTGACATAACATCAAATTAACCATTTCCAAGTGAAGACATCAGTAGCATTTAGTACAGTCACAATGTTGTACAACCACCTCTACCTAGTTCCAAAACATTTTTATCACACCAAAATAAACTCGGTACCCACTAGGCAGTTACTCCCCTTTTCTCCTTACCCCCAGGACCTGACAACAACCAACCTGTGCTCTGTCTCTACAGATTTACTTATTCTAGATACTTCATATAAATGGAATCAGACAATATGTGACCCTGGTGTCTGCTTCTTTCACTTAGCAAAATGTTTTTGAGCTTCACCACATTGTACTATGTATCAGTACATCATCTCTTCTTACAGCTAAATAATATTCTATGGTGTGTTTATACCACAATTTGTTTACCCAGTCACCTATCCATTTGGGCTGCTTCTACCAACTGGCCATTGTAAATAGTGTTACTATGAACATGTGTGTACCTATATTTGAGTACCTGTTTTCAATTCTTTTGGGTATACACCTAGAGTGGAATTGCATGGTAATTGTATGTTTAACTTTTTAAAGAACTGCCAAACTGTTTTCCACAGAAGCTGAAACACTTCACATTCCCACCAGCACTGTACAGGTGTTCTGATTTCTCCACATCATCACCAACACTTGTTATTGTTGGTCTCTTTGAATCTAACCATCCTAGTGAGCCTGAAGGGGTACTAATTGTGGTTTTCATTTGCATTTCCCTAATTACTAATGAGGTTGAGTATTTGTTCATGTGCACGTTGGCCATATGTACATCTTCTTTGGAGAACTGTCTATTCAAGTCCTTTACCCATTTTTAGTTGGGTTGTCTTTTTTTTTTTAATATTTATTCATTTATTTTTGGCTGCATCGATCTTAGTTGCGGCACGCAGGATCTTCTGTTGCAGCACATGCGCTCTTCGTTGCAGCATGCAGGCTTCTCTCTAGTTGTAGTGTGTGGGCTTCTCTCTGGTTGTGGCATGTGGGCTCCAGAGCACACGGGCTCTCTAGTTGTGGCACACAGGCTCCAGAGCACATGGGCTCTGCAGTTGCAGCACGTGGGCTCAGCAGTTGTGGTGCACAGGGGCTTAGTTGCCCCACAGCATCTGGGATCTTAGTTCCCCAACCAGGGATCGAATACGCATCCCCTGCATTGGAAGGCAGATTCTTAATCACTGGACCACCAGGGAAGTCCCTGACTTGCCTTTTTACTGTTGAGTTATAAGAGTTATAGTTCTTATATTTAGGTCTTTGATCCATCTTGAGTTAATTTTTGTATGTGGTGTGAGGTAGGGATCCAGGTTTATTCTTTTGCATGTGGATATCCAGTTGTCCCAGAACTACCTGTTGAAGATATTATTCTTTCCTGCATTGAGTGGTCTTGGCAATCTTGTCAAAAATCAGTTGGCTATATATGTATTAGTTTATTTCTAGCCTCTCAATTCTATTCCATTGGTCTATACCTCTTTCCTTATGCCAGAACCACACTGTTTTGATTACTGTAATTTTACAATATGATTTGAAATGGGGGAGGTATGGACCCTCCAACTGTGTCCTCTTTCAAGACTGTTTTGGCTATTTTGGCCCACTGAAATTCCATAAGTTGAAGATCAGCTTTTCAAGTTCTGCAAAAAAGGTCACTGGAATTTTGATAGACATCATATTGAATATGTACACTGTTTTGCATAGTATTGCCATCTTAATGTTAAGTCTTCAAATCCATAAACACAAAACATCTTTCCATTTATTTAGGTCTTCTTCAATATCTTTCAACAGTGTTGTACAGTTTTCAGAGTACAGGTCTTTCAATTCCTGTATGCTTTTAGATGCTAGTATGAATGGAACTGTTTTCTTAATTTCCTTTTTGGATTCTATACCGCTGGTATACAGAAACACAATTGTATTTTGTGTGATCTTGTACTTACAACTTTTCTGAATTCATTTGTTAGCTCTATTTGGTTTTTTGTAGATTCTTTGGGATTTTCTATATATCAATACATGGTAACATGTCATCTACAAATAAAAATAGTTTTACCTATTCCTTCCAATTTGGATGTCTTTTATTCCTTTTTCTTGTCTAACTGCTCTGGCTATAACTTCCAGTACAATGTTGAATAGCAGTGGTGAGGACAGGCATCCTTGCCTTGTCCCTGAACATAAGGAGAAAGTTTTTAGTTTTTCACCATCGAACTGGATGTTAGCTGTGAGTTTTTCATAAATGCCCTTTATCATGCTGAAGAAGTGCCCTTCTATTCCTAGTTTTTGAGTGTTTCTATTATGAACAGGTGTTGGATTTTGTCAAATGCTTTCTGTATCAACTGATACAGAAAGGTGATCATGTGAGGGTTTCTTTCCATTGTTCTATTAATGCAGTGTATTACACTGATTGATTTTCCTATGCTGAACCACTCTTGCATTCCTGGAATAAATCCCACTTGGTCATGGTGTATAATCCTTTATATGTATTGTTGGATTCAGTTTGTTAGTATTTTGTTGAAGGGTTTTGCATCATATTCATAAGGAATATTGATCTGTAGTTGTTGTTTTTTTTTCCCCTGGTGTCTTTGTTTGGCTTTGGTATCAGAGTAATACTGGCCTCATACAATGAATTAGGAAGTATTGCCTCCTCTCCTATGTTTTGGAAGAGTTTGAGAAGGACTGGTGCTAATTCTTCTTTAAATGTTTGGTAGAATTCATCAGTGAAGCCATCTGGTCCTAGACTTTTCCTTGTTTGGGAGGGATTTTTTTTAAATAAATTTGTTTGTTTGTTTATGGCTACAACAGGTCTTTGTTGCTGCACGTGGGCTTTCTCTAAGTTGCGGCGAGCAGGGGCTCCTCTTCGTTGAGGCATGTGCGGGTGTATCATTGCAGTGGCTTCTCTTGTTGCAGAGCACAGGCTGTAGGTGCACGGGCTTCAATAGTTGTGGCTTGTGGGTTCAGTAGTTGTGGCTCGTGGACTCTAGAGCCCAAGCTCAGTAGTTGTGGCATATGGGCTTAGTTGCTCTGCGGCATGTGGGATCTTCCCAGACCAGGGCTCGAATCCGTGTCCCCTGCATTGGCAGGAGGATTCTTAACCACTGTGCCACCAGGCAAGTCCTGGGATTTTTTTTTTTTTTCTGATTCAATCTGTTTACTTCTTATAGGGCTGTTGATATTTTCTATTTCTCTTAAGTCAGTTTTGGTAATCTGTGTTTCTAGAAATTTGTCCATTTCATGTAGGTTATCCAAATTGTTGTTCACAGTACTCTCTTATAATC
The DNA here is from genome assembly GCF_005190385.1 of Monodon monoceros. NCBI lineage: Eukaryota > Metazoa > Chordata > Mammalia > Artiodactyla > Monodontidae > Monodon > Monodon monoceros. Next base: position 58,781,417 of record NW_021703770.1, on the reverse strand, counting down.
TTTTTAATTTCTTTAAGGTCATGGTAATGTAACTACCTTCATTTCTGATTTTAGTTATATTCGTCTTTGCTCTTTTTGTCAGTCTAGCTAAAGATCTGTCAATTTAGTTATCTTTTCAAAGAACCAACTTTTAGTTTTGCTGATTCCCTATATTGTTTCCCATTCTCTATTTTGTTTATCTCCACTTTAATCTTTATCATTTTCTTTCTTCGGCTAGCTTTGGGTTTAATTTTGCTCTTTTTCTAGTTCTTTTAAGGTGAAAAGTTATTTGTTTGAGATCGTGCTTTTTAAATGTAGGTGTTTAATGCTATAAATTTCCCTCTGAGCACTGCTTTCACTGCATCCCATACATTATCGTATATTGTGTTTTCATTTTCATTTGTCTTTAATTATTTTCTAATTTCCCCTATGATTTCTTCTTTGACCTCTTGGTTATTTAACAGTGTACTGTTTAAGTTCCGCATATTGTTGAGGTTTTTGGTACTCTTTCTGTCACTGATTTCTAGCTTCATTCCACTGTGAACAGAGAAGATACTTTGTATGAGTTCAATCTTTCAAAACATATTGAGACTTGTTTTGTGGCCTAACATATGGCCTATTCCTGGAGAATGCTTTATGTCTACTTAATAGGAATTTGTATGTTGCTGTTGCTGAATGCTTTGTATGTATCTGTTAGGTCTAATTAGCTTATAGTGTTGTTCAAGTCCTCTATTTCCTTACTGATCTTCTGTCTAGATGCTCTATCCCTTATTCAAGGTGAGGCAAGCATTTTAATTTTGAATCGGATGACAAACACTAGGAATTTTACATTGTTGGGTTCTGAATTGTGTTGTATTCCTCTATACAGTGTTGGACTTTATTCTGGTGCACAGTTAAATTACTTGGGATAACTTGGAGCCTTCTGAAGACTCTTTCCAATGCCCTATGTATTACAAGGTATTTACACTCTAGATAATGGAGACACAAACTAGTCCCAGTTTTGTGTGAGCTCCAGGAACTGTTTTCTTACTGCTTTCCAGTAGTTCTTTCCCTGACTTTGAGTAGGTCCTGCCATGCATCTACAGATCAGAACTGAGCCAAAGACTCAAGAAGAACCCTCTGCAGCTCTCCAGAATGCGCATGTGCTTGAGTGTACTCCTTAACATATATTCGCCACTCTCCCCCAAAGCTCCCTTCTCTCCAGTACTCTGACCTACAATTCTAACCACCACCTTGGCCTTCCTAAACTCTTATCTCTGTTTCCTAATCCGAACAAAATTGGGCTCTGTTTTGATTCCTCCTCGCACCACAGCCTGTAAACAACTTCCAGGCTCTACTGTAAACTGGTGCAATAGAAGGGCTTTACCTCACTTGTTTTTATTCTCTCAGGCATCACAGCCTGCTGCCATCTGTCATCCAATGTCTAAAAACCACTGATCACATATTTAATATGTTCTCAAGTTATTTAAGGAGAAAGAGAATACTACTGCTGCATAACACATTACCCCCAACTTAATGGCTTAAAAATTAAGCATTTATTTTTTTCACATAGTTTCTAAGGTTCAGCAATCAAGGAGCAGCTTGGCTGGGTGGTTCTGACTCAGAATCTCTCAAGGGGTTGCAGTCAAGATGTTGATGGAGAGCAGTCTAGGTAGGGCTGGAAGCTTGACAGAGGCTGGAGGATCTGCTTTCAAGAAGGCTCAGTCACACAGTTAGCTAAAGGTCTTGGTTCCTTGTTAGGAGGCCTCAATTTCTCACCATGTGGGCCTCTCCAGTGGGCTATTCACAACATGGCAGCTAACTACTCTCAGCGTCAGCAATGCAGGGTGACACTGAGGCAGAGAGAGAGGAGGACGGAGAAGGCACAATGTCTTTAATAACCTATCCTTGGAAACGTTCCATCACTTCTACCATATTCTATTGGCCACACAAACATGTGCGAGAGGATTACACAATGGTGTAAATACCAGGAGGCAGAGATCACTGGGGGCCATCTTGGAAGCTGGCTACAAAGAGCATAAATCTTGTTATGCCAACATGGCAGAAAGCCAACATCCTTCTTATACATTTTAACCTCCCTACTTTTTTAATCCAGTAACTGTACACTAAATCCTATGACTTCAAGAGAGATAGGCAGATTGTAAATAGATCCTACTCCAAAGCCAGACTTGGAGAAAAACTAAGAGTAAGTATCAGCAGCTTTTAAAAGCAAAAAGGATAGAGTTTCCAGTGCACATGGCAGGAAAGAGAAGGAGAGCACTTGTAGCTGACCTGGGCTTGAGACATGTCCAAAGTGCTTCACTCCCCCCAACAATTACTCTAATGACCAACTTAAATGTCTGCCCTCCTTTCTCATCAATCTCCAGAGCAACAATAGCAATAATACCAGTCATAGTACTATCAACAGTAGTAGCAAGAGTACTAGAACCAACACTAAGCATTTGGCCTTTGTTATCTCAATTACTCTTCACAACAAACCTGTAGGATAGTATCATTATCCCTTAAACTCTAAGCTTTTTGTTTCTTAATGACCAAACACTGGCTTTACACTTTACAGTACACCTTGATACAACTTTATTCTTTCTGTATAACACCTGGCTCCCTCTTGCCCTATAGGATTCTCCGCTCTTCTGGCACTGAAATTGTTCTGTCCTCCCTGTTCTCCTATTCCACTTGATTCAGGCCTTAAAGCTTCCCCTTAGGGCTTCCCTGTTGGCACAGTGATTAAAATCTGCCAGCCAATGCAGGGGACACGGGTTCGAGCCCCGGACCGGGAAGATACCACATGCCGCGGAGCAGCTAAGCCCGTGCACCACAACTACTGAGCCTGCGCTCTAGAGCCCGCGAGCCACAACTACTGAAGCCTGCGCGCCTAGAGCCTGTGCTCTGCAGCAAGAGAAGCCACAGCAATAAGAAGCCCGTGCAACGCAACAAAGGGTAGCCCCCGCTCGCGGCAACTAGAGAAAGCCCACGCACAGCAATGAAGGCCCAACACAGCCAAAATTAAATAAAATAAATACATTTATATTAAAAAAAAAAGCTTCCCCTTAGCTTCTGTGTTCCTAACGGCGATTACCAAACCTCTTTAAAAGGAACCACTACTTAAACCTCTGTTAATCCCTGGCTGCTGGGCTCTCCCAAGGCTACAGCTGCCTAACATAGACTTCCCAACACCTTAGGACACACTGCCCGGTCAAGTGTGCCTCACCAACTAATCCCAAAACATTTTCCCTATTTCGGTCACTAATTTTTAAATAGTATTTCACAGCACATGGGCCTTCTCAATTTATATTTGCTACAGCTTAATGTTCAAATGAGTTTCCTTTCCCTAGGGGCTTGTAATTAATCATCAGGGAGAAAGGTCAAAATACACCAAACTCTTACTTAGTGGTATCCGGGAAACAGGCTACCATTAGTTACTTGTTGAGTAATGAATGAAAAAACTACAAACTAATGATTATAAACTCTCAAGGGGATATAATCCAAAGAATTTTTACAAATAAAAGGTAAAGATGACAGTGGACACAATTCACAAAAGACAAAACACAAAAGAACAAATATAAGAAATCATAGAAATGCAAATTAAAATATCGCTTTTTGTCAGACAGATTAATGGAGATTGAAAATTTGTCACGGAAATAAGGAAACAGCCATTCTGATAACCTTTTTTTTTTTTTTTTTGCGGTACGCGGGCCTCTCCCATTGGGGAGCACAGGCTCCGGACGCGCAGGCTCAGCGGCCATGGCTCACGGGCCCAGCCGCTCCACAGCATGTGGGATCTTCCCGGACCAGGGCACGAACCCGTGTCCCCTGCATCGGCAGGCGGACTCTCAACCACTGTGCCACCAGGGAAGCCCCTGATAAACTTCTAATAGATATAATTTTGTATTTTTGGTATTTATGCATCAAATATCTTTAAAATCTGCATACTCCTTTGACTAGTATTTCCATTTCTAATAATTAATTGCAAGAAAATAATGGACAAAGGAACACAGGTATATGTAAAAAAAAAAATACTAACTGTGGCACTAACTAGAACACAAAATCTGTCCAACAATAAGGATTTGATTAAATAACTCTTAGTACTTCCAAATTATGGATTAAGTCACTTCAGATATTATGTATTACCTAATACCACTTTTTTAAAATAACATATATTCACATAAAAACATACCTGCATAGAAAAAAAATCTAGAGGTATACACCCCAAAATGTTAGCAGTGATTGTTTCTGTAAAAGAATAGTGGAATTACTTGTGATTTTTTTTTTCCTTTTTACTTATCTATACCACCTAATTTTTCTACATGAATTGTACATGGATAAGAACACACACTCTTAAAAGGCAAAAGTAAAAATGAGGAGCACAATTTAAAGGCAGATGTGTCATTATGGTAGCCGAACATGGAACATTCCTATGTTCCCTAATAATAATGTCAGGCAGAATTAATATCACAAAGGATACCAAGTAACTTAGTATTCAATAACCTAGTTTTTAATTAGTTCTAGGAACACATATGGAATAATTTGCTAGTACTATTCAGGCATTTTAACAAAAGACCTCCCCAAATTTATTTATTAATCCTAAAGACAGTATTGAAAATTATGCAGTAAAAATCTCAACTGCTTCAAGATGAGTGTCAGCTTCAACTGCCTTTTCATGCCTTTTCACATTTACCTTGAGAAACCTCTAATGGGAAAGCAGTCACTGTGAACATAATAAAACAGAAAAATCACTCATATGTTTAAGAATTCCATGTGACTTTTAAGTCTGGATGAAAACAAAGTCTTCTCTATAAGTTCTACTATTCCAAATTAGGTTAGCTTTTCCCCTCAGACTTGAAAAGTTTTAAAAACTTAGTCAAGAGAGGGTCCTGAAGCAAGCAAGCCAAGGAACAGGTATCTGTTAACAAGCAAAGCATGCATATCTCCAGGCACTGTGGACACTTTCTAGCCAAAGCCCAGGGAGCTGCTGTGGCCATGCAGAACACTGCCTAGGAGTTGTTTGCAATGCCTGGTTCAACACAACCAGTAGCACAGATGGTTAGTAAATCCTCATTAGGACTAATCTATAAACTATAATTTTCAATGATGTTGCCTTACATAAAATGATCATTTCCATCTGTCTATAGTAGAATAACTGTACCCATATAATTAATGGCAGGTATCTGTACAGTCACTTGGGGGGAACTTCACACCTACAGCAGAGTTTGTATGTCACATCTCATAAAGCTCCATCAATGCATCTAATGGGACTTGACAGCAACCATGAAGGCACAGGAAGCACTAAGCACAGTATGATTCCTTTTAGCCCATGTTAGTAACGTCACTGATGAAAGCAATACTTGTGGCACAAGAAAACTGTCTAGTTCAAGGAGAAAATCAAGGACTGTGCATAAGGGAGAGATTTTACATTAATGGCATTTGTGTAAAGCAGCATCATATAATACCAAAACGGACAACACAATTATGTGGTTACTGCTGACAAGGATGGAGATCTCCTTGCTTTAGTGACAACCCTGGCACCATTCATCCACTCGTTCAGCAAATACATGAAAATCATATACAACAAGAACTATCCTAGGCCCTGGGGATATAGGAGTAAACAAGCAAAGTCACTCCCTTCACGGAGCACAACATCTAACAAGGAAGGCAGACATTAAATAATATTACATATTTTAATACAACTTTGAATGTCAGGATGTCATTAAATAGAAGGGCAGGGTGCTATGAGGCAAATCCTAGGCCTGGGAGTCAAGTGAACCAAGCACGGGGTGGGTGAGAAGAGGTCAAGCTGGAGCGACCTGGCTCAACCTCAGACCTGAAAGAGTCTAGTGTGACTGAAGCATTTAGATTGTTTCCTGGGCACACGTTAAGTCTGAGATGCATAAAGACATCCAAGTTAAGAGATCAAGTTGGTAACTGCTACCTAAGTCTGGAGCTCAGAAAAGAAGTCTAGACCAGGTATAAACTGAGAAGTCATTTGCTTAGAGATGGTGTGTGATACACAGGAACTGGAGATTTCTTAGGCCAAGTGAGCTAGATGGGGCGGGGGCTGGGAGGGGTCATGTATTACTTCCTCAAATCACAAAAGAATTAACTACTTCTTGCAATCAAATTACTTTCTTCTCTCTTGATTTGCAAATGTGAAATAAATCAAAGTGCTTTCTAATATTATAGTTATGATACAATGCCCTTTTTATTCAGAAAGGATAAGATTAAATGTATACAGTTCTTGGAGAAATGTCAAGACCTAAGAAAAATATTTCTACAGTGAGTCTAAGGCATTGTATGCTATAGTTTATTTAGCAGACCACTTTCTTCCAGCCTTTTCCAGTGCCCTAGGACTCTTTTTTTAACACACTGATACAACCACTTCGCAAGATGTGTCACTAGAAATGCTTTCGGTCTGCAGAACTGCCACCTACTGAAGCTAGATCACAACTGTAAGCATTCTGAACACATCAACAAGTCCTGGAGATGTGACATCAAAAAGAACAGAAAAACCTTCTGCTCTGCACACTTAAAACTTAACTTTCAGGACTATCGCTATAATCCTTACACAACCTGCCCTGCAGTCTTCCTATGATGAATATATAGCATGTAACTGCTCTATAAAGCAGTGGGTAGGTTATGGTTATAGAAAAGCTGAGTTAAAATGCTCCACGATTTATGGCCCAAGCACCATATAAGTGTGACATGCCTTAACACAAACTCACCTGATTTATTTGAAGCATGTTAAAACAATATTGACCAAACTGCTGTATCCCTCACGGCTCCAAAAACTAGAAAATGAAAATGAAGAAATAAGTTCAACTTAGTTGGTAATCGCAATGATTAGCACTTTAAACACATGCCCGTGACCAAAATCAAATACAAAAAATAGAGTAGATCGAAATCAGCGTAGAACTTTCTATGATGACAAACATGTTCTATATCTTCGCTGTCCAAACCGGTAGCCACTAGACACATGTGGCTACTGAGCGCTTGAAATGTGGCTAGAACAACTGAGAAAGTAAATTTTAAATTTTCTTTAATGTTATTTAAAGTTAAATAGCCACCCTGTGGCTAGTGACCACCATACTGGACAGTGCAGATCTAGGCTGCACAAAATCCCTTCTGGTTCTAGAGTTCTACGACAATTTCAGCAAAAGTGAAGCTGTTAAAACAATGTAAAAGTTTCAGATTAATATTTAATATATACTTCCCTTGCTCCAGTAACGTTTTAAACAGCTTTCTTCCCCTCCTCTATAAGATAAATTAAGCCTAAAGAAGATGTAACACACACATATTCTCTTAGGTAGTATGGAAAAGAGCACATAGTAAGATTACCTAGTTGCATTTTTTTTCCTGTTTCTGATTTTATTATCATCATTATAAAAATAGCATGCATATCAAAATTTTACATAAAATTTTCGAAAAGAAAATTACCATCCTGACACACCCCATTGTTACATTTGGATTTGTTTCCTTATGGGTCTAACCTCCTCGCCATGGTTGTATTTCTTTTCATATAGCAAATGTCTTCTACACTTAATTTAAAATTAGATATCAAAGAAGGGCAGGGGCCTTCCCTGGTGGCGCACTGGTTGAGAGTCCGCCTGCCGATGCAGGGAACATGGGTTCGTGCCCTGGTCCAGGAGGATGCCACATGCCACGGAGCGCCTAGGCCCGTGAGCCATGGCCGCTGAGCCTGCGCAGCCGGAGCCTGTGCTCCGCAATGGGAGAGGCCACAACAGTGAGAGGTCCACGTACCACAAAAAAAAAAAAAAAAAAGGGCAGGAAAACCCAAATAAAACAATAAATAATGGGATTTTGTAATGGGAAAAGTTACATTAAAAATTATGTACAGTCCCCCAAAAAAAATTATCTAAAAAGCAACAACACAATTTTGACATATACCAAAAGAGCTAAATCCAATCACTTGTGTAGAAATTTTTATGCTATAAAATTTTTAATACTGAACTTTCCCTCAGAAGCGAAGGTTCTGGAAATACATATATACACACAGATACCATATGAATATACATATGTGTGTGTGTGTATATATATATATTTGGCTACAATTTTTTCAAAATGACAAACTAGAGTCAATTCAAAATGACTTTCAAAATTTTCAATTATTTCTTTGTTTTAAAAAATATTTATTTATTTATATTTGGCTGCATTGGGTCTTCGTTGCTGCATGTAGGCTTTCTCTAGTTGCGGCGAGCGGGGGCTACTCTTCGTTGTGGCATGTGGGCTTCTCATTGCGGTGGCTTCTCTTGTTGAGGAACATGGGCTCTAGGAGCACGGTCTTCAGTAGTTTGGCACACGGACTCAGTAGTTTGGCTCGCGGGCCGTAGAGAGCGCAGGCTCAGTAGTTGCCGCACATGGGCTTAGTTGCTCCACGGCATGTGGGATCTTCCTGGACCAGGGCTCAAACCCGTGTCTCCTGAATTGGGAGGAGGATTCTTAACCACCGTGCCATCAGGGAAGCTCCTCAATTATTTCTTACAATAGTGACCTCACCATCTGTACCAGTTTTTGTATTTTCCAAGAGAATCACATTTGTAGAAATAGCACAAGAACTGAGCACCAGTGAATTTAAGTTTTAGTCCAAGCTCTTCAGATTACCTTTTTTATATATAAATTTATTTATTCATTTATTTAATTTTTGGCTGCATTGGGTCCTCGCTACTGCACACGGGCTCTCTCTAGTTGCTGAGAGTGGGGGCTGCTCTTTGTTATGGTGCGCGGGCCTCTCACTGCGGTGGCTTCTCTTGTTGTGGAGCAAGGCTCTAGGTGTGCAGGCTTCAGAAGTTGTGGCACACAGGCTTCAGTAGTTGTGGCTCATGGGCTCTAGAGTGTAGGCTCAGTAGTTGTGACGTGCACGGGCTTCAGAAGTTGTGGCACATGGGCTTCAGTAGTTGTGGCGCGCAGGCTCAGTAGTTGTGACGTGCACGGGCTTAAGTTGCTCCATGGCAGGTGGGATCTTCCCAGACCAGGACTCGAACCTGTGTCCCCTGCATTAGCAGGCAGATTCTTAACCACTGTGCCACCAGGGAAACCCCTTCAGGAGATTACCTTTTGAGTTTTGGTAAATTGCTTTATGTATCTTTGAGTTCTTTCTCTTGCTTCTATTTTCTTCCCTTTTTTTTTTTCTTTTTAATCTTTAAAAAGTAAATGTAAGTTCTTTGGTAGGCAAACAACAAATAGAATACAGCAGAAATAATGAGCTACCACTTCCAAGACTGGGTTATAAAAAGACCATCATTTCCCTCCTGGGTGTCACCTGCTCTCGTTCTCTCACCTGTTTGGTCTGTGGGAAGCTGGCTGTCATATTGTGAGCTGCCCTGTGGTCAGACCTACATGACAAAGAACTGAGGGACACCTTGGACCAACAGCCCAACAGAAACTGGGGCTTTCTGTCCAGTACCCCCCAAGGAACTGAATCCTGTCAAGAGTCACATGAATGACTCAGAAGCAGATCTTCCCCCAGTCAAGCTTTCAGATGAGACTACAGCCCCAAAGACAGCTTACCTGCAACCTCCTAAGAGACCCTGAACCACAGGCACCCAGATAAGCTGCACCCAGATTTCTAACCCACAGAAACTGAGATAATATTTGTTTTAAGTTCTTAATTTCTGGGGTAATTTGTAACAATAAATAAAGATACTTCCGTTCAACTCAAATTCTATAATTCTATGGTATTAATTAATATATTTAGGTAGACCAAAAAAAGTCAATTCCCTGTTCAACATGAGCAAATGAGTAACAGAATTTGAAAGGAGTAAATTATGAAACTTAAACATTTACACTCTATTCAAAAGATGACATCATTAAAAAGTGTAGCATTAATCAAATGGTATTAAAATACACTATCTACAACTAAAACTACAAACCTAACTAGTTTTCTTTTTTTTAATTGAAAACAATTCATTTGGACATTAGAACATGAACAAACCACTAAAAGCATCTCAGTGATCTAACGTCCCTTATTTTCCAGAATTTAACATTATTTAGTAAGAATTTACCAAATTTGAGAAATCTCATTTTGTTTTTATTTTATGTAAGCCTCTAAAAATTACAAACCCTTGTCTATAGACCTGTACGTGTTTCTTCAGTATTAGAATTTGGTAATACTAGTGGCTGATCCTGAGAAGTAGGCACAATAAGATATAGGGGTACATTTTTTAAAGTTCTCATCTTCTGGTATACATAAAGCAGTTTTATGAAAAAGCACAAATGAAAGCACGTATTCACTCAAAACTGACCATACAATTTTAAATATTCCGTAAGCCTTTCCTTCACAATTATAAAAATCTGTATACGTTAAAACATGAAACTAATATGTCTGTAACAGTACTCTGTAAGGTAACTGGATAAAAATTCTGAACATATTATTTTCCACAAACAAGTTGTATTAGATCTATATCAATATAAAGATTATAACTATACCACAGGCAATTTGGAATGCCCACAGTGGCACATCTCTTCAACATTTCATGTCTTATTTAAAGACATGCCAGGTCTACTGTCCTATATTTAAAAGAATTTGATAAAATATCAAGTCATATCAATAAAATGCAGAGCATTTTATACTACCCACAGTTTCATAAAATCCACCTCTTCCTCTTCTGTCAAAAGTTTCCAGCTACCATTCATTCCAATTACAACTGTGTACTTTTAGAAAAACCTATTCACATGTCCCAAAAATGCCCTACAGCGATATCCAGTCAGGCACATTAGAACATGCAGTTCCAGATTCCAAGCTACTAAATGAAAACAGGCAGGGCGGTTTATGGAGAGAAGGCACTACTCACTGGAGAAGACTTGCCACTCATGAAGAATTAAAGGTCCAACAGGTATCTGAAATGTACTGCTGATATCACTCACTGCTTTTATTATGAATTACAATTTGCTCATCTGATTAATTGAAAGCTGTGCAAAATTAAATCTATAAAATCCTCAACAATTAAATCCTGCTTTATAAAATGGCATTATTAAATTAACATATCTATAAATTTTATATTGGCACCCATCCCACGACTGACAGGCAATCCTCTCTTAAATGTCTTACCTGACAATATGAAAAGCAAAAACATTTACTATCCCCATTCTTACACTCCAAACTACTACAAAACTAAATACCAACTCAAAGCTTCTTACTCTAAAAAATTCATGGGCTCCTTAAAAAGTGTTTTAAAAAAAGCTTTTCATTTTAATTTCTTTTTAAAAGTAGGTACCCCCCAAAATTATTTTTATGTAAGAAAATCAAAACTATTTAGTATAAATTTTACTATCTCCTAAGAGCCTATGAAATATTCTAAGTATATAGAAGTCTCACTCCATGAACCATTCCAGTGAAAAACCCCACATAATACCAGCTAAGAAAAAAAGGAAACTAACATTTACCAGACACCAATTTTATATATACCAGGTGCCATATTTTGTCATTTTTATATTAGCTCATTTAATCCTCATCACCTTGGGATGCAGGTGTTATCCCCATTTTTCTAGAAGTTGGGTTACTTCCCCAGTCACACTGCTAGGATTAAAACTCAGTTTTGTCTGGTTCAAAGTCCCCTTCTTTCCATTATATGTTAAACTATAAATAAAAGCTCGACTCCTTAAAAATGTTCCTTAACAAAGGGCTTGACCTCTAAAACAACATAATGGCAAGGATTCTATATAGAACTTCAGGGATTTCTTCAAAATCAATCATACACAAATATAAATTATAATTACTATGGATTCTAGACACTCATCTAATATTTTCTTGAGTATCTAGAAGAAGCACAAGTATATCTATACATGATTTGATTATATTAAGCCTGTCTCCCACTATTTGGTCTAATATTAACAAAATCCAATTTTGCAATATCTAGACTTTTCCCCCTTCTTTATTATGATCTGCATACATAAATGATCAGATATCCAGTGCTCAAAGTATACAAAAGAAAAGAAAACAGAGTAATAGAAGTAAAGAGGAGTTTAACTACAAGGAAAAAACCCCAACACACCAGTCAATTGTATCTTCCAGAACCTGATCCTAACACAGGAAAACCACTCAGTCTCAATTCCTATATTATTTATATACTAATAATGGTGATGAACACCTTTGATATTTTTGATATTCTTATTCTTTGTTGAAAATCAGACCAAGCCACTCCTTCCTAGAATTTCATTCCAGGCAAGCCAAGTAAGCTAAAATGTTTAATTTATATGGTTTTCCATGCTTAAGTAAGTAGGAGTAGAGACCATGATGTATATAACTGACCCTCAAATGATCCAGGAAAAAAATATTATGTGTGTGTAACAGAGAGAAATCAAATGATAAATTGGTGACTCTGAGTTAAGGTTACATGAGTATTCTTTGTATTATTCTTATTCTTGGTACTCTACTGTAAACTTGAAGTTACTTCCAAATAAAAAACTGAAACTTAAAAATTACATGGCAGGGACTTCCCTGGTGGCGCAGTGGATAAGAATCTGCCTGACAATCCAGGAGACATGGGTTCCATCCCTGGTCTGGGAAGATCCCACATGCCGCGGAGCAACTAAGCCCGTGTGCCACAACTACTGAGCCTGCACTCTAGAGCCCGCGAGCCACAACTATTGAGCCCGCGTGCCACAACTACTGAAGCCCGTGTGCCTAGAGCCCGTGCTCTGCAATGAGAAGCCACCGCAATGAGAAGCCCACGCACCGCAACGAAGAGTAGCCCACGCTCGCCGCAACTACAGAAAGCCAACACGCAGCAACAAAGACCCAACGCAGCCAAAAAATAAATAAATCTTTAAAAAGAAAAAATTACGTGGCAGTATATCTGAAGTTAACAGTACATACTTGGATTATACAGCAACATTTTTACAAATACAAAACACAGGTTTTTAAGGAAAAATTTAGTGATGTGTGAGGAAATCTGCACTATATCCTACCAACTAATGATCACTTAGGAATAAATTTCAACTACACTGCCATGCAATGGAACGTGGCAATGGTGCCCTGGGCTGAAAACATAGCAGGACAAAAAAAAAAACACAGACATCACATAGTTTGGCGTTTAAGTGTTTCACAAATCTAATACAGGCCTGCTGCAAACGGCAGCAAATCTACAATTCAAGTGGTATGTGTTATCTCTGTTTTGCAGTAAAACATAGGCAAAGTGAAAAATGAAAAACTTGCCATTTTACAAAACAATCGAGATGCAGAATGTCTGGGTATTGATGGCTTTATTAAAAAAGATTTTTTTTTCCTACTACAGCTCAATTCACAACAGTATGTGTGAATCATGTTAAGAAAGCAAGGACGGAGAAGAAATAGCCACCAGGAACAATGCTGCAATCTTTTCTCCTACAAGGTTACTATTAACCCGCCTGCCCATCACAATTTTGATTTCAAATGTTCATCATGCTCCCTTAAATCACAAGGATGCATCAGAAGAGAAGTAATGCTCAGAAGAAGTTCAAATTTCAAAATTGTGAAATCAAACATTAAAAATAAAGGTTTTCAGCTAACAGTGAAACACCTTTAAAAGATCGTCTCTATCCTTTCTGGAGGAACCACCCAATTTAAAATCCTTCAGTACATTTCCCTAAGTGAACGGTCCTTCTCTACCCAAGTAGTTCTAAACCTTCTGGGGAAGGGGCGGCGGGACGTCACGCCAAGGAAAGAACCTTTCCGAAGAAAATTCTCCGCCCAAGTGCAAAATTCTGCACATATTTCCAGGGACTTCCAGAACCCAAGGCCATTATCCCTGCCTCCCCCCCCCCCCGAAGAATCCCAGCTCAGCGTCTCCTCAGTTGCCTCCGCGGAACACCCGCCTCGACACAATCCCCACACAGTCCCCGGCCCGCCCCGCGAGGGGCTGGAGGCTCTGCCCTCGCACAGCGGATTCTGTAACTGATCTTTGTCTCTTCGCCCAACTGCCTTCACCTCGGCAAGGTCACTAACTGCCAACCACCCCTTTAAGCCGAGCCCTCACCGTGGTAGTTCGTAAGAGCCACGGCCGAACTTGCCTGTCATAGGATATATTTTGCCCCCTCTGCCCCACCTACCTTCCCCATTTCGGCGCGTTACGTATTTATCACTTGCCCATTATACAGAAATAGCCACCACCACCAGCCCCCGGCGCGCCCCCGCCCCGCCATTCCCCCTGCGCCCCCAGGCCCATGGCCCGCAGACCCTTCAGGGATGGGCCTCCCGCCATCTCCCCTCCTCTGACCCCCCTCCCTCCCCAGTCCTGCCCTCCCCCCCACAGGGACCCTCCCCCTCCCTCTCCGGCACCGTCGCTCCACCCATGGTCCCCTCTTCCGGCCGTTCCCACCGCGGCCACAACGACCCCACCTCCCAGGTCCCTGCCGCAACCCCCCCCCAGCCCTCCACCCCTCCACCCTCCGTCTGTGCCGGCATCCTCGCCTTCCTCCCGGCTCCTCCCCTCTGGACACCTGTGTCGTCCCCCCCCCCCCACCCCCCCCCCCCCCCCCAATTCATTCGTCTCCTCCCCGGCTCCCCAGCCCCCGCCATCCTCCTCCCCTCCCCCTCCCGCCCGGAGAGAGCCCGAGGAGGGAGGGAAGGCGCGGGGGAGGGGAGGCCGCGAAGGGGCCGCTCTTCTCGGGGTTCGCCGCGCGCCGCGGACCCGCAGGGCTCCCCAGCGCCCTCTGTCTCCCCCACCAGCGGGGCGGAAGTCGGGGCCTTCCGGACGCCCCCCACAAGGGTATTTACCTTCTCGCCGGGGACACTTTGCAGACGACTCCAACATTGGCAAACACTACAGAGAACTGACCCCGCTCGGCCGCCGCCGCCGCCGCTGCCGGCTTCCAACCCTCGGGCTCCCCGCCCCCCGCCTCCTCCCCCCGCCTCCGCCCGCCTCCCCTGCGCTCCCGCCGCGCCCTCCCGGGCCCGCGCCGCGCGCCCCCGCCGACGCAGCCGCTCTCGCTCCCCAGCCTGCCGGGCGCGCGCGCCCCCGGCCCCCGCAGACCCGCGCCGCGTGCCGGCGCCGGCCCTCCCTCCCTTCTTCCTTTCGCAGGTCCGCGGCCGAGCGCGGCCATTGTTCGCGAGGCCGCTCCCGCCCCCTGGCGGCCGGCAGGCCGCCGCAGCGGCGGCCGCTACAGGCGCTGCGGTGTTGGCGCCGGCAGGCCGGGCCCCGGGGCGAGGGGCCATCCCCCGGCGCCTTGGGAAGGAGGGCGAGGGAACGCCCAAGGATTGCGCCCCGTCCGCAGTCTCCGGGTCTCCGGCCCGGCTCCCCGCCCCCTCGGCTGCAAAGGGTGGGCCTGGGGCAGCCTCTTCCACACCTGCACTCGGCAAATGCCTCCCCCGCCCAATTGAACCTCTGCTCTTTCCAGGTGGTGTCCGCACCCCGATTCCCCGCCCGTACCTTCCCCAGGCTCTCTCGCTGCCCCCTTTTGCTCTGCTGGGGGCGCGCGACCATCCCGCGTCTGCTCCGGCCGCCACTGTGCGAAGCACGGTTTAGCGGATCCTGCACCTTTCCAGCCTGGGAGGAGGAGGGGGAAGGGGGGGAAAGGGGAGGGGGTTAGCGCCACTGTCTCGCCCGGAAAACACTAGTGATCAGTAATCACCTGCACTCCAAGATCCGCAGCGTGGCCAGACAGCCTCCTCAGCCAAAAAAATCATAAAAAAGAAACCCTTCGAACCAAAAAGGAGGATCATCTTAGAACAGTGCCCTAGATTCTAGATTGTTGAGGCAGGAGTGCCAGAAAACTCGAATTACTTCTTGAGTCGTCCTGGTTTTGATGTGGGTTACTGATGTCTGGATAACTTCAACCCAGTTAAGCCCAGTGAAATTCAACACTCCATTTAGTAAATGGCATCATAAATAATGTGGCAATAAAGTAAGTGTAGAAATAGAATTATTACTGTGTTTTCACAAATTTATCCATTTGCATTATTATTCCCAGGGTTGCTTCCCAGTATCGATTCTCCGCCTGAGAAATGTCTACCAGGCCTGTGATTTCAGTCATCACGTAAAACCGATAGTTCTCCTGAACAGCTGGGAAGACAGTATAGCACAGTGGTTAAAAGCAAGGGCGTTCGAATTAGATAACCAGGCCAGGTTATCCACTTACTAAGTAGGAGACCATGGACATGTTACTTACCCAATGAGTCAGTTTATTCTTTTGTCCAACAGGAGATAACATGTGATAACATGTATTTAAATGTGATAGTATGTATAAAGCCCTTTAAGTAGGACCTGGCATGCGCTAAATCTCCCATGGAAAGAGATCAGCTACCTGCTACATTTTCCTCCTGGAACTCTTTCCTATGCTCCTTCCCTCTTTTCACCTCTGCCAATTCCCTCCCTAAATCTGCATCAGTCCTTGATTAATGACTTCTAGCTCAAGCCTAGCATTCAAATACTTGTTGAATAAAAGAGTACATGCCCTTCACCCCAGCGGTATCAAAGGACAAGCCTCCCACATCTGTGCCCTGCATTCCATCCTCCTTTCACCCAAAGAGCAAGTCGTCCTTCAGATCATTCCGAAATCACCTCCTTGAAAGCATTCTCTACCTCCTCTGAGCAGGTCAGTGCTGTTCTGCTCTCTCTTCTGACATAGTAGGTACATTAGAGTGTTTTTGAGCCTGATTCCACATGCCAAACAGTACATTCTTTAAGGCCAGGCTCTGTAGCTCATTCATCTTTGTAGTCCCAGCATCCAAGAGCTAGGGGGTGGAAGTAAATGCTTTTGGAATAAATAGATGAGTTTATGCTTTTAGAAATGACTCTCAAGTGTTCAGAAATGTCATTCCCTCTTATTCAGGTCATTAAAGTTAATTGAAAACTTTATCTCCACTTTTATCCACTTTATCTCCACTTTATCTCCATAACTTTTCTTATAACGGATTTTAAGTCTCTGGTTATCCACTTGTTAACTAGGAGACCATGGGCGTGTTACATTTAAACCCCAAATAGAATGAATTTTTATTTATTTTTTATTTTTTTTCCAGCTGACCTGCCTGGGCGCCCCCAGCCCTGGGGCCACAGCGTCCCGGCCCACCCACCAACCCTTAGAATGAATTTTTATTTTTTTAATTTTTGAATTTTATTTATTTATTTTGGCTGCATTGGGTCTTCATTGCTGCATGCGGGCTTTTCTCTAGTTGTGGCGAGCAGGGGCTACTCTTCGTTGTGGTGCGCGGGCATGGGCTTCAGTAGTTGCAGCACACGGGCCCTAGAGTGCTCGGGCTTCAGTAGTTGTGGCTCTCGGGCTCTAGAGAGCAGGCTCAGTAGTTGTGGCGCACCGGCTTAGTTTCTCCTCGGTATGTGGGGTCTTCCTGGACCAGGGATCGAACCCGTGTCCCCTGCATTGGCAGGTGGATTCTTAACCACTGCGCCACCAGGGAAGTCCCTAGAATGAATTTTTAGAAGCCATAATTATCAGAGAGAAAATTGTTTTGGAGCTTGAATCAGCACTTTCAATTGCTCAAGGTGTGTAGATAGCATCAGGACATGAAATCACCTGAGTGGCATGGAAATCCACATGTCAATCTATGATCTTGGGATTTAACTTTAAAATGAGATGTTTGTATAGGAGTTGAAAAAAATAGATATTTAAAGAGGTGTGGTCCTATTAGAAGCTGATTTAAACAAAGCAACAGATTTATCCATGTGTCTTTACCAGGAACCACTGAAGTCAAATATTCAACCATCAGAAAAGGATAATGCTTTCAAAGTCATCAGGGTCAGGTTTGAGCAATTTGAATAGGACAGATTCTAGAACCACAAAACATGATTTCTCTTCCAGCTATGTCCTCTCTTTTTTTATAACAACCCCTTCTTGACATCTATTTTCCTGTAAAATTCATCTCGTCCCCCAGCACCCACTGTATGTTATTCTCTTTTATATATATCTAAACATATTTTTATCACTACACATTATTTGTTTCTTCCAGTATACCTCAGCTCCTTGAAGACAAGAACAAAGATTTCCCTCATCTTTTCCTCTCCAGCATCTAGCACAGTGCCTGTGGTGATCAACAAATGCTGGCTGAATGAATGGATTAGTGAATTTGACAAACATTTACTGAGTACCTACTATATACCAAGTAGTAGTCACAGCCCAGGGATATATAGCAATGAAAATAATCGGCAAAGTCTTCGTCCCCATGAAACTTACAGAGAAATGAGTGAATAGACAAATGTGTGATAAAAAACACTTCCCAGTCCTTTACCTATATTAGAATACCATTCCAGAAATTTCCAGTGTATCTGCCTGCTCACTAATAAATCAGTTGCTTGGGACTCAATTTTTTTTTCATAATAATGAGGTCAAAATAGTTACTAGAGTATCAGCTACCTAAACACTATACTAAAAAGCAGTAGAAGTAAATTACATTGCAAATATAATCATTAAGAGTAAGGAAACAAAATTTTATTTAATAAAGTGTACAGAGGTTCTTTTAAGTCTTATCAAACATATTGCTCAATAAATATTTTGAATAATCAATAAAGTATTGATTTTTTAACTAATTTAGATACAACAGCTGGTTCTCTAATGCCATCTTTACCAAATTTATCATTGCAATATTAGAAGTTGGAGGCAAAAGAGGAATCAACTCCTCCTATCCCCCAAAAAAGAAATGGTTATGCAATTCCTGATGAGTATAAGTTTCTTGAAAATGGTGAAAATTTTTTGCTATGTGGGCAAAATTTTGATATGTGGCACAGAATCTGGGTTAGATGATTTGGTGAAATATAAGGATTGGGCATGTGATGGAACCTTTAAATATAGTCCAGATATGTGCTATCAGTTATATACCTTACATATATTAGTAACAAATGGCAGCATCCCTCATCTGTTCGTTTTACTTCCAGGGAAAGCTGAAGAGACTTACAGCAGATTTTAATGAATCTATGTCCCACATTAGATCCTGAATCCTCAATGACCAAATTTGAGAAAGCAAGTATCATCACTTTCTCTACCATATACCTGAATACAACTATAACTGGCCGTTCATTTCGTATGGCAAAAAACATTTACCACAAAATCATTGATATTGGAGAAAAGTTGCACTATTAAACAGGTGCCGAATTTAACACAAAAATTAAATGCACTAAGTGTTCGCATTTCTTCCAGTCAGTGACGTTATCGATGGCTTTATTGAGCTGACAGGTGACAATGATTTGCCCCAAGAGTTGACTTTTTATTTTGAAACACACTATATTGGAGAAGAAAGAGGCCGAGGGCCCCAAAGGTGCAGAGTTGAACCCACATTTCTCTCAGAACTTTGGAACATCTGTCAACGGACATGTGACAACACGCCAAGAACACACAACAGTGTAGAAGACTTTCACAACACAGATATGCACTGACAAACATGCATCCTATGACTTCCCTGGTGGCGCAGTGGTTAAGAATCCGCTTGTCAGTGCAGGGGACACGGGTTCCAGCCCTGGTCTGGGAAGATCCCACATGCTGCAGAGCAACTAAGCCTGCACGTGCTGCCAACACTGAAGTCCGTGCGCCTAGAGCCCGTGCTCCGCAGCAAGAGAAGCCACCGCAGATGAGAAGCCCGCGCGCAGCAATGAAGACCCAACGCAGCCTAAATAAATAAATTAATTTTTAAAAAAATCTAATGTAATCTTGGCATGCATTAATAAAAGTTGATTTAAAAAAAAACAAATATGCATCCTAGTATTTGGAAACTGATACCTCTCTTAATGAAGGAAGAAATATTAGCAAAAAGGAAGATGCAATGCTGAACAAGGAGACAAATCAAGAAGAAAAAAATAGTATAAAATACTCTGAACAAAACACTTGGAAGGCAAGTGCTTAGGTACAACCTAGAAAATAAAATCAGTTATTTGTGAAGTATTGCCACGCATCTACACACGTTTTAAATACAACTACTTTGTATTTTGCAATAAAGTCTTTTTCATTTTGTTATTCATTTCTCATGTTTGATGTTTATGTCCTCTTTGATGTCCCATTTTATTTTTCATGATTTTATGTTTTATGGCAAATTTGCCTTATGGCCAACTAGTTGTGCCGTAAAAACGTTTGCAACAAAGATGCTTATTGTGACAATACCAGACCCAGAGAAATCCATACATCTGGTATTAGAAATGTTGGTATGAATAGTAAAGAAAAACAGTTTTCTCATTAAGTTGGTGTCCAGAGAACCAGAGAATTGGTTGATAGTGTGGGGAAATTTTCAGAGAAGGAATTTATAATTTGGCTTTATTCCACCATTGTTACCCTAAATTTCTGATACTTTTCTTTGTGCCCTGTTTATAATTATTTAAATTTCCTTGCAATGGAATAAGTGTGTAACATCTCTGAACACAGGGGGTGGGGGGTGGCAGGTGTTGCTTCTTAAATAAGTTCAATGCTTTCTTCCAACACTTATTTTGTGTCTGATTTGAAAGACCTCCTTTAGCAATCACCTTGTCGTCTGTCTTTCCTTATTGTCACCCCCATCCCCTTTTCAAAAGACTTCATTATTCTTTCTCCCTTCCCATTTATAAAGGAAGACAAAAACTGAACATTCCAGCTATTTATACCTTCTCATTCTTTCATCTCTTTGGTAACTGTTGATGACATTCTGAGTTAGTAGTGTGTTGTAGTTATAATAAACCATCCCCACAGAATTCCCTGGCAGTCTAGTGGTTTGGACTTGGTGCTTTCACTGCCCTGTCCTGGATTCAATCCCTGGTCGGGGGAACTAAGAATCCCACAAGCAGTGCAGCATGTAAATAAGTGAATCAATAAACATCCCCCAAATTAGTGGTTTAAAACAACAGTGGTTTATTTAGTTCAGGCACTTGGGCAAGGCTCAATGACTTGTCCTTACTCCCTGCAGTATCCACTAGGGCAGCTCACAGGCTGGGAGCCCGAATCACGTAAGGACGCACTCACTCACACCTGTGGTTGATGCTGGCCATCTACTGGGACCTCGTCTGGGGCTGTCAGCCAGAACACCTACCTGTGGCCTGTGGAGCTTCTTGGCTTCCTCAAAGCATGGTGGCTGGGTTCCAAACAACAGGAAGTCAAGGACACTATTAAGGCCTGGGCCCAGAAGCAGGCGCAGATGTGCTGCAAATTCTGCCATATTCTGTTGGTCAAATAGTCACAGGGCCCACATTCAAGGCAAGACCTGACTCCGACCCTCCGTGGCAGGCATGTCAAAGAACTTCAGGGTCACATTTAAAACTCCGCATATTCACTGAAATACATTACCTTGTCTTTTCACTCTATTGCTCTTGCGTTAAAATAAAGGTGACATTGAAAATTTCCTTCTGTGGACACCTGGGTCTGCGTGAATCAAGGCAGCTTCTTCACCCATCAAACGCCTCCCTCAACTACTGAAGACAGCTGCACACCTGAATGATGGAGATCACAGAAACCAGGTTCCAGAGGACTTCATACACTTTTCTAGTCCACTCTCCTCCCTAGGTCAAGGGGGAGGCTTCGAGCAACTTAGCCAGTCAACAGCTGCAGCAGCAGAGAGGAAGGGGTGGGTTGGACGCTGGAGAGGCCCAGGCAGTAACGTGCGATTGTACATTTAGTCACACTGTGTTTCTATGCAGTTGGCAGTGCGCCATGCTGCCAGGGAGGGACCAGCAGAAGGCAGCCAGACAAGGTCAGGCCGACTGGCAATGTCAGGAGTGCACATCACCCAGGGCACAGGCTGTTCCTTCCTCTCCCAGCCCCACCCCTGTATCACCGGCGGACGCAAGTCATTTGTTCATTTACTAATTCAATGTACATGTCTGTGACCGGGGCTACCCCAAAATATGGAAGCTTGGCATATTGAATATTTTAAGCTGAAGGAACTTGAGAAACAGCATGTACAAGACTTTCTGACCTTCCCCTGAAACAGGTCATATGTGAGATGTGTCCTCCCTCTATACCCAGAGGGAAGGAGTATCCTTATCTCACAAAGATGAAAGGACAGAGAGAGGAATCCGCATGAACAGGCCTTGCTAAGTTTCAGCCGGTTTATTCCACTGACCTCATAACCTCTGTCCCATCACATCTTTCCCCGACTTTCCACTCTTCATCAAAACTAGCTTAAAAGCACGCAAGTTTAATTGTTTCTTTGGGTCCTCATTTCCTTATGAAGACTTCTGTGTCACATAAAGTTTGCATCAGATAAATTTGCTTTTCTCTTGTTGATCTGTCTTTTATTAGAGGGGTCCCAGTTGAGAACTTAGAAGGGTAGAGGGAAAAGATTTATTTCCTCCCCTCCACCTGCCAGTGACAGTGACATCTGTTGGGGTGTTAAGATTGTCTGGTGCCACTCTGGACCCCCGCTGCTGTGTAGGGCCAGAGGATTTGTCTGTGTCATCAGTCCAAGTTCCAGTATGGTTCCCTCTGATGCTGAAAACTTGGCCTCTGTGCACCAGTGCCAAATCGAATCTCAGAGACAGGGTTTTGGGTGAAGTCGAAAAGAATAGCTTTATTGCTTTGCCAGGCAAAGGGGGGCATAGCGGGCTCGTGCCCTCAAAAATTGTGTGTTCCAACCCAGGGGGATATGGTGAGGAGTTTTATAACAATGGTTCAAGGGTGGGGTTACTGATAAGGATCAGGCTGTGTGCAGGGCCTGTGCTCCTTTAATCTGGCCTCAGGTGGTCTCCTGATGAGTTTCTGTGGTTCTCAAGGTTATCAAACTGTGACCTTCTCTCTGGAATGAAGAATGCTTCATCAAGTAGTTAACATCTTCCATTTGTTGGGGGTTTTAGGAATGTAGAAGAGCTTAAAGATATTGTCATGTGTATCCCTTGAGGACCAAGACAAGGACCCTGCCCCAAGGCTGCACTATTGTTTCTTTTGAGTGTTCCTCCCTTGTCTCCACATCTCCTCCCTTCCGTGTTTAGCAAGTGTTTGAACCTTTGGAACTCAGGAAACTTCATGGAGGCTAAAGCCTATCCCCTACAAACAAGAAACGGGAGACAGAGAAAGGCTTCCATGCCCAGGATCCCCACAAGGTTCTGCTGGGTTTAACCTCCATCCTGCCACCTGCCCTCCAATACACACACACACACACACACACATACCCCATTTCTTAAGACCTGATACATGACTTCTATCCAGTACCTTCTAGCCTCTAAGCCCAGGGATGCACCTGCCCTGCATCCTCATCTCTCCAGATGTCTTCCCTTAGGGCAGTCCCAGCTGTCCGTGGATAATAAATCACTGTGACCTCAAAGCCTGGCTGCTCCAACCTCCTCATCCCAACTTTGACCACGAAACTTTACTGAGTTTGAATGGCGTTTTCCATTCCTCCTCAGAGCCATTCCAACCTTTTGGGACCCTATGCTTCTAGCTCCCTAATTTGCCTGCAATTGCACTGAGGAGTGTGCACTTGACCTTCCAAGAGTCACACTGGCAGGACCACCACTAGACTAAACATTGTGGAAGGTCAAGGAGATACAACTTCTTTACATAAATCCACTTAAACATTCCAATCATCAGGGACTTCCCTGGTGGTCCAGTAGTTAACACTCCACGCTGCTCCCAATGCAACGGGCCCAGGTTCAATCCCTGGTCAGGGAAATAAATCCCTCACGCCGCAACTAAAAATCCTGCTTGCCGCAACTGAAAAAACAAAATCCCACATGCCACAACTAACACCCGGCACAGTCAAATAAATAAAGAAATATTTAAAAAAACAAAAAAAACAGGGACTTTGCTGGTGACGCAGTGGTTAAGAATCCACCTGCCAATGCAGGGGACACGGGTTCGAGCCCTGGTCCAGGAAGATCCCGCATGCCACGGAGCAACTAAGCCCGTGTCCCACAACTGCTGAGCCTGCACTCTAGAGCCCGTGAGCCACAACTACTGAGCTCGTGTGCCACAACTACTGAAGCCCACGTGCCTAGAGCCCGTGCTCTGCAACAAGAGAAGCCACCGTGATGAGAAGCCCGCGCACCGCAACAATGAGTAGCCCCCGCTCGCCACAACTAGAGAAAGCCCGTGCGCAGCAACCAAGACCCAACACAGCCAAAAAAACAGCAATCACATTTCTTCATTCTCTCCATCTAAGTGGCCCAAGCGGCAGGGTTTCACCAATATGGTTGGGGCTCAGTGCATGGGGCTCCCATATCAAGGACTTGGAAACTTCTCTTCTGCATCCTCTGACCATATTTTACCACTCTTGTGTGTACGGCTTTGGGTTCCCAGCAAAGGGAGTTGAACCAAGGGACCTTGACCCTTTTGTCAATCTTTATCTTAACTAATCTGACTATTGCCCCAAGGGGCTGCAGGTCAGGTTTCTCATTGTAAACTTTGCTTTCCAGTTTTTAAAATGTCTCCAAACTGGGGTAAATAAAGCTGACTTGTTTGGGAGTCCCATTGGCCTGCCCAACCTTTGACAGTGCAGTGGTAAGATCTTTGTTTTAACCCCATCAATGTCAGTTTTATGCGACCCATTTTTAAATAACCATCTAAATCTTTCCACCCTACTGGGATGAGTTCCATGACTCTTTCGTCTCTTTGTTTCACCCCATCAATATTTCCTTTATTCACCTTATTTCTTAATAACAGTTTTAAAGTTTTCATCTTCCTAACACCAGTCCCTTGACTCTTCCCTCTGCCTCTCCCCATTCTCTTGTTAATTAACCTAACGTTTTTATAGGCATCTGTAAGACCCGTGAGGAGAAGCTAAGGTAGCAAATTCCAGACTGTTGCTCGATTATGCAACACTAAGGTTACATGAGGTGCCAAGGCAAAAGGGGCCCCCTTAACCACAACATTCACCATGACTCAGGTGATGGGCATAGTCAGCAGGTGAGTATACTATAATGAAGCCAGTCCCACGTGGTTTGCAGATGAAGCATGTCAGCTGCTTCATCCGGAGTGTTCCACTGGTGTTTTCAGAGGGAGTTAGGCCGTCTCCCTTCTCAGGGTAAACAGATACTGTAGTGGCTATTATCCAGTTCACAAGGCTGGCTGTTCCCTCAAAAACAACCTGCTTTGTGTCTAGGTCAAGTATAGTTATCTGTCCTTGTTCTGTTGATTAAAACAATGCACACCCTAAAAGTTGAGAATTACGTTTTATTTGACGGACTTGCTGAGGACTTAAGCCTGGAAGACAGCCTCTCAGATGACTGAGGGACTGCCCTGAAGAGGTGAGGCAGGAGCCAGGATGTAGAGGAGTTTTTGCAAGAAACCAGGTAGTAGGAACATCAAAAGATTACTGTTAATTAAAGAAAAACAGGGACTTCCCTGGTGGTCCAGTGGTTCCGGAAGATGCAAGAGTCTGAGTTCATTTAAATTATTCCTTGAATACGGACCTTATCAATGAAAAAAATGTTGCCTGCCGTTTCGGTAAACAAAGGATGTTGCAGCCATCAAGCCATCACATGACAGCTGCCTGATGGTGAGCCCTGAGGGAACTCAGGATGGAAATAGGATGCCTGCCATCCAACACTGCAGCCACCACCAACCCCCCCCATAGTGCACCCTGAGGAGACTCGGGATGAGAAAACACAGGATACTGGCCCCAGATAGCTGAGGTGCACATCAAAGGAACGATTTCAGTGAGCCCGGACTTTTGCATCTTCCCATATATAGAAAAGCACTAAATTCCTTAACTTGAGATATCTGGTTTTCTTTCATTAACAGTAATCTTTTGATGTTCTGACTACCTGGTCTTTGTTGCAAAAACTCCTGTATATCCTGGCTCCCCCCTTACCTCTTCAGAACAGTCTCCCAGAGCTATCTGAGATACTGTGTCCTGGGCTTAAGTCCTCAGTTTTGTCTGCCAAATAAAACACAATTCTCAGCTTTTAGGTTGTGCTTTTTTTTTTTTTTTTTTCAGTCGACACGTTTAACTATCTAGGGACAGTATCCTGCTTTTGTCATCCTGAATCCCGTGGGAGGGCGGGGCGGATGGCTGCAGTGGCTGAGGACTTGCTTGATGGCCAGAATATCCTTTGTTTACTATGGCAGGTGACCTTCTTCGTCCACAGTTCAATAGTGAGCTCTGGGTCCTGGCTGAACCCAAACAGGCTCTTCCCTCTGCCTCCTTCAAAACCAGACATTCCCCCTAAATTACTCTCACACTCCATTCTAGTAAAGGTTCTTCAAGAAGCTGTGGATACTGATCTACAAAATGAGATTTTGTCACATTGTACTCCCTGCTTGCAGTAGCTTCTTGGCTGTACCCTCCCCAACATGGAGGTGGGAGTATGAGGCTGAAAGTTCTAAACCTTTAGCCAAGACTTGGTTTTTCTGGTGACCGACCTACCTCCTGTAGTTATCTAGGGGCCCCAGCTACTAGTCATCTCATTAACAGACAAAAAAAAACCAAAAAAGACACACACTTCACTCAGGAGATTCCAAGGAACTTAGAAGCTCTTGTGTCAGGAAAGACTAAATAGTATAATAAAAGATGATCCTACACCCCTATCATTCAGGAAATAACAAGGATTTTAGGAGCTCTGTGTCAGAAACTTGGGGCCAAGACCAAATATATATTTCTTATTATGTTACAAGTTCCTTTATGAGAACGTTTTAAATGTACCCCTCTGGGTGGACACAGTTCCATAAGCACAAGTGTTACTAAGGAGACATCACCCTTGTGCCCAGAAAAGAGTGAGCAGAAGAGGCACTGGATCTCCAGACCTACTGAGCCCTCAGCTAGGGCTTTGTGAATGGGCAGCCTGAAATGTAACCACTCTGTCTCTAGGCTGCGGGCTCAGTCAATTGCCTGAAGCCAGCTGCTTGCTTACTTAACACCCTTAGGTCAGAAATGATCTAAGCCCTCCAATCCCACTCCCAAGTTAGTGCCATTTTTCCACTTTTATCCAGTGAGTAAGCATCTGTGTCTCCCCCTTATAGAACAAAAGGAATTAAAACACTCATCACTGGATCCTATCAGGTCAGTTTTTCCAGCACTTCTTTTAGCAGCAGGCTCAATGGATACTGTTGGAATTATCCTTGGATCCCCTAAATTCAGAATACAAAGCCAGAACCAGTCGAAAACAGGATTAACAATAACGAGTATGGAATCTTTTGACCAAATTCCAGACCATAAATAGGACTGATCCAGAAAGCATGTACTATAATTCCATGGAATCATTTCAACAGACATTAATAGATGTTATGTGAGGAATGGATTCTTTGATTAAATGTCTAAGAAGCTGTGAGTTCAACAGAGTTAAAGAAGCTTCTTCAGTGCAGACTTTCTCAGAGGCTTTCTTCTGTCAATATAGATGAAGTCTCCAAGAAGGGATAGGTTATGCTCTGTTTCCCAAACTTATTTGACTCTAAGACCTTTTTGGGAGGGAGCACATCCATGGAGCACATTTTGGGAAACATTTAGGCACGGTTGAAATTCACACAGAGGGACTCTGCCTGTAGGTGGAGCTAAAGCCTCCAGTTCCCAGCTAGGAACTGGAAGATTACAGGTAAAATAAGAAAGGCTAGTGGGAAGCAGCCACATAGCACAGGGAGATCAGCACGGTGCTTTGCAACCACCTAGAGGGGTGGGAGGGAGGGACACGCAAGAGGGAAGAGATATGGGGACATATGTATATGTATAACTAATTCACTTTGTTATAAAGCAGAAACTAACGCACCACTGTAAGGCAATTATACTCCAATAAAGATGTTAAAAAAAAATCTCAAAAGAAACAAAAAACAAAAAAAAGAAAGGCCATTACATTGCTAATTCCTGCCGCCCCCATCTTTAATCATCAATGGATCATTTTTAAAAATAAACTTTACTTTTTAGAGCAGTTTTAGATTCACAGCAAAACTGAGCAGAAGGTACAGAGGTTTCCCATGTACCCCTGCCCCCCACACGCACAGTCTCGCCACTGTCCACACCCTCCACCTGAACCAACACCCTGTTTACATTTGTGACAGCTGATGGAGCCGCACTGACACAGCATTATCACTCAGAGTCCGTACTTTACATGAGGGTTCACTGTTTGTGTTGTACTTTCTACGGGTTTGGCCAAAGGTATAATGACATACATTCCACCAACTGACCCTATTTTTGTAGGTCTTTCTCTCCAGTCTCTCGTACTCCATTTTCTTAATTCTAAGATCTAAAACGTCATCTTGAAAGAACTATTGACAGCCCAATGTCTAAAAATTATGTTCAATGCTTTAAAGCAGGGTTAGCAAACTACAGCCTATGGGTCAAAAATGGCCTGCTGCCTGTTTTTGTAAATAAAGTTTCTCTAAAATACAGTCACTCTCTTTCATTTACATATTGTCTACGGCTGCCTCTTTTTCTTTTTTTTACATCTTTATTGGAATATAATTGCTTTACAATGGTGTGTTAGTTTCTGCTTTATAACAAAATGAATCAGTTATACATATACATATGTTCCCACATCTCTTCCCTCTTGCATCTCCCTCCCTCCCACCCTCCATATCCCACCCCTCTAGGCGGTCACAAAGCACCGAGCTGATCTCCCTGTGTTATGCGGCTGCTTCCCACTAGCTATCTGCCTTACGTTTGGTAGTGTATATATGTCCATGCCTCTCTCTTGCTTTGTCACAGCTTACCCTTCCCCCTCCCCATATCCTCAAGTCCATTCTCTAGTAGGTCTGTGTCTTTATTCCTGTCTTACACCTAGGTTCTTCATGACATTTTTTTTTTCTTAAATTCCATATATATGTGTTAGCATACGGTATTTGTCTTTCTCTTTCTGACTTACTTCACACTGTATGACAGACTCTAGGTCCATCCACCTCATTACAAATAGCTCAATTTCATTTCTTTTTATGGCTGAGTAATATTCCATTGTATATATGTGCCACATCTTCTTTATCCATTCATCCGATGATGGGCACTTAGGTTGTTTCCATCTCCGGGCTATTGTAAATAGAGCTGCAATGAACATTTTGGTACATGACTCTTTTTGAATTATGGTTTTCTCAGGGTATATGCCCAGTAGTGGGATTGCTGGGTCATATGGTAGTTCTATTTTTAGTTTTTGAAGGAACCTCCATACTATTCTCCATAGTGGCTATATCAATTCACATTCCCACCAACAGTACAAGAGGGTTCCCTTTTCTCCACACCCTCTCCAGCATTTGTTGTTTGTAGATTTTCTGATGATGCCCATTCTAACTGGTGTGAGGTGACACCTCACTGAAGTTTTGATTTGCATTTCTCCAATAATTAGTGTTGTTGAGCAGCTTTTCATGTGCTTCTTGGCCATCTGCATGTCTTCTTTGGACAAATGTTTATTTAGGTCTTCTGCCCATTTTTGGATTGGGTTGTTTGTTTTGTTAATATTGAGCTGCATGAGCTGTTTATAAATTTTGGAGATTAATCCTTTGTCCATTGATTCGTTTGCAAATATTTTCTCCCATTCTAAGGGTTGTCCTTTCGTCTTGTTTATGGTTTCCTTTGCTGTGCAAAAGCTTTGAAGTTTCATTAGGTCCCATTTGTTTATTTTTGTTTTTATTTCCATTACTCTAGGAGGTAGATCAAAAAAGATCTTGCTGTGATTATGTCAAAGACTGTTCTTCCCATGTTTTCCTCTATGAGTTTTATAGTGTCTGGTCTTACATTTAGGTCTCTAATCCATTATGAGTTTATTTTTGTGTATGATGTTAGGGAGTGTTCTAATTTCATTCTTTTACATGTAGCTGTCCAGTTTTCCCAGCACCACTTATTGGAGAGACTGTCTTTTTCTCCATTGTATATCCTTGCCTCCTTTGTCATAGATTAGTTGACCATAGGTATGTGGGTTTACCTCTGGACTTTCTATCCTGTTCCACTGATCTATATTCCTGTTTTTGTGCCAGTACCATATTGTCTTGATTACTGTAGCTTTGTAGTATAGTCTGAAGTCAGGGAGTCTGATTCCTCCAGCTCCGCTTTTTTCCCTCAAGACTGCTTTGGCTATTCGGGGTCTTTTGTGTCTCTATACAATTTTAAGATTTTTTGTTCTAGTTCTGTAAAAAATGCCATTGGTAATTTGATAGGGATTGCATTGAATCTGTAGATTGCTTTGGGTAGTATAGTCATTTTCACAATATTGATTCTTCCAATCCAAGAACATGGTATATCTCTCCATCTGTTGGTATCATCTTTAATTTCTTTCATCAGTGTCATAGTTTTCTGCATACAGGTCTTTTGTCTCCCTGGGTAGATTTATTCCCAGGTATTTTATTCTTTTTGTTGCAATGGTAAATGGGAGCGTTTCTTTAATTTCTCTTTCAGATTTTTCATCATTAGTGTATAGGAATGCAAGAGATTTCTGTGCATTAATTTTGTATCCTTCAACTTTACCAAACTCATTGATTAGCTCTAGGACTTTTCTGGGGGCATCTTTAGGATTCTCTATGTATAGTATCATGTCATCTGCAAACAGTGACAGTTTTATTTCTTCTTTTCCAATTTGTATTTCTTTTATTTCTTTTTATTCTCTGATTGCTGTGGCTGGGACTTCCAAAACTATGTTGAATAACAGTGGTGAGAGTAGACATCCTTGTCTTGTTCCTGATCTTAGAGGAAATGCTCAGTTTTTCACCATTGAGAATGATGTTTGCTGTGGGTTTGTCATATATGGTCTTTATTATGTTGAGGTAGGTTCCCTCTATGCCCACTTCCTGGAGAGTTTTCATCATAAATGGATGCTGAATTTTGTCAAAAGCTTATTCTGCATCTATTGAGATGATCATATGGTTTTTATTCTTCAATTTGTTAATATGGTTTATCACATTGATTGATTTGCATATATTGAAGAATCCCTGCATTCCTGGGATAAATCCCATTTGATCATGGTGTATGATCCTTTCAATGTGTTGTTGGATTCTGTTTGCTAGTATTTTGTTGAAGATTTTTGCATCTATATTCATCAATGATATTGGTCTGTAATTTTCTTTTTTTGTAGTATCTTTGTCTGGTTTTCGTACCAGGATGATGGTGGCCTCACAGAATGAATTTGGGAGTGTTCTTTCCTCTGCAATTTTTTGGAAGACTTTGAGAAGGATGGGTGTTAGCTCTTCTCTAAATGTTTGACAGAATTCACCTGTGAAGCCATCTGGTCCTGGACTTTTGTTTGTTGGAAGATTTTTAATCACAGTTTCAATTTCATTACTTGTGTTGGGTCTGTTCATATTTTCTATTTCTTCCTAGTTCAGTCTTGGAAGGTTATACCTGTCTAAGAATTTGGTCATTTCTTCCAGGTTGTCCATTTTATTGGCATAGAGTTGCTATAGTAGTCTCTTAGGATGCTTTGTATTTCTGTGGTGTCTGTTGTAACTTCTCCTTTTTCATTTCTAATTTTATTGATTTGAGTCCTCCCCCTCTTTTTCTTCATGAGTCTGGCTAACGGTTTATCAATTTTGTTTATCTTCTCAAAGAAACAGCTTTTAGTTTTATTGATCTTTGCTACTGTTTTCTTTGTTTCTATTTCATTTATTTCTGCTCTGATCTTTATGATTTCTTTCCTTCTGCTAGCTTTGGGTTTTATTTTTCCTTCTTTCTCTAGTTCTTTTAGGTGTAAGGGTAGATTGTTTATTTGAGATTTTTTCTTGTTTCTTGAGGTAGGCTTGTATAGCTATAAACTTCCCTCTTAGAACTGCTTTTGTTGCATCCCATAGGTTTTGGATCGTCGTGTTTTCATTGTCATTTGTCTCTAGGTATTTTTTGATTTCCTCTTCGATTTCTTCAGTGATACCTTGATTATTTAGTAACGTATTGTTTAGCCTCCATGTGTTTGTGTTTTTTACATTTTTTTCCCCTATAATTCATTTTTAATCTCATAGTGTTGTGGTCACAAACGATGCTTGATATGGTTTCAATTTTCTTAAATTTACTGAGGCTTGATTTGTGACCCAAGATGTGATCTATCCTGGAGAATGTTCCGTGTGCACTTGAGAAGAAAGTGTAATCTGCTGTTTTTGGATGGAAAGTCCTATAAATATCAATTAAATCTATCTGGTCTATTGTGTCATTTAAAGCTTCTGTTTCCTTATTTATTTTCATTTTGGATGATCTGTCCATTGGTGTAAGTGAGGTGTTAATGTTCCCCACTATTATTGTGTTACTGTCGATTTCCTCTTTTATAGCTGTTAGCAGTTGCCTTATGTATTGAGGTGCTCCTATGTTGGGTGCATATATATTTATAATCGTTATATCTTCTTCTTGGATTGATCCCTTGATCATTATGTAGTGTTCTTCCTAGTCTCTTGTAACATTCTTTATTTTAAAGTCTATTTTATCTGATATGAGTATTGCTACTCCAGCTTTCTTTTGATTTCCATTTGCATGGAATATCTTTTTCCATCCCCTCACTTTCAGTCTGTATGTGTCCCTAGGTCTGAAGTGGGTCTCTTATAGACCGCATATATATGGGTCTTGTTTTTGTATCCATTCGGCGAGCCTGTGTCTTTTGGTTGGAGCATTTAATGCATTCACGTTTAAGGTAATTATCAATATGTACGTTCCTACGACCATTTTCTGAATTGTTTTGGGTTTGTTTTTGTAGGTCTTTTTCTTCTCTGTGTTTCCCACTTAGAGAAGTTCCTTTAGCATTTGTTGTAGAGCTGGTTTGGTGGTGCTGAATTCTCTTAGCTTTTGCTTGTCTGTAAAGCTTTTGATTTCTCCATCGAATCTGAATGAGATCCTTGCTGGGTAGAGTAATGTTGGTTGCAGGTTCTTCCCTTTCATCACTTTAAGTATATTATGCCACTCCCTTCTGGCTTGTAGAGTTTCTGCTGAGAAATCAGCTGTTAACCTTATGGGAGTTCCCTTGTATGTTATTTGTTGTTTTTCCCTTGCTGCTTTCAATGATTTTTCTTTGTCTTTAATTTTTGCCAGTTTGATTACTATGTGTCTCAGCGTGTTTCTCCTTGGGTTTTTCCTGTATGGGACTCTCTGAGCTTCCTGGACTTGGGTGGCTATTTCCTTTCCCATGTTAGGGAAGTTTTCGACTATAATCTCTTCCAATATTTTCTTGGGTCCTTTCTCTCTCTCTTCTCCTTCTGGGACCCCTATAATGTGAATGTTTTTGCACTTAATGTTGTCCCAGAGGTCTCTTAGGCTGTCTTCATTTCTTTTCATTCTTTTTTCTTTATTCTGTTCCGCAGCAGTGAATTCCACCATTCTGTCTTCCAGGTCACTTATCCGTTCTTCTGCCTCAGTTATTCTGCCATTGATTCCTTCTAGTGTAGTTTTCATTTCAGTTATTGTATTGCTCATCTCTGTTTGTTTGTTCTTTAATTCTTCTAGGTCTTTGTTAAACATTTCTTGCATCTTCTCAATCTTTGCCTCCATTCTTTTTCTGAGGTCCTAGTTCATCTTCACTCTCATTATTCTGAATTCTTTTTCTGGAAGGTTGCCTAGCTCCACTTCATTTAGCTGTTTTTCTGCGGTTTTATCTTGTTCCTTCATCTAGTACTTAGCCCTCTGCCTTTTCATCCTGTCTATCTTTCTGTGAATGTGGTTTTTGTTCCACAGGCTGCAGGATTGTAGTTCTTCTTGCTTCTACCCCATGTTCCATTTTTGAATTAAAGAAAAGAAGCAGCAAATTCCACAGCACTGTATATAGCATGTAGTGCTATACATTAGAGAGTGGGCCCAGGCTGTGTGTATATACTTACATAGTAAAAGGGTAGAAAAGTAGCTAAAAACATAGGGACCAGACTGTTTATATTCATTACCCTCAAGGGCTGGGAGAAAAGGGACAGGAAGGGAGAAACTTTTACCTTAGTTCATTCATTCACTTATTCATTTGAAAAGCATGTACTGAGGAACAATTATATTCCAGGTGGGAGGAAAACAATGACAAGTAATAAGCAAGTAGACAAAGAACTTGAAAAGAAAGGAAGGAATATATAAAATAAGAAGAAAGAAGGAAGAGAGGGAAGGGGAATGGAGGGGAAATAAAAACAAGTTCTAGCACAGCATAAGGGTAGTATTTTGTCCTGTCTATTAGAGGGTGAGCTCAGGTTATATGTGTATATGGAGAACAGGAGGGAATGGAGGGGTGGGGCGGGGGAGGAAGAAGGTGAACTTCAGAGGACTAGAAACAAAGGCAATGAAAGGAATAAAAAAGGTGACTGGGAATGAGACTGGGACCAGGGCAGTGGTGCTGGTTTAGACAACAATGTCAGAGAAATGACATTGAAACTGAGGAAATGAACGCTGAGAAGAGATATGCAGAGAGCTTCAAGAAGTGTGGTTTGTGTACCAAAACATAGACACCTCTTCAACATCTTCAGCAAGCACCTACCACTCTTGAAAAAAAATTTTAAAATCAGTAAAACATTTCAAATACTTTTTTAAAAATTAAGAAAATGTTTACTTGTAGAAATTCTTTGGCCTATGAAATGTCAATCTCATTCCCTCAGGGAAACAATATGCTAAGTGGTGTTGGGTTCCTACACAAGACGGCAAAAGGCTATTGCAGCCCACTTTGCCATGCGTAGTGGACTGATGGTGGCTGCTGAAAAGACACGTCCTTGTCCTAATCCCTAAAGAGTGAATATTATCTTTTATAACAAAAGATGTGATGGAGGTAAGGAACTTGAAAGGAGGAACTTATCCTGGATTATCAGGGTGGGCCCTAAATGCAATTATAAGGGTTGGGGGAGTTTGGGAACAGACACACTGAAGACAGTATACAGAAGCGAAGGAACACTTGGGACATCGCCCCACCCTCCACCCCAAGAGGTGGAAGGGGCAAGGAAGCGTTCTCCCCTGGAGCCACCAGAGGGACAATGGTCCTGCCAACACCTTGATTTTGGACTTCTGACTTCAGAACTGTAAGATAATAAATTTCTGTTGTTTTAAGCCACCAAGAATTTGTTACAGCAGCCACAGGAAATTCATACACGATGGTTACAGTAAAGTTAAAATACCAAAACTTAAAACAGAAAACTATAAAATTGAATGTGAACTCTTTAATGCATCTTAATGAGGAAGGAGCAGGTTGAATTAATAATGACTGACATTTATAGATAATTTACTAGAAGCACTTTAATGTATTAGCTGATTTAAGTCTTATAACAATGCTCTAAAGTAAGTAATTATTATCCTTTCTTAGTACAGAGGTACAGAGGTACTAAGCCCACGCACCACAACGAAGAGTAGTCCCCGCTCTCTGCAACTAGAGAAAGCCCACGGGCAGCAACGAAGACCTAACGCAGCCAAAAATAAATTAATTTTCAAAAATAATGCTAAAAAAATACATAAACAACAAGGACCCACTGTATAGCACAGGGAACTATATTCTATATTTTGTAATAACCTGTAATGGAAAAGAAGCTGAAAAAGAATATATGTGTGGGTGTGTGTATGTGTGTATATATATATATAAAACCGAATTACTTTGCTGTACACCTGAAACTAACACAATATTGTACATCAACTATACTTCAATAAAAATTTTTTTAAAAATCTGCTCTAAACATTCAAGAGCAGGTTTTTGTGTGGACATAAGTTTTCAACTTCTTTGCATAAACACCAAGAAGAGTGGTTGCTGGATCATATGGTAAGATGTTATTTAGTTTGTAAGGAACCACCAAACTGCCTTCCAAAGTGGCTGTATCATTTTGTATTCCCACTAGCAATAAATGAGAGTTCCTATTGTTCCACAGCTTGTCAGCATTTGGTGTTGTAAGTGCTTTGGATTTTAGCTAATTCTAATTAAGTGGTGCATAGTGGTATTAATATCACATTGTTGTCTCTCTCTCTTTTTTTTTTTTTTTTGGCTGCACCAGGTCTTAGCTGCAATATGTGGACTTCTTTGTTGCGGCACGCGAACTCTTAGTTGTGGCATGCATGCGGGATCGAGTTCCCTGACGAAGGATTGAACCGAGGCCCCCTGCATTGGGAGCGCAGGGTCTTACTCACTGGACCACCAGGGAAGTCCCTCACTGTTGTCTTAATGTGACATTCTCCTATGACCTAAGATGCTGAATCACACTGCTTTTTTATGCTTGATTTCAATCCAAGGCTAAAGTTATCTCTGAGAAGTTGAATTATGGGTGGTTTTATTATCTTTACAATTATTTGCACTTTACTTTCCTGCACCTGTAGCAGTTTACCAACTGTATTAAAAGTTATAAGAGAAAAAATTATTTTTAAGACTTGGAATTTATGACTTTTCTAACTGGTCTGTTACTTTCTTTCTTTTTAAAAGTTAATACTAATCTAGTTGATATGCTAAATTATTTATTTTATGAATCACTGTAAATCATTTGATTTACTAATTAAGGATCCTAAATATTGACGCCAAGATAAAAGTTTTATAATTTCAAGTTATCCATTTTTACAGTTGAGCACGACACCTCAAAATCAGATGATTCACCTGGTGTTCACTACAGTGAGCTTCTGTTTTTGTGACTTTTCTAATACGTACAGAATCACTTTCTTCTAGTAATAGATTTTATTTTATTTTATTATTTATTTTTATTGGCCACGCTGTGTGGCTTGCGGGATCTCAGTACCCTGACCAGGGATTGAACCCGGGCCATGGCAGTGAAAGCCTGGACTCCTAACCTCTAGGCCACCAGGGAACTTCCCCTTCTAGTATTTTATTTTATTATTATTTTTTTTTTACCATGCTGCGCAGCATGTGGGATCTTACTTCCCTGACCAGGGATCAAACCCGTGCCCCCTGCATTGGAAGTTCGGAGTCTTAACCACTGGACCACCAGGGAAGTCCCCCACTATATTGCTATGTGAAGATAATGATGCATAATTTATACAATCTCAATTATCATAAGTTGAATTTTGAAAATTACTTCTAGGTTACTAATTCTAGCACAAATCCTGTCATTCTCAATTGTACTCCTCAAGTAATATATTGTCTAGTGTCTATCATAGAGCTATATTTTATGTAAGCTCTAGGATATTTAGCACAGTTTTAATAATTTATAAGATTCAATTAGCATCCTATATTTAACCTATCTTGTCTAAGATTTATTATAAAACAGTAAAAACTTGAAAATGTGCTTGAATTAGCATTTAGTAGTATCTTTGCTGGTTTTACTGAAGTGTTGAAAAACAGGTCACCTCCAGCCCTTTGTCTTTGAATTGTTAGATCCTTGAAATAAATCCATTGTAAGTGACACGTCATTCTATGCAAGCTCATAATTAGTTTTCTATTTTAACATATTACATACAGGAACTTTATATGTCATACCATTTTTACCTTCAAATCTATTGCTTGAATGGAACTTAAATCATTATGCAACTTAATATATCATTTATATCCCATAATGGTAATCATAAATGTGTTTGTGTATTAGACACCTAACCATTCTCTTTGTTTTTTTTTTTTTTGGCCTCACCACACAGCATGCGGGATCCTAGCTCCCCCACCAGGGATCAAAAGCACGCCCCTCCTGCATTGGAAGCGTGGAGTCCCAACCACTGGACAGCCAGGGACGTCCCATATCCATCGTTTTAAATAGTAGAATTCAAGTGAATTGAGGACAAATACATATAATTTACGTCTAAAATATACAATGAATTTCTCTATGAAACATCTCTTATCAATACCTCTTATGATGTCTCTTATCAATATCTTTCAAACATTCCTCAATAGAAAATACAATTGATGATAAAATATAGGTTAATACTGACTTTGTTAACAAAATGCCAGAAAGCAGGTTTTACTCTGTCAAGTTGAGTAGATTGAGTCCCAACAAACATAATAAAAGAAAAAAATTAACTTTCCATCACCATTTAAGCATCACTTAGCAAATATTTATTTTCTTTCCAATAGTGAAAAAATGCTCATATAAGGTACAAAAGGCCTAGGGGAAGTGTAGAAATGTGGGAAAAGTGGGCTAAAGAAAATGTGGTATATATACATATACACAATGGAATATTATTGAACCATAAAAAAGAAGGAAGCCTTGCCATTTGTCACAACATGGATGGAACTTGAGGGCATTATGCTAAGTGAAATAAGCGAGAAGGACAAATACCATGTAATTTCACTTATATTTGAAGTCTAAAAAAGGAAACGAAAAAAAATTCCCAAACTCAGACAGAGAACAGATTGGTGATTGCCCGGGGGCAGGGAGGAGGTGGGGTAGGTGAAATGGGTGAAGGGGGAGTCCAAAGGTACAAACCTCCAGTTATAAAACGAGTCCTGGGGATGTAATGTACGATATAGTGACTATAGTTAATAATACTGTGCTGTATATTGGAAAGCTGCTAAAAGAGTAAATCTTAAAATTTCTCATCACAAGAAAAATAATTTGTAAATATGTGTGCTGATGGATATTAACCAGACTTTTTGTGTTTATCATTTTGGAATATATACAAATATCGAACCGTATATTGTACACTTGAAACTAATATAATATGTCAATTATACCTGGAAAAAAAAAAAAAAGCTTAGACATAAGCCACTGAAACCTGGATGGCAGGGCTTTCCTCAGCTGCTACGTCTCTCCCCACTCGCCAGATATTTTATATTCATACACAGCCTCACAGGTTGGAATATTTTAGATAAGTACACACACAAATGGCAATCTGCTATCTGCCATTTGGGCAATACGAACATCCTGCAGTGGACCGTTGTAGGTAGATGTCTTCTGCCCATTCAATATCCCAACCTCATTCTCATTGTGTTGGGATACTCCTTGCCAATTTCACGTGGTCCTGATGGGGCTGTAAACTCACTGCCACAGGGGCAGCCACGAGACCCAGACTTGTCAAAGTACCCGGTACCCCCAGGCTCAGTGATGACTGAGGGGTGTTGCAGACATAAGATCCAAAAAAGAACAAGCAGAGTTCACTTTAAGATGGCTTTACAAACACTGGGAAAGGGTTTTCTTGGGGCTGCGAAGCTGGGAAGTATAGCTGTCAGTGACCTTCTTGCTCACCATTTGGGGAGAATTTGTAGAATAAAAGCCAAGCAGAGCTGGGAGGGGAAGACAGAGCCCTGACTACCACCACCTTTGAGCCCTGTTTCCAGCTTTTCTGAAGCCAGTGCCACCTCTGACTCTCTGGTTTTATAAACCAACTAATCCCTTTTAGCTTAAGTTAGTTTTACTTGCAAACAGAAATAGCCCTAATACAAAGCCCGGGTCTAGCTTGAAACATGGAGAAATGGGAAGGATGTTTGCAAACATTAAAAATTATCTGAATTGCTTCTCAGACTTTTGGCTAAGATCAAGTGTAAAAATAATCTGAAATTCCTTTTTGATGACTGGGGAGATTTGTCACTGATCTCAAAACAATTCTTTCAACTAAAATCCCATATTTATTCTAAATAGGAATTGTATTTCCTCTTAATTTTTAGTTAGCAGTTTAAATAACTTCCTCTCTTTCTGCAAGAGAATTAAAGTTTGTACATATTGTTGTTGTTCCCTTGTTGTATTATTCTCCCAGACAAGTATTTACACTCCTGATACTGAGTTACAGCTGAAAATTACTTTGTCTCTGTCCTTCTGGAAAAGAAGGAGAAATAACATTGCTCGTAACCTAAGAAACTTGGAAATGCATTAAACCAGTCATCCTCAGATGATTCTGGCTCTGCGTCAGAATCGTCTGGGAGAGCTTTATTCCCCTAAAATATGAATTCTGGCTCCATTCCAAATCTTACTGGAAGGAGGCTGAGTTGAATTGATTTAACACTCAGCAATGCTATAGTGAAAGAAGTTATAATTTTTTCTTAAAGAGACAGAGATATTACCTCTTCTGTCGCTGGGCAGCATCCATGAGCTCATGAAAATCTGTTCAGCTTTGTGAATAGAGGAAGACTGAGCTACAGATGTAATTCCGGGAGCATCAAAATGAGAATAATGAGAATACACACATATATATTTCTACAAATATTCTACGGCTTTGTTCTGTAATGCAATGAAGTTGCTTGGAAAGAGTTTGATCCTCTTGACACTTGCCTTTTGGGCTTTTTGTGGTGGGCACAGAGTTTGGGATTCATTTTTCCTCACTACTTAGGCTCTCTTGAATATTCCACCCTATGCCCAGGAATTACAGGGTTTTCCACTCTGGCTGGTGAGAACACAAACTCTTCCCAGCTTTTCATGATCTCTGGGAGTTGCTCTTTTTGGGCCGTTGCTTCCCCAGCCCCAGATGGGTTCCTCACACGCTGAGGACTTGCTGGCTGCCACCAGCAAGTGGTACTGGAGCTCTCTCCACGGCGCTTCTGCTCCCCAGAGCTTGGACCTGACAACTCTCGTTACCCTGGGCCTCCCTTGCCTTCCAGCTTTGTCTCCTCACATCAGGAGGCGGCTGGGCTCCACCTGGTTCCCCTCTCTGCACAGCAGCCTGGAAACACTCGCCAGGCAGAAAGCTGTGCTGAGTGTAGGGTTTGCCACATCTGTTTCCCTTCTCTCAGGACCACGTCCTTTCTTGCCTGAGAGTCCATGTTTTGGAAACCGTTGTTTCATATATTTCATCTAGCTTTTTAGTTCTTTCCATTCTTTTCTGTCCTTTTACTTCTTTAAATTGATCCTGGCTACTTCATCTTGGCTGAAGAAGTTTGTGACTTTTAAAAAAGACATTCTACTTTGGCAAAGTGGTGGGGGATGGTAGCAGGGGCTTCCTCTTGTGCTTACCCAGTATGGTGGCTTTGACCGCACCCCTCCTGATGGACTCGTATAAGGTTTACTTCAACTGCCATCTAAGTCAATCCCAGGTATACATCCAGGTATGGGGGAGTAACCACAGAGCAGGGTCACAGACCCAGTGGACCCACTGTAAACTAGAAGTTGCCAAGGACCCTATTTATTTCCTGACCCCCCCATGTATGACTTCTCTGATAGGGGAGCCATGATGACATTTCAGGCTTCTTCTGTCCAGCAGTCCAAGAAATGTCTGGGTATCCTCCTTTCCTCACTGTATAATCACCTGACTAACTAACCGTAGGTAACTTCGGTGAAGAACTAGGGGCATCGTTATAGTAGCTACTTGACATGGTGCTGCAGGTTTCTTCCTCTGGGGGCTGGAACCAGCCTTACAGTCCATGGGTCCTGGGTCTAAATAGTGTTTCTTGTCTGAAAACATGGCAAGTCATGTAATTTTATCGAGCTGACCACATTTTATCGAGCTCAGCCTCCTGTTCAACCATTCTTGCATTTATTTATGACAAATAAAATGTTATATATTTAAGGTGTACAATGTGATGTTCTGATACATTGATATGTATACACTGTGAAATGATTACCACAACCAAACTAATTAACATATCTATAACCTCCCATAGTTACCATTTGTATGTGTGTGTGTGTCTGTGTGTGTGTGTGAGAGACACTTGAGATTTACACTTAGCAAATTTCAAGTACATAATACATTATTTTTAACTATAGTCACTATGCTGTACATTAGGTTTACTCTCGCTTTCATTTAATGATATATAATGAGCAACATCCTCATTGGTTGCTTCTGTTTTACTCCTTTGGGGCTCTATGTTCTAACCATCTCCAGAATTCTCTGAACTTCAAGCCCCTTCAGCTGCAAATCTAGACCGTTATTACAATAATTAAGACTCCTTAGGACATAGACAGAAGGGAGTCCATGGACACTGGTGGGGGAAATGTCAATTGGGGCAGCTACTGTGGAAAACAGTATGGAGCTTCCTCAAAAAGCTGAAAATAGAACTACCATATGACCCAGAAATTCCACTCCTGGGTATATATCTCTAATTAGAAAAGATACATGCACACCAATGTTCACAGCAGCATTATTTACAATAGCCAAGATATGGAAGCAGACTAAGTGTCCATGTACAGATGGATGGATAAAGAAGATGTCACACACAACACACACACACACACACACACACACACACACACAATGGAATACTACTCAATCATAAAAAAGAATGAAATTTTGCCATTTGCAACAACATGGATGAATTTGGAGGGTATTATGCTTAGTGA
The DNA here is from genome assembly GCF_005190385.1 of Monodon monoceros. Lineage (NCBI taxonomy): Eukaryota > Metazoa > Chordata > Mammalia > Artiodactyla > Monodontidae > Monodon > Monodon monoceros. The sequence goes on along the minus strand of NW_021703770.1, from coordinate 58,739,654 downwards.
GATAATTCAGAGAAAGGCAAATACTGTATGCTATCACTTATGAAGAATCTAAATAATAAACTAGTGAATATAACAAAATAAGCAGCAGACTTACAGATAAAGAGAACAAACTAAAGGAGAGAGGGAGGGGGAGGGGCAAGATATGGGTAGGGTATTATTAAGAATAATATGCCAACAAATTGAATAAACTAGGAGAAATGGTTAAATTCCTAGAAACATATAACCTGCCAAGACTTGAATCATGAAGGAACAGAAAATCTGAGCAGATCAATAATGAGTAAGGAGATTGGTTCAGTAACCAAAGTCTCCCAACCAAAAAAAAAACAAACCTGGGACCAAATGGTTTCTTTGGTGAATTCTACTAAATATTTAAAGAAGAATTAATGCCGATCCTCTCAAACTCTTCCAAAAATTGAAGAGGGAATACTCCCAAACTCAATTTTACGGGGCCGGCATTACCCTGATACTAAAGCCAGATAAGGACACTACAACATATAAAGCTACAGGCCAACATCACTGATGAATACAGATATAAAAATCCTCAAGAAGGGGCTTCCCTGGTGGCACAGTGGTTAAGAATCTGCCTGCCAATGCAGGGGACACAGGTTCGAGCCCTGGTCCAGGAAGATCCCACATGCCGCGGAGCAACTAAGCCTGTGTGCCACAACTACTGAGGCTGTGTGCCACAACTACTGAAGCCTGCACGCCTAGAGCCTATGCTCTGCAACGAGAAGCCACTGCAATGAGTAGCCCCCGCTCACCGCAACTAGAGAAAGACCACGTGCAGCAACAAAGACCCAGCGCAGCAAAAAATGAATACGTTTATTTAAAAAATAAGATAAAAAATAGAACTACCACATGATCCAACAATTCCACTTCTGGGTATATATCCAACGGAAATTAAATCAGGATCTCAAGGAGATATCTGCACTCCCATGATCACTGTAGCATTATTCACAATCACCAAGACGTGGAAACAACATAAATGTCCCTCTATAGATGAATGGACAAAGAAATTGTGAGATTTTATATATATATATATATTATAAAATGGAATCTTTTCCACTCAAAACAAAAAAGGAAATCTTGCCATTTGCTTCAACAGGGATGGACCTTGAGGGCATTATGCTAAATGAAATAAGTCAGACGGAAAAAAACAAATACTGTATGATATGATATCACTCAAATGTAGAATATTAAAAAGCTGAACTCATAGAAACAGAGCAGAATGTTGGTGGTTACTAGGGGCTGGAGGTAGGGGAAATGGGGAGATTTTAGTCAAAGAGTGCAAACTTCCAGTAAGATGAATAAGTTCTGGGGGTCTAAATGTACAGCATGATTACTGTTAATAATACCATATTATAGGGAGTTCCCTGGTGGCCTAGTGATTAGGATTCTGGGTTTTCACTGCCATGGCCCAGGTTCAATCCCTGGTCGGGGAACTGAGATCCTGCAGGCTGTGCAGCTCAGCCAAAAAAAAAAAAAAATATATATATATATATATATATATTATATTGAATATATTATATATATTCAATAATTACATATAATATATATTAAAATATATAGAAAGTTGCTAAGAGAGTAGATCTTAAATGTTCTCAGAGCTCTCTCTGTCTCTCTGTGAGCTCATGAAGATGAGATCATGTGAGCAGAGGATGGCAGCTGCCTACCAGAAGAGGCTTCAGAATGAAATCCACTTTGCCAACACCTTGATCTTAGAGTTCCCAGCCTCCAACACTTTGAGGAACTAATTTCTGTTGTTTCATCCACTCATCTATGGGATTTTGTTATGGCAGCCCAAACTGACCAAGACAGAGGTCAACACAATCTATTAACAACCAGCCAATTCCATTGTCCTTATATTCATTGTTCTCTCATATTTTCCAAAGGCTTGAACCATTGTACTGTACAAGGCAGTCTCCTCCAATGGAACATTCTTCCAAGTCACCACCTCATTGTCAGGGCGAGTGAGTGACTGGGTCGCAAAACTCCATCTTATCATCTTCTTGACAACACCCAGTGCCAACTCTGTTGATTCCGGTTGTGTAGGAAGCAGACACTGAGTTAGGGGTGTGAGAGGTTTGTTGAGGGGAGGGGGTTGTGTAATGCTTGAAAGATAAAGACGGATGGGGCTGGGAAAACCAAGCCATGATGCAGATCTGAAACCTGTGAAGGGAAAGGGAGTAGGAAGCAGATTTGGGTAGGGAGAGCATGAGATGCAGAGAGGCAGATCTGACAAAGTCTCACCACCCTAATGGGAAGACCTAGAGCAAGGATTACTTATTAGAGAAGTCCCACTTTGAGCTGAAGGGGCCAGGCCTCCACATGCTCAGTTACTGGCTGGGGGATGCTTGGGAAAAGGGTGACTGGCTCTAAAAACAGAGGCAGATTATCCCTGAAGGGCTACAGTTGGTGGATACCAGCTAACTGCACTGCTTGCACCTGACCAGCAAGTTATTTCACAAAGGGAGATGGGAGCAGTGCACCCCCGTGGTGACACACTCACCTTTTGGTTACTCGAGATACATTTTTTAGAGTGGAATGTGTACATTTCAATAGATCAGAAATTGCCTGGCAATATGTAGAATTTAGTAATTCAAATAGAAACCAAAGGACTGATCATTTTGAACCAGCACAAGCTCACCAAAAACAAGTTGCACCAGAAAACCGGCATCTCCTTTCTTTGATAAAGCTAGACAGAAATATGGTCTGAGTGGTGATAGTTTAATGTGTGACAGAAAAGTATTAGATAGTAGTTTAAAGAATACACTGAGCTACAGATACTAAATAGGATTCTGTAAGCTGCTGTCCTCTGCTTGTTTAAACATCGAAAGAGGTAGAACAAATGCTTCAAGGTGATACCGAAAGGGAGGCAGAGAGTATGTTGCAAGATGGAAAAAGAAAACAAAAAACACAAGGCTCAATAGAATGGCACGACTAAACAAGATGAAGCCTTACACAAATAAGTAACATACTTTACTTGGGACCAAACAATAATAATAATTTTTTTTAAAAAACCTATACAGATATAAGCAAAATGAAAAACATAGCTTTACCAATCAAAATCATGTGTGATGTGGCTGCCCAAAAAAGTGAATTCAATCACAGGTGTTACTAAAAGCAGTGTCTAAACCAGTGTTTTTCAAATTTGCTCTAAACAGCAAACCCTTTCTCCTAACGCAAACATATGCAGAACATCAATATGAAATATATTCGAGTGTGTCCCTGAGGTACCTCCAAGGAATTCCTAGAGCTGTGAGAAACAGCTTAAAATTCTCTGACCTAAACCGGAGAGTAAATTCCATTCTCTTTGTCTATCAGAGTATTTGAAGGAGTAAGATCAATTCTGGTTACCACACTTTAAAGCAGCCTTGAAAATCTTGACCCGACAAAAGGATATGAAAATGTGTCATGTAAAATACCAGTGGGGGAGATGTTTTCCTGAAAGAGAAATATGTTCTCAAAACATTTGGAAGCATCTGGAGAAGGGACTAGGATTAAGTCTATGTGTCTCCAGATGGCAGAACTAGAAAAAAGAGATGAGCAGTGTGTATTAGTTTCTTAGGGCTGCTGTAACAAATGACCACAAACTGGATGGTGTTTATTCTGTCACAGTTTTGGAGCTACAAGTCCAACGTCAGCTGTCAGCAGGATCGTGCTCTCTCCACAGGCCCTAGGGAAGACTCCTTCCCTGCCTCTTCCACCTTCTGGTGGTTCCCGGCAATCCTTGGTGTTCTCCCCGTGTGTGTCTCTGGGTCTTCTCCGATCGTAGACCACCACCACTCATATCGGATTAAGGTCCACCCTACGCCAGTAGTATCTCACCGACTAATTGTATCTGCAACCGCTCTATTTCCAAATACAGTCACATTCTGAAGTACTGGGAGTAAAGACTTCAACACAAATCAGTCCAACACGGAGACAGATTTCAGTTCAGAAGAAATAACTTGTTAATAATGAGGTTTATTCAAAAGTGCAATAATTGTCTGAGTTAGGTTAATTCCCATCAGTGAAGGTAGTCAGGAGTGATCGCTTCAAAGACGTTGAGAAATAATTCATTTGGTTAGCTTACTGGACTAGAAAATATTAAATTCCTTTCCAGCTTTTTGACAATAGGCAATAGCTCATGAACTAAGAAAATATCACACTAAATATTTCATTATCATTGTCACCTAAAAACTTCAGCTTGCATCTCCTCTCAGTAATTGACTATATAAGCTACCATACTTGGTGCTATGGGGAATATAAACGTATCTCCTCTCCCAAATCCGCTTCTCCTCCTTGTGTTTCGGCGAAGGTCACAGCTCTCCACTCAGTTGTCCAACCCAAGAATATGGGGGGGGCTGTCATTCGAAGTATAAGCATATTGACTGAGGGCATGAAATTTTGGAGTCAGTCACTCAGGTTTAAATTCAATCTCTATCACTTTTCAGCTGTGATTCTGAGCAAGTTGATTACAGTTAAATTTGTCTACGTTCTCATACTCTATTTTAGGCCATCATCATCCTTTATCTTTTATTTGAAAGCCTCATAATTCTGTTTAATTGAGGTAAGATGTTCAATGAACTAAAATTATTTAAAGTGTGCAATGTAGAACAAAAGAAAAAAGTGTGTAATGAGTTTATATACACATACACACATATATATATATACATACATATGTGTGTATATATATAATTATATACATGCACATCTGTGAAATCAAGACAATCAAGATAAAGAACATATCCATCACCTCTGAAAGTTTATTCATGCCTGTTCCCACTGCTCCATATCCTCTGGCAAACACTTATCTGATTTATTTTTTTATTGAGGTTTAGCTGATTTACAACAGTATGTAAGTTTCAGGTGTACAACATATTAATTCACAATTTTTAAAGACTATACTCCATTTGTAGTTATTAAAAAATATTGGCTATATTCCCTGTGCCATACAATTTGTAGCTTATTTTATACATAGTAGTATCTTTTAATCCCTTATCCACATCTTGCCCCTTTCCCCTTCCCTCTCCCCACTGGTAACCAATAGTTTGTTCTCTATATCTGTAAGTCTGTTCTCTTTTGTTATATTCACTAGTCTTATTTTTTAGATTCCACATATAAGTGATAACATACAGTATTTGTGTTACTCATGACTTATTCCACTTATAAAACCCTCCAAGTCTGTTCATGTTGTTGCAAATGGCAAAATTTCATTCTTTTTTATGGTGGAGTAGTATCCCATTGTGTATATATATACACCACATCTTCTGCATCCATCCATCCCTCCCCCCACCCTCTCCCCTTTGGTAACCATAAGTTTGTTTTCTATGTCTGTCTATGAGTCTGTTTCTGTTTTGTAAATTTCATTTGTATATTTTAGATTCCATGTAAATGCTATCATATATTTGTCTTCCTCTGTCTTACTTCACTTAGTATGATAATCTCCAGGTCCATCCATGTTGCTGCAAATGGCATTATTTCATTCTTTTTGATGGCTGAGTAATATTCCATTGTGGTGTGTGTTTGTGTGTGTAAACACTACATATTCTTTATCCAGTCCTCGGTCGATGGACATTTAGGTTGCTTTCATTTCTTGGCTATTGTAAACAGTGGGGCTATGAACACTGGGGTGCACGTATCTTTTTGAATTAGAGTTTTCTCTGGATATATGCCCAGGAGTGGGATTGCTGAATCATATGGTAACTCTATTTTTACTTTTTTAAGGAACCTCCATACTGTTTTCCATAGTGACTCTATCAATTTACATTCCCACCAACGGTGTAGGAGGATTCCCTTTTCTCCACACCCTCTCCAGCATTTTTACTGTTTGTGGACTTTTTAATGATGGCATTCTGACTGGTGTGGGGTGATACCTCATTGTAGTTTTCATTTGCATTTCTCTGGTAATTAGCGATGTTGAGCATCTTCTTTTATCAATTGTTTTCAATAATTTGTGTCATAGTTAAGAAATCTTTGCCAAATTCAAGATGTCAGATTTTCTCGTTTTCTTAAAGCAGTTTCACAGTTTTTACTCTTAATTTAGGTCTATGATTCATCTGGAGTTAATGTTTGTATATGGTATGAGGTGGGATCTTTCTTTTTTGCAAGTGGCTCTTCAAATGTTCTAGTACAACGTGTTGAATATTCTTTTCTTCTAAAAGTGCCCTGGAATCTCTGTTGAAAATCAACTGACCCTACCTTTGGACTCTCCCTTCTGTTCCATTGATGTGTATGTCTATATTTATGCCAATACTTTGCAATCAATTCACGTCAGCATCATCTGTTGTCTGCATTAAGCCTCTTGTTTTCTCTGCCAGTTTTGTGACCTTTCCAAACACACACTCCAACCTGTGGCCAAGGTTAATTTTTCTGAAGTGCAAATCTGACTGTCAGTCACTAATGCCCATAAGATAAAATCAAAACTCTATAACCTGGTCTCTCATGTTCTAGCTCTAGTTTTATCTCTTGACTTATTTCCACCACTCCCTCATCCAAATTGAATGCTACAAACACTGTTCTCTCTCACCCTGGGTTTTTGCATTTGCTGTGTGCTTTATCTCATACGCCTGGCAAATACTCTCCACTTCCGCTGGAATTCTTTCCAGACTCCCTTAGTCAGCTTTGATTGTTCCTTTTTTTTTTTTTTTTAGTTAATTTTTATTGGAATATAGTTGATTTACAATGTAAATCATTTGTTTCTGCTGTACATATGTGTGTATATATATATATACATATATATTCTTTTTTTAGATTCTTTTCCTGTATAGGTCGTTACAAAGTATTGAGTAGAGTTTCTGTGCTATACAGTAGGTTTTTTTTTTTTTTTTTTTGGTACGCGGGCCTCTCACTGCTGTGGCCTCTCCCATTGCAGAGCACAGGCTCCGGACGCGCAGGCTCAGCGGCCATGGCTCACGGGCCCAGCTGCTCTGCGACATGTGGGATCTTCCCGGACCGGGGCACGAACCCGTGTCCCCTGCATTGGCAGGCGGACTCTCAACCACTGCGCCACCAGGGAAGCCCCCAGTAGGTTCTTATTAGTTATCTACTTTGTGATTGGTCCTGCTGTGATGCTCACTCAGCATTCTCTTATTACCCTATGACACCACTGTCCTTCCCTGCCAGATCATAAGCTCCTTGGGACCCAGGAGGCACTCAATATTTGAACGAGTATAAAGTGGAACAAGACAGGTTCTTGTTCTTGAGAAACTCCCAACACAGTGCGGCATGCAGAGCAGTAAACCACGTCAGACTGTGTCACTCCCTACCGCATACCTCCAATGCTATCTAAGTCTGCTGTTTCTGTTTTTTATCACGATGTCCTGTTTCCCAGATAGTCCTTGTGTACTGATCACTGTATTGAAATAAATCCCTTGGAGGAATAATTTGAGGCCTACAAAGAGAATAGCTTTCTCCAGAGAGGAGTTTCAGTTGCTTCTGATCACCTCCTGAGGACACGGCCGGTCACGGACCTCTTCTTAATCTAGGTCCACAGCCTGACATTCCCCAAACCACTCCAGGGTGCAAGTCTGAATCAGGGCTGTTTCCTCAAGTGACCTTTACTCTGGGAGTGGAATTCTACCGGGTTGTGGCTTTTAGTTTTTTTTTTTTGCTGGAGGACTAGCCCGGCCAGCTGGGCTCCCAGGAAACCGGGCCCACCCTCTTTAAGTTAGTTTTGATGGGTGGGATGTTGGTATAGTGACTCAGACTCATTTGGGGCATACCCTGGGCTTTGTTTTCTGGGCAAACTTCCCTGTGATATTGCCCACACAATGGCTCAGTTTCCTAATTCCCTCCCAACTGACAAATGCCCTGAGAACAGAGGCATCTCTGAGTGCTAGGCTCATCTCTTTGTTTAGTGGAAACTTTGAAAAATCAATTTCAATCTTACCCTGACTCGTAAAGCCCTCTATTATTTGGCCTTTGGCTTCTGCTCCCCCAGTCTCTGAACCAGACACATCATCCTCTGGGCTGACCTTCATACAAGTCTTGTCCTAGAGCTTTGAAAGTACTTTTGTTACCTTTGTGCTTGCCTAGAACCCATCCACAAAGTTTGTATTTTTCAAGTCATGACAACAGTTTTTGCAAACAACGTGCTCCTCTGATTACCAGAAACTGCCATTTATCTGTACCCCTTCAGGCTCATCACTGTTGCATTATCTATTTCTTATCGCCCTTATCGTAGGCCTTTGGAAGATATATGCTTCCTCTTATCTGCCATCCTTCTTGGTATAGGAGAGGTCATCACTAAGTATTTGCTTAATGTCCATTTTTAACCTTAGTGAGTGTCAGGTTTACCTTTATTGATCTCAGAGTCCCTTAGATATATTTAGTTTAAAACAATTATATTCTTAATTTGTGAATACATTCAAGCAATTTCCCTCAGAGATAAAGCATTTTATAAAAGAAAGCAAAACATATTAAGAATGACAAATGACTTACTTTAAAGCAATTTTTTTCAAATTCTCTGGGACAGGAAGGGTAGGGTGTTCTGCTATAACATTTCACACAGATGATGGTTTGGTTTAGATGTTATGTTTCAAAATTACTAGTGCCTAAGTTTCTTTGAAAAAGCTAGGATAGAAATACAAGCACAATCAGGTTAATTCAACTAACATTTATTAAAAGCTTATGTGGCAACTAAGACCCAACACACCCAAATAAATAAATAAATATTAAAAAAAAAAAAAGCTTATGTACTGTGTGCCACATGCTGGATACACAAACACAACTGAGACATTATCCCAGTGTAAAGAGTTCCAGATAGAAGACTGGTAGGGGGTAAAGAGGGAAGGACAAAGACGGTAACTTTATAACTACATCTGAACTGGACCTTGCAGGTAGAAAAGCAGAAAATGAACATTCTAGGAACAGGGGAGAACAGCAGCAAAGTACAGGTGGTCTTGTGTTACTTACGGAACAAGGTATGTGGAGGGCTGAAGAGCAGCCAGGGAACATCGGGACCAGGCAGTGATGTCATAATGACAAGGGGACTGGAGAAAAGGGAAAGAAATTCCAGAGATGGTTTGAACGTAGGCTCAACAGGACAGAAAAATGTCTGAGAGGACTAGTAAATAGTGTTAGATTCTTCATTTTGATAACTAAGTTGGATAGGAATGCAATTAACTATAACAGAAAAAGACATATGGATGGCCAAGAAGCACACGAAAAGATGCTCAACATCACTAATTACTAGAGAAAGGCAGATCAGAACTATAACGAGGTATCACCTCACACCAGTCAGAATGGCCATCATCAAAAAATCTATAAATAATAAACGCTGGAGAGGGTGTGGAGAAAAGGGAACCCTCTTGCACTGTTGGTGGGAATGTAAATTGATACAGCCACTATGGAGAACAGTATGGAGATTCCTTAAAAAACTAAAAACTGAACTACCATATAACCTAGCAATCCCACTACTGGGCATATACCCTGAGAAAACCATAATTCAGAAAGATACATGCACCCCAATGTTCACTGCAGCACTATTTACAATAGCCAGGTCGTGGAAGCAACCCAAATGTCCATCAACAGAGGAATGGATAAAGAAGATGTGGCATACACACACACACACACACACACACACACATATACATACATACATACACACAATGGAATATTACTCAGCCATAAAAGGGAACGAAATTGGGTCATTTGTACAGACGTGGATGGACCTAGAGACTGTCATATAGAGTGAAGTAAGCCAGAAAGAGAAAAACAAATATCGTATATTAACGCATATATGTGGAATCTAGAAAAATGGTATGGATGAACCTATTTGCAAAGCAGAAATAGAGACATAGATGTAGAGAACAAACGTGTGGACACCAGCGGGGGAAGAGGGGGTGGGATGAATTGGGAGATTGGGATTGACATATATGCGCCGCTGGGTATGAAACAGACAACTAGTGGACCTGCTGTAATAGCATGGGGAACTCTACTCGGTGCTCTGTGGTGACCTGGGTGGGACGGGATATGTGTATACATATGGCTGGTTTACTTCGCTGTACAGCAGGAGCTAGCACAACACTGTAAAGCAACTAAACCCCAATAAAAAAAGTTAAAAAAACCCCACCATATAAAAGATAAAAGAGGGCTTCCCTGGTGGCGCAGTGGTTGAGAGTCCGCCTGCCGATGCAGGGTATATGGGTTCGTGCCCCGGTCCGGGAAGATCCCACATGCCGTGGATCGGCTGGGCCCGTGAGCCATGGCCGCTGAGCCTGCGCGTCTGGAGCCTATGCTCTGCAACAGGAGAGGCCACAACAGTGAGAGGCCCGCGCACCGCAAAAAAAAAAAAAAAAAAAAAAAAGATAAAAGAAAGAGGCATTTGGGGGGCTGAGAGTGGAGATAAGAAATTTTTCATGTTAAGTTGCCTTTTCTGCAGGATATAGCCAACCACATTAGGGTCTTGCCTGATGATATATATCTACCCACATTAGGTCCTTGATCAACTACATGTATGAGAAGATATTCTCCACCTTACTTCCTTATTTCAGCTTTCCTTATTTGGCCCTCTTATTCAGTTCATGTTTAATTTTGCCATGTATTACGTTAGTATGTAAAGTACTGTGGAATACAGGGAGGGTTTCAACAAAACCACTTATCCACAGTAGCTTAAACTAGTGAAGAAAAGTTATACCTTCTGTCGGAGGTAGAAATTATTTTAAGGATTATAATAAAAGGAGAGAGTGCCATCAAAGTACAAAGAAAGATGAACCTTGCATCTATCTAGCCAGCTACTAATCTAGTTGTTTAGGGCTGCAGAAACAGCTTGTTGGGCTAAGAGAGCTTTATGGTAGTACAGCTGCCCCAGTGAGGAGTACAGCACTCCTGGGTAAGTAGATCCCCTGTGAAAAGAAAACTTAGAATAGCAGCAGGACATACTGAATCTCTTCCTGCCAGGAATAACTGAGATGTGGAGATATCCCCTTCTGCTTACCTCCTTCTCTCTTCTCATAGCTTCAGGAGTCAGTCATTTATGTAAGCTAGTTGATCTGTTTGTATACTTGGGAAAGCATGTCCTCATGAATCGTACAACTTGAAGCTCAGGAGCATCAGAGTCATGGTAACTCTGAGCAAGTGCTCCAGTCTCAATTCCATCTTTTCTGAAAATGCCCAGTCTTTTATCAGGACTCAGTTAAAGCACGAAGAACCACTAAAATACACTAGGTTACACTACTAAGCAAAGATGATCTTTAAATAAAAAAACAAGTGGCTTTAGTGACTATCTTCATTCTGTTGTATTCATTTTGGAAATGGACATGTTACTATTTCCATAATCCTTTCAAGATCACAGTCTTTTATAAAGAGGAACTATTATATAAATTTTCACAATATCATAAACTACAAAAAGGTTTAATATCTATCCAATTTAGCATTGAAGTCTACAGAAAAAGAAATCAATGACAACTGCTTTATTATTAAAAGTTACTGAATTCCATAAAGCACACAATGTAGTTTGTATTCAACTAACAAAAGTTTGATACATGTATTTAAAAATATATAATATATAGATTTATCTGTCAACATTTATATTCTATTTAAAAAGCAGTAGGTTTACATATTGTACAACTTGATTTTATAAAATACATACATCCGCCCTATGCAAATCTTCAAGCATGAGCTTCCATTCCTATTAATAAAATGCACAATCTATATTTCTGAATATTCAGAGAAAAATGGTACCAACTAATTATGACTTGAACATGCACCTAATTCTTGGCTACTAGATAACTGACCTAATAATCTATTCAAATAACTATGTTCCTTGAGCCTGACAATCAGTTTGCATTATGTAAACAATCTGTGATTAACTATGAAGAGACTTGCATTTCCAGGGTTATCTGACACAATCTACCAAGTTCTTTATTCGTCCTGTTTCAGGTTTTTAATTAGAGAGGCAAGATTATTCAGTAATTTGATGCGTCAGGAAATCTGACAAGTGAAGTCACATCTAGCAAGCCACAGCCCGGTGAGTTTTGAAACCGTGCTTTTGCCTTTGAGAAAACAGCTCTGAGAATTACTGTGGGAGCAAACTTTTCTCAAAACCCTGATGGTGTACGTGCCAAGAAATAGAACAAGAACTATTTCTCCTTTCCCAATCAACTGCGCTCAACTTGCAAAACTCGAGTTCTTTAGGTTTGTGAAGACGTACTGGCTTCTATTCAGACATTCCTTCCACATATTCAAAATGGCTTCAGATATCACAGTTTTATTAACAACAAACTTTTCATAAGAAAGATATTCATGTAATAATTTTGGAGATTCATCTCCAACCATAAGTCCCAATGCTAACATTTGAGAATTAAAGTCACAATAAACACCTCAATTATCAGGACCATAGTCAGAACCAGAACTTCAACTTGAAGGACAGAGATCTGAGTTTGAAGTACATGTTTAGATTCCACGGGCCTCTAATGATAATGATGTATATAAATCTGTCTTTAATTTATGCTGAGAAAGTAAAAGTCTCCCACAAATTATTATTTTTAAAACATAGCTCCAAGCCTCAAAATGGTTTAGAAACTTAAATGGAAAAACACTTTCACCAAAATAAGTAATTTAATTCATTTGGGCAATAATTAGGCTTTGAGAGAGTCACATCCAAAAAGTAAATGAAACTCCCTCAATATCACTATTTAAGAACTAAGTTATAGCTAACAACAGCTTATTTATCAAGTAGTCAATTATTCAACAAATTTAGCCATCTACTGATGGACTAAGATTAGGTATCAGAAATTATTTTATTTGTAGGATGGAATCTTTTTATTAAAAATTTTTTCTGATATAATTTTAATAATCCTCCTTCTCTAGATTTCCTAACCTCAAGAAAGGGAAAGGGAGAGGAAAGGGAAGGAAGGAAAGAAGGGAGGGAAGAGGGGAGAAAATCTGAGAGGTCAGAGGGACACTGAAGACTGATCACTGGTATCTGTGAGGAGGCAGGAAGGAAGAAGAATAAAGGTGGAATAAAAATAAAGACTGTAAAGAGGATTAGGGCCAGGAGGTGCAGATGAAAAGATACCTTGCTCACCGATCTTAATCATGCAAAGGCATTAGCATAACAGAATAGTGCAGTAGCTGATTTTGATAACAATGAATCCTCAGAAAAGACTCATAAGGTCAAGCCTCAGCTCTTTTTGAAAATACACTTATGTACACAATCACAAATCTTAAGCATTCAGCTAAAATATGTACAAAAAACGAAATAAAAGTGAGATTGAGAAATGTAGGCAGCAGTAACCATAAAGGCTTAGAACTAGTGACACTGAATTCTTTATTTAAAAAAAATTTTTTTTAAACACACAGTACCTGCTCTTCTCTTCTATTTTTAGGAAGAAGCTTTAACAAGTTTTTAAATACCTCAATTCTCAAAAACAATAGGCTTTTTAAAAAATAAGAGTCGATTACCAGAAACAAGTAATATGTGGTTACATACCATTTTCATATCATTACTCATTTCAATTCATCTTTGATGCAATCTGGGAACAATTAAGCAGTCGCTAGATACCTGTTTTAGAATCTGAAGAAATGATTATCCACCACAGGAATCTAATGATATATATTTTTGCATATAGTTAAAATTTCTGAAGGGAAAAAGTAGTAAACTATTCTAGATACTTTATACGAAATATTTATATAGCTAGTCAAAACAATAAGTATTAAGATCTTTCTCCAGATGAACTCTATATAAAAGCTATTTTTAGCATTTTCTTCTGGGGATTAAAAAAAAGCCTTATTTCCCTGCTAGCTAAAAAGGAGGAATTTGTACATTACAAGTAAGTCCTTTAGAGATGAATATTAAATCCCTTAAGAGAACAGCCATAAAATTTATTTTTAAAAATTTATCTTAAAAAACTGAAAACCGTTTCTCTCTTTAAAATCTATGGCATTAATTACCTACTTGACATAATTTTTTTCTTTTTCTTTTTTTTTTTTTGGAAAGGGCACCAAGTTCATGATCTAAACATGCAAAATAAGGAACTGAATGTACTACCGCCGTAACAGAATTTGGCAAACCAGAATGGCCTTAAAATAAATAAATAAATAAATAAAAAAGAAGAGAGTACATATTGTCCTAAATCTGAAGGTATAATTCTGTAGACCTATGCAGCAGATAGCCTCATAGAGGGAATGCAGGGAAGAGGGAAGTACCATGTTCCTATGTACATTTTCTTAGTTATTCTGGCTGACATTCAACAATGCAGTACAGAGAAATATTCTTTTTATTATTACAAAGCCGTTTATTGCCCTCTCTTGAGCAATGACTCAGGTAAACATCTTATGCTTTTAATAATGTAACATATTTAAAATTAACTTAATTAAATCTAAGTGCACAGGAGTTTTCAATGATTCCTAAATTCAAGGAAGTAACGCATAAGGTGTTACCAGATTGCAAATTTTGAATGGTCTATATTTCAGGATATTTCATCCTATCTTCTTCTCCTTAAACCATAAAATGTACCAAAATTATTTGGTTTTCCTTTGCTTTCCTCTGTGTCATTTTAATTTATTGTACGGTATCTCTATGTAGAGAGAGAGGTATGTTAAAATACTATTATTTGTATTAAAAAACTCAATTGAGGCTATATATGACCTATTCATCTATACGATAGCATTGTTAACCTTTGACCTGGTATATTAATTCCTTTGGTGAATAAATGTCACAGGTCATTTCTTTATAAAAGGATTTTAGTAAGAGGACCAGCAGTATGGAGAGAGACCCTCACCCCACCCCAGAGAATGATCAAGTGAATCAGTAGTTTAGAACAGTTACGTAAAATATGAAAAATACATAATTTACAGCTGCAATTTTCATATTAAAAAGCAGTTAAAAACTAAGAGTAGTTCAAAGCATTCCAAAAAACATTTTTTTTGTCTTGGTTAAATCGGCCAACTAATAAGACTGATAGAGACTACTGTGAGAATTTGTGTACATCTCTAGTCAAGAACAAAAATGCTTTTAAGTTTAAACACTGGTAGTTGCTAACCAGCAGTATAAACGGTGTCCACAATTTGGTGGCTGGCCATAGTTTAAACTTTTTTTTCAAGTTATTTCTACAGCAGACATATTTTAGAAGTCTACCCACCCCTGAGTTCAACAATTATACTTTTAGAGTGTAAAATTATATGCCCTTAATTAACAACATGTACAAAGCTACAAAATGTCATCTATACAGAGATTAAAAACAATTTTTTAAATATTCTTTGCCAATTATTGATTGGATGGTTTTGCTGGGGTACATATTTCAAACCTTTTAGCCAACTGGCTTTCACTTTTAAGCCCAAACTGATTCATTATATTCACTGCAGGATATGTCAAAAAGAGTGCAACAATAGGCATTAGTAAAAATAACATTGTAGTAGAAACAGATTTTGCATATGTGAAAAGGTAATTTATAAAATACATTAATTGCTTTTTAAAAAGAGAACCTAGTTGCAGTATCTTTAACTTACATGGTACTGAGAGTTGGACCTTTCAAACAAAATTTTTTTTTCTATAGAAAAATGTTATCTAGCTGTAAGCAAAGTCTTAAATAACAACAAAACAAAGCAAAACAAAACAAATCCCTCCAGAACAAAACTGTATGGTTGTGTGAAACAAATAAGCAAACATACCATTCTATAGTGTACTTCTGCCTAAATTTTAAAATAAAAATGTCCACACTCTTTTGTTAAAACATTAAGCCTCTGTCAAAAATGTATTTCTTATTTTAGGGTACAGGATTGAAGGACAAGATGATACTTACAAGTAAAGAAAATTTACAAGAAAAAACTTGACAAAAGTTTTTCAATTAAAGTACTGTAACATTCAAACTTGACTTAACATAACAAAAGAAACAAAACTGCAAACAAAAATGTTTATGGATTTTCCAAACACAAATAAATGAAATAGTGTCGAGGCAGCAGGGCTCATGCTGACGGCTAGCGGGAAGTAGCAGAGTGTCATCTGCTGGGGAAAATCGTTAACGTACAAACAACAAGCCCAACTCATGGACTGCAGCAGTTTACTCGTCACTGCCATTTTTCTTACTTCCAAAATAAAGCCCTGATTAAACCATTCATACCCTATATTACTCACACCTTTACTTCAGAGACTGAGGAACTATATACAACAAATGAATTCATTTTCACCATAGGGATAACATATTGTACCTCTCTGCCAATGTCACTTGAAAACTATCCATGTCAAAACAATTTGACAGCAGATATAAACAATTCAATAAATACGCAATGATCTTTCATTACAGTCCTTTAAAGACGCATGTTAATTCATGCTGTTAACCTTAGGTTCACAGTGCATAGAATCCAAATATAAGCAGTTGGGGTGACTTTCAAAGTAATGTTGGATCCCTCACTTTATTTATAATCCCACTCTAACTGATAATGATAAGTTCATTTCATAGGCCCTATCATGCATTAATCATTGGGTGGCAGGAGTTAATGAAAATTTGTCCTGTTACAACGTCCATTGCCGGCAATGAACGTCCCAAAACCGCCAAGGAAGTCATTGTTATTGCACGATACATGAGGACCTGGAACTTTTCCAAAAGCTTAAAAAAATAAAAATAAAAAATGGAATTATATTTGACATTTCCTGACACCTGCATTAATACTGTATGACTAATAAAAGCATGTCAGTTGCCTGGACTGAACCAGCGATCAACATGCGCCCAGAATGCACACGAGTAAAAATGCAGTAAAAGGAAGTAGTCTTCATTGCCTATAGGTCACTTCCAGTCAAAGGTTAAAGTTCAAAGACTGAATGATCAAAGTGCTCATTTTCTCAGTAGGACTATCTTCTGCTAGGAGGATGATAACAGTGGCATCAACAAGTATCATCTTTAAGAAAAGGAGAAAAAAGATAATTAAAATAGTCAAGCATGCATAAGTAAAATCTGCAAGTTAGTCTAATACAGAAATAATTTCAAGTAGCAAGAAGAACATGGTTTACATTTCTGACTTGTCTCCCCCAATCCCTGCAAATAAAAAAGTCCATTTTGTGTTCGAGTATATAGTGACAAGCAAATCAAGCTGTATTCTTTCAGGGAAATGGTAGTTTACACAAATCTTAAAATGATATTATCAGTATGTTAGTTCTATTTCAAATAATAAATTGATATATGTTAGCACATATTCATGATTTACCAATCATAAGAGAATTCTTTTACGGGCAACAATTTAAAACTGTAATGAGACAGGAAGTAAACTCCTGACCAACACTGTTATGCTACTTAACACAGAATAATACAAGTTACGTCAGTGAAAGAAGGAACTTCACATATGAGCTACAATCTCTAAATCAATCAGTAGTAAATGTTATTAATTTCTCTTCAGAAAATAAATTTTTCAGCAAGTATACATATACACGCAAAGGAGGTCATTTAAAAAAAAACAATCCCACAGGTATAGTAACACCTTCTGATAGCCTCAACACATTTATGTAACACATATAAATTCTGGGGAGTTGATGACTTATTTTACAAAATTTACTTCACAAAACCTATTTGAAGGATTTTGAGGACTGGGTATTCTTCAGAAAGAATCTCTAGAAAGAAGTAAGACTAGTGGCAACTACCCAAAAGTTGTGAAAGCTCTCAAGAAGAAAATTCTAAACAACTGGCCAAAATATTTTACACAAACCATCCCATGTTAGGATTGATACATTGCTAATAAAATTCTCATTCATAAAGACTCAATGAGAGCTAAAAAGCAGTAAATCTGATTTCTATGCTGGGCAAATTAGTGAAACATTCTATGATCCTATACGTTAAGGGTAATCGAAAGGGTGAAACAGACTAAATTTTAAAAATAAACTGTATCTAAATCATTAGAATCCTTTAAATAAATAAATAAATAAGAACATCTTTAAGAAGAGAACAAGTAGATAGTTTACAGCCTCTAACTGTCACATTAAAGTAGCTCTTAAATGACTGTGGATCTTGGAATAAAGAGGATATATTTGTCATGGATCAGAATAAGCTTAAGAATATGAGGAGGTTCCTTAAAACATCACTTCTCCAATAGAGTATTTTATAACACTAGCGTCTCTTGAAATTAATACTAAAACATTTAAATCTCTAAGCTAAAAGATGGCACTAAACTCTACCTAGTATAGTATGTCAAACTACTGGGGATGAAGTTTAGTAACGTACCACGTAACAATGTTTACAATAAGAAAAGTGACAGATAAAATCCAACTTAAACATAAAGTTATCTAGTTAACTAGATAGCTTTTATCTCCAAAGACATATCATCTTTGATAGGTGGAACCATAAATGTATCTTTATCAGA
Source organism: Monodon monoceros (assembly GCF_005190385.1). NCBI lineage: Eukaryota > Metazoa > Chordata > Mammalia > Artiodactyla > Monodontidae > Monodon > Monodon monoceros. The sequence goes on along the minus strand of NW_021703770.1, from coordinate 58,721,381 downwards.
TTGTTAACTCTGAAAGCTTTTCAGTATAGTAGGCTGTTGTACGAATGTGCTACCAACCACCAAAATGATTAGGAGATCTATGAGAAGCCATTCTCCCAATCCCAACCCCCATCCCCATCTTGGGTCAGATGTTAAAAGAAGTTTAGGACTAACACGATACTACTTGCTTTGAATCCTCTATCTTTGGAGAAATAAGCTTATTAAATAAGTTCTGAAGATGGATTTCAATTATTTCTGACAGCTGGACCCAAAGGGACTACAACATTACATATCCATGATGCCTATATGTAATAAGTAATCTATGAGTAAAAGTTCAGTATGAAGACAGGTTATGAGCCAAACCCATGTCTACCTTTTCCCTAAATAAGATGGGAATCACTAAGAAGCAAAACACTCGTTTGTTAACAGGAGGAACATAGTTTCCCAGCTATATGAAAAGGATTATTGGATACTAGGACTGGCTTCCAAAAAAAAAAAGTTGGTAGAGTAAACCTATCTTGGATCAAGACAAATACAGGTCTATAAAAGGTGGTGAAAGAACACAATAGGTTTAACCTCTTGGCTAAAGTATTTGTGGCAAAATTATGGCCTGAAAAAAAAAATCTCATAATAAACCACTTAAATTTTTTCTGGAACTACAGAAGAACCTACTAAAATCATACCCTCAAATATAATACATAAAATACCAGTTCCAAAGAGGTGACACCTACCATGGCTAACTTCACTGGGCTTCTGGGAAATGTGAATGAGAGAACTATATTAGAAGGTGGTCATTCAATTTTCCCCAAAGTATAAAAACCATCACATTATATTGGAAACCACATCCCTGGATATTCCCAGGGAAAGAAGACTAGAAGAAAAGGAACATAGTAAGAGGTCAGTAGATAGGGATGCTACCTCCAAGAAACACAAAAATAAATCTTTACAGTTAAGTTTGTGTCTCAACAGTTTGGGAATTAAAAGTTTTCTTTCGATAAACTGATTCAAGAAAGATTACACAGTAGACAATAGAGTTGTTATCCCGCAGGAAACAAAGGGCAAAGACTTAGACTAGAGTGAAAGTTTGGACTCAGGAATTTAGAAAGTGGTTTTGTAACCCTAAAAGGTAGTACAAATAAAAAGGTTCAAAACTAACATAGGTAAACCTATGGATAGTTATTAGGCAGGGAGAAAAGGAGTTGGTTAATACTAGTCTGAGACAATTTTGTGTTCCTATCTCCTCATATTCCTACAAGGAAATGTTCCAGCTGAATGGAACCAGAATGTATAGTTTTATAAAAAATATTGCTCTACTCCTCCCCAAATTACCATCTCATCAGTCTACTGGACATAGTATTGAAACATTATGCCAATTTAGTTCTTATAAGCCTAGTTTTTCTGCAGCCCATACTCAGCAGCCGTCTTAAACTATATTGTTCAATTATCTATCACCTTAAGGAAACTGCTTCAGGAACCACAGATCTGTACTCCCAACTGTGAAAAGCAACCATTCATGAAACTAAGTCATATACGTTTAATATTGATCCCAGGAAACTGATGGGTACCATGAATGGACTCTAGTTGGCTATCTCACTGAAGTATTCTTATGATCTCATAAAAAGATACTTTTCACCTTTTTTAAGAACAATTATGTGTTTTACGATGCAGAACTCTGAAGCTCAAGCATTAATTTGTGCACTGAAGTGGGTACAGATCTGTTTTCTAAGGAAGATTCTATACCTGAATCATTGGTGAATTCTTCAGCCTTTTGTATGCTGAGATGAGCTGTCTTATTCAAATACCTATTTTGGTTAGGCCTCTTGACTGTAACCCTATTCTCAGCTCAACTGATTTTCAAAGCGTATGGACCCCACCTTAATCAGCAACACAGAATATCTGCATTCCAGTGCAGGAATGACCTTAATTCCTCAGTGAACAGAAACTATGAGAGCTCTGGACAACAGGCTGATAGTCAACTTCAAGTAATTAACAACAAGGAATATGTATTCACATACCAATGACTTTTTACACTTTAACAAGTTATTGCGTTCTAGAGAAGAATCTCAAAAGAAATGCAATATAAGGTGTGATGTGTACAAAGACAGTAACAGTGGGGTAGCATGACTGGCCTAATTTTCAAGGTATACTAACAATGTGGAAGATCACAAATTTATGCTCAGAGAGGCTTTCTTTCAAGAATCCAACACTGGTATCTGGCAGCTCAATTTTGGTGTGTCAGCTGAGTCCTTCTCTTCTAAAACCAGGAGATCAACTCAATTTCAGATTTGTTGTTCTTCATTAATAATGCCTCCATCCTACATCCTGGAAGCCCCCTCTGAGGTACACAGATGTCACTCACTATCTGAACCAGAACCTCTCTTGCCTCTTTGATTACACCTGACAAACACTCTGACCCATGCTGACCCAAGTATGTCGGTCAGCACCACACAAAGGGGCTGTGGAGCTTGACATGAGGCCTACAATTCTGCTTGGTTTCTAGAAACTGAAATGTTAAGTGTTTCAGTGAGTTCTTCCAACTCCAAGCAAGTCTTTGTTCAGTCTCTGATCTTTTTGTTTAGCACTGCAGGTCACATCAGGACGCTACTCTGATCTTGTAATCCTTTCAGAATTAGATGATGGTAAGAAAATAACCAGAGTCCGTATTTCTTGGTAACTGGCATTAGTTATAAGGAGAACATAATCAATGAAGATCTTCTGGAACTAAAGCAGCTAAGCAGAAAAACATAAGCTGAAACTTCAAAAGTTCCAAAACAAAGCTAATGTGCTTCTGCTTAAATGAGTATGATTACCTTTTTTGATAAGATTTTCCAAATTCAACTATAACACCAAGGTGGGCTATTTTTCATATTGTTTATAACTGTTATTGTGAAATGTATAAAGGAGAAGACAATATACACTACACAGCTGCAATGCTTTAGCTTTGTAAAGGTAAAGGAAGAGTGCAAGGAAGAGTCCCTGTACCCAAGCACCTGTATGACAGAGCGGGCGCTCCATCATCTCAAAGTATAACGAACACTACCCTTCTTTGATTTCGTATGACACTCACTCATGGAGCAACACCTTCCATTTAAGGGAGAATGCAGGAGAGGAATGATTCAGGCATATAGGATTCAAGCAGGAGCCAAAAACACAGTGAGATAAGAACGGTCACTGTAAGGCAATGAACTGAGGAGGTTTTAAACAGGATTATCTGTAAACAAAAAAAATTTACCTGTACCTGGGACAGGAAACTAGAAAAGGATAGTCATGATTCAGTTGAATTACAATCAGGTGCCTTTTTGAAACAGCTAATTTGTATTGAGGGGGATACTTTTAATCTGTTTACTGGGAAAATGAATTCCTATACAAACCCTGTACTATTTTACATTATGTAAGAGGTTAATTTAGTTTGAAAAGCCTCTTTTCTTAGTACTTCTTGGCTAACTTGGGAGATGATCCACCTTTAAACTGTTAAAAGACTTCTACTTTAGTTATAAAAGTATGGCTTTCACAAGTAATAGATAAAAGCCATTAACTATGAAAAATAACTTCTACTATGAAGTATAGTTTATTTTAAAGAATTTTTATATTTCCAGTTTTACTATGCAAGTTTTCTTATTCAAAAGCAGGCAATAAGGGACTTCGCTGGTGGTCCAGTGGTTAAAAATCCACCTTCCAATGCAGGGGATGCAGGTTTGATCCCCGGTTGGGGAACTAAGATCCCACATGCCGTGGGGCAACTAAGCCCACACACCACAAATGGAGAGAAGCCCACCTGATGCAATGAAGATCCCGCGCGCCAAAACTAAGACCCGACACAGCCAAAAATAAAAATAAATAAGTAAATAAATATTTAAAAAAAAAAGCAAGCAATAAGAAATTCTGGAAGTATTCTTAAGTAAAGGCCTTCTGATAAGTCTTTTTGACTATACAAGGTAGCATTAGAGGGCTTAAAAGATGATTATCTTTTTGAAATTTCCCTACCAGGGAATAAGGAAGGGAAAAATGGGAATATACTAACAATGGGGTGGGATAGAGTGGCAAAGAGAACTGTACTTTCAAAATATACATATTTTAGGGGCTTCCCTGGTGGCGCAGTGGTTGGGGGGTCTGCCTGCCAATGCAGGGTACGCGGGTTCGAGCCCTGGTCTGGGAGGATCCCACATGCCGCGGAGCAACTAGGCCCGTGAGCCACAACTACTGAGCCTGCATGTCTGGAGCCTGTGCTCTGCAACAAGAGAGGCTGCGATAGTGAGAGGCCCGCGCACCACGACGAAGGGTGGCCCCCGCTTGCCACAACTAGAGAAAGCCCTCGCACAGAAACGAAGACCCAACACAGCCATAAATAAATAAATTTAAAAAGAATAACAACCCGGCCTTCCCTGGTGGTGCGGTGGTTGGGAGTCCGCCTGCCGATGCAGGGGACGCGGGTTCGTGCCCCGGTCCGGGAGGATCCCACGTGCCGCGGAGCGGCTGGGCCCGTGAGCCATGGCCGCTGGGCCTGCGCGTCCGGAGCCTGTGCTCCGCGACGGGGGAGGCCACAGCGGTGAGAGGCCTGCGTACCGCAAAAAAAAAAAAAAGCAAACAAAAAGAATAACCACCCAAGCCAAGCTGTAGGATGTTATTTAAAAAAAAAATACATATTTTAAAAATTCCATCACTCTAAGACAATTTCTTCTCAAGTTTAACAAAAAGACTTAAAAATGGTTTAAAAACACTGTGGAAAAGACAATTGGGGAATTTTTCTATTATTAGTGAGGTTGGGTCTGAAATAGAATGACTACTATCTTGGCAACTTTGACATTTTAAAAAATGTTTGATTTAGTTGTATTTGTCAACATTCTTGCTTGACTAATCTTAATTTTTGATAAATTTAAGAACTTATGCAAAGGTAAAGGGGACTGTGACACTCAAGGAATGTTTTTTTCTTTTTGAAAAGGTTCTTTGTAAAGGCACAGAGGGAAGAGACAGCTTAGTATTTAGTCCTAAAAGGCAAGATGATGTGCAAGAATGAGAAGCCAGAAATGTAAACTGAAGGAAATGGCCAATTAATTCAAGTAGGATCTTGTTTAGTTTTAGTGGACCTTCAGTATTCAGAAAGAATTCCCATGGGAAACCTGTCCTTTTATATTTAAGAATCCCTGAAACACTAGTTATCAAGTGACCAGCTATATCAGAATTATTGGGGATATCTTAAAAAGTAAAACAAAACCAGCATTCTGGTACAGTAATAAAGTTGATCAGATTCCTTAAAGGAGGGAGTAATCAACAAGGCTTTGGTGAAAGAGTTCCCAAGAAGAGTGGAAGGAGTCCTTCCAGGCAAATAGCACAAGTGGAGACAACAGAGGATAAGGAATAGAGTGCCTATCATAAATAATGCTCCGTGGAACATTTCATGCATCAAACATTTTTTGTATTAAAGATGATTTTCCAAGGATGGATGCTCAGAAGTTTAGCAACTGAGACAAAAGGTTCAGTCTTGAACTTCAAGCTTGTTAAATAACGCTGAACTGCTAAATACTGCTGAACTGCTGTTTCCTTAAAGGATTACACTAACTTGCTACACCACCAGCAAATATGAAAACAGTTTTTTGTCTTTTGTTTTGTTTTGTTTTTTGCCATGGGGCATGCAGAGATCTTAGTTCCCTGACCAGAGATCGAACCCGTGTCCCCTACAGTAGAAGCACGGAACCTTAACCACAGGACCACGGGGGATGTCCCCTGAAAACACTGTTTTATTCTACCCTTTATTCTCCTCCTCCAACACTGCATTCATTTTATAAAACTCTGCCAATTCAATAAGTTTCAAAATATTAAATTTGTCATTATTTTACTGTGTTGAACTTTTTTGCCCACGCTTGTAATTAATTTATTCTTAAGCAACTATTACAAGTGGTCTTTATTTTTAATCAAGCTACGTCTTTCACAATTTTATTTTTTTAACTTTATATCGACTGGGATTTGAGGTTTCTCCGTGCTTTTTTTCTTTTAATTAATTTTATTTATTTAGTTTTGGCTGCATTGGGTCTTCGTTGCTGCACGCGGGCTTTCTCTAGTTGCGGCGAGCGGGGGCTACTCTTCCTTGCGGTGCGCGGGCGTCTCACTGCGGTGGCTTCTCTTGTTGCAGAACACGGGGTCTAGGCGTGCGGGCTTCAGTAGTTGTGGCACACAGGCTCTAGAGCACAGGCTCAGTAGTTGTGGTGCATGGGCTTAGCTGCTCCATGGCATGTGGGATCTTCCAGACCAGGGCTTGAACCCATATCCCCTGCATTGGCAGGCGGATTCTTAACCACTGTGCCACCAGGGAAGCCCTCCATGCTTTTATATAAGATTTAAATTTTCATATATCTAAAGGTTTAATTTGTGATTCCTTTTAAGTTCAGAAATTCTTTTTTCCTTCCTCCAGAGTTGATACCTAACTTTTTAAAAAATACTTTTTCTATTGTTGTATTTTTTAAATGCTTATTAATTCAATCCAAAGGAAATATTTTCTATATGCGGTTAAAAGGATTACTTACTACTAAATAATTTTTCCCCTTCTCATTGATTTGTGACACACTATTTATCACATATTCAAATCTAACATACAGAAAGGCCTAGAAAAGAGTAATTCTAATTAATTAATTAATTGGTTTATTTTTGGCTGTGTTGGGTCTTTGTTGCTGCGCATGGGCTTCCTCTACTTGTGGCAAGCAGGGGCTACTCTTTGATGCGGTGCGCGGGCTTCTCACTGAGGTGGCTTCTCTTGTTGCGGACCATGGGCTCTAGGCACGCTGGCTTCAGTACTTGTGGCACGTGGGCTCAGTAGTTGTGGCTCACAGGCTCTAGAGCGCAGGCTCAGTAGTTGTGGCATACGGGCTTCACTGCTCCGTGGCATGTGGAACCTTCCCGGACCAGGGCTTGAACCCATGTCTCCTGCGTTGGCAAGTGGATTCTTAACCACTGCGCCACCAGGGAAGCCCGAAAAGAGTAATTCTATTTCAATGTCTATTCTTGCATTATTATCTTTTGGTGTTTGGTAGACATATCCTCCTTCATTATCCTTTAATTCAAAATTCAAACTGCTCTTCTCATCTTTCTTCCAAACCTTAAAAGCACCCACTCTATCGTTCTACTGAATTACATTAAACCAATAATTTGTAAAGAATATACATTTTTATAATACTTTAAAAATAATTTTTATAAATAATTTTATGGTTTCTCATGAATGTAAACCTTCTGTTCCTAATTTCAAATACCTCTTTGAGGAAGCAGTAGTCAGCTTAGAAAAGATGCTAGCAGCCTTCAATTATTAAGCTACCATTACCCAACAGAAATAATAGAAATTAAATTATTAAACATATGTATTCATAAAGCTACAATCAGTAGAACCTCAAATTTTTTCAGGAATAACTATTAGAATAGGAAGAGCTTTCTTTAAGTTAACGGGCCATCTCTAACAATGTGATCCTCCACCCTAACAACAGTACCATAACTAAATGAGTACACAAGGCGTCATAACTTCTATATCAAGTAACAGGTTTCCCAATAGGCTAGTTCTAATTTGACTTAATATTATTAAGGACTTCTGTTCTGCAACACAATGGTAGAGCAGAATGTTAAAGCGATTTTAGATTTTACTTGTATGATGGCCATGATTTTATGTGCCCCATTAAAAATCTAGTCTAACTTATCCATAAAATATCTTAAACTAGTTTAAAGATTCATCTGCATATTACAAAAGTACATCAGTTATATAATCTCTCTTTTTCCCAAGCAAGCATATATAAAATCTTTCAAACCAAAATACTGAGAAGTTATCATTCTAAAATAAAACTGCTTACCATGATACCACCATTTTGTTTTCTTTGGATTCTTGTTACATGTTCGAACATAAAAAGAATTATCTGGTGGTCGTCTCTGAAACCAAAAAGAATTTAAATAGATAAGAAGTTGTAAAACAGGAAAACATAAGGGGGAGATAGTTTTAATAAAAGCTCTAGCAAAAATATTACAGAATGCATAAGAAACAAAATAAATGCAGATGTCATAACTGAAAAAATAATATATTCCAGGCAATGTAACCTCTTGACACTGAAATTGTTAAAAAAAAAAAAAAAAAAGGTGTGCATATGTGGTTTGGGTTAGGTTCCAATGGGATTACTAGACAATGACTATCAACCTAAAGTGGCAGCATTAGGTTGTAAAGAATTTTGGTTTCATTTATCTTATCTCCCTAGAAATAATTTAATAATTACTTTTGTGAGCTAATCAAAACTCTACCTAACTAGGTTTGTCTGAGAAACCCTAGCAACTTATAATCCTCCACAAGGGATTATTATTTTCCTGTAAACAAGTATCATCAAGGAGAGACCAAAGGATTCGGTTTCCAAAATGTATGTAAGAGGCAAAGGGGGGAAAAGACACATTAGCATTTCTGCAATACATACGCCCTGACGAGAACAATATTAGAAGCATATGGCAGCTCTGCAAGGAGTTACATCAGAAATAGCCATAACTACAACTAACAACACTGAAGACAGGTTATGAAAGAATTTTCTTGAAAACCGTTGGATGTTGATCAGACACAAGAAATATGTGCCTCTCTACAAAGATTTGGAAACATGTCAAATTTGTATTAACGCCACTGAGGGCAGGTTAGTAGATAATATGATAGGTCCAACCAAATAGCAATGGTGAACAGGACTACCTAGGTAGCAGGAAGGAAAACTGACAGTCCACTTGGCACTTCTAAAATTCATACACATAACTATGATCTAACTCTTATGAGATAATAATAACAGTAATTTAACAGAAAGGAAGAGAAGAACATATGACACTAAACAACTATACCAAGATTACCCTGTTTATACAGTTAGAGAAAATTCCTGAAAAATTATTATCATGAAATTATATGTCTACTTTAAAGAATAGATGATCTGCTATTGTTTGTCCTATAAAGTCATAAACTGTGTTCATGAGGAATACACTGCTACTACTGTTAACAAACAATAAACTCATCTACTTATCAGAACCCAATCTTCAAAAAACAAGTTTCTTTTTGTGAAAAAAGAAACTGGAACGAAAGAGTTATGACTAAAAAATGCCTACAGTTAAATTAAAATCTGTATTCAGGGAGTTGACTACTCTCTGAATACAACGGAAAGTGAAACTCACGGAACCATATCCACCACAGAATAAAATTCACCTGTTTTAATAGAACAGCTTTCGGTGAATATTTAAAAGACTTTTTAAAGCCTATTTGGTGCTAGATTCCCCTCAGTGCCAAAACACGTTTCCTCTTCTTCTTAGTAATCTAGTACTTAGCACAGTAACAACAGCACATAGCAGGTACTTAATAATGTCTGAATTTTATCATTTTCCACAAAACTAATGCTGCCAGAATTCTGACTTCTAGATTATCGTTTTGGTTGAATAAATTATAATTACATTTATATTATATAATATAGTTTATCAATAATTTAAATGGAATGATTAGTCTTATACCAACTACGCAAGAAACACTAACAGCAGACAACTAGAATGTGAGGGGAAAGATGAGGGTTAGAAAAGGGTGAAGGAGTTAGGGAACGTAATAATTTTCTAGCTTTTAACGGGAAATCATTACCTTTAAATGTAAACAAAGCTAGTAATCAAAAGGCACATGTAAGGGCTATGTGCAGACACCACTCGTGTTAATCTTAACTTCTCATTAAACCCTAGAGTTACTGCCTCATCTTTCCATAGACGTTAACATTAAGAGAAGCCCCTGTTACTGGAAACTGCTCTGTGCCACACCTGAAAGTTCAGAGCCTGTATGTGCGGTGGAGGTGGAGATAGGGAGAGGAGAAAACATGGAAGCAATAAATGAATGAAACTTGTTTCCAAGCCCTTGGGATTAACAAAAGCTCAAGTGTAGCCTAAAATGCAGCTCAGAAAAGCTAACAACAGGGAGGAAGCTCAAGTTAAAAGGTGATACTAACATTACATAATAGGTACCCTATTTCATCTATTCTAAGATGTACACTTTTTTCTTAATATTCCTAAATGGGGATACATGTCTTTCAACTAATGGTGTATCACAGTTTAACTGCCAGAAGTTTCATTCTTCCTCCTGTACATAACATTGCATATTAAGGGCTCTTATGCTACAGTTAAAAAATACATATACAATTTAACCTATTATTTCCCATTCTTATTTGAACAAAAAAAATTTTTTTTAAACCTAACACCAAGAAACCTCTTATGGAACTAACATTCCAAGAAACTTACTTTGCAAACAAGTGGCTTAGAGTGTTTCAAAATCTAGATAACCTACCATTTAAAAATGAAATACTATCTAAATGTTTTCTAAATATTAATTTAATAAAAATGACAGTTGAATTTGGAGAAGAAAGAAAACCTGCTAAAATAAATGAATAACCCCACAGCTCCCTAATCTCTAAGGTAAATTCGGTTTTCCCTTTAGAGAGAATACAAAAGGAAACCCCCATGGAGAAGAGATGCTTTAAAACCTCTCAAGCAGAATGACAAGACACTAACCCTCAAGCAGGAATGACAAGAGGGCCAGAAACACAGAGAGGATTTAGATACTTTAAAAGGGTATTCTAAATTTAACTCACATGGTTTTTCTTTCTGGTCTTTTCCTCCCTTTCTCCATCAGACACAGAATCTGTAGATTAGTAAAGGAGAATAAGAGGAAAAGTCCTGAAAATTCTACTGGTAATCTAGTCCTCCTTCAACCTAGGCTTTATGATAGGAGAGCTCTGGTTCCTGGGAAATCCCCTAAAAGAGACTGATAGGGTGGAAGCCAGCAGAGGGGAGAAGGGAGCCATAATGCTTATTCCTGGGTCTTTCCACTGTGAAATCTAGAAACAATAATTTCTTGTACACTTTTGCCCTGTGCATGCTTACAGAAATAAAATTCAGATTATTTAAGAACATCTGCAGAATGTCTGACTTCTATTATCAAATTATTTGCCAATCTATTACTAAAACGTTCCCTATAACTTCATAATAGAAAGCATTAAGTCCCTTCTTCAAATAAATTATATATCAAAATAGCTTCTCTACCCAAACTAAAAGAAGAACTATACCTGGAATAATTCTGAAAAGTCCTACCTTTTCTTTGCAGCTGGAAAGCATGCTAATAATGCTAAGACAAACTGATTGGACTGAGAGCGCTGGGGACCAGTCTTCTGTTAGAATGGATAAACAGATATGACCATTGCTATAAACATGAGGATGAACAGGAATATTTTCACCAGTAAACATGACCTAAGAAAGAACAAAATTCCATTAATACTCAAATATTCTATATTACCAAAAAATAAAATATTCTCCAGGTAAGTTAATATTTTAAAAACCAAATTAAAAACAAATAAAATCAATGCCAGGAACAAGATAAACAACTGCTTTATTCTTACCAATTCAATAAGTACTGGTTTCACTATTATGAATGACCATGTAGTAGGAAAAAAATCCAGACTACCTATTTTATATTTCAGATATTTTTCACAAATTCCTTTAAAAATTTTCTAAATCACCATGTATTTTTAGACTAGTGAAAGACAATTATATTTACAAGAATGGTTTTTCAAATTACTCATTGTTCTCTGCATACAGAAATCAAATACACTAAAATTTGAAACGAAAGTATTCAACTTTAGGACAGTATGAATTACATGCGGTAGGAACACCACTTCCACCTATAACAATGTTATTATCCAAGGTGCTATATGCAAAAGGAAATGACTGCTACATCCTCCAGCTCATCTAACTTCGCACTTCCATTATGATGGGCACAAACTACCACTTACTAATCAGCAAATATCTACGTGCTTAGACGAAAAAACAAAGGTTGAATGAGTCTCCCAATTACTTGCTGTTTTGTCTCTGCCTTTTCTTTTACTCAGTTCTTCTACGTTTTCCCCTTTCTCCATGTTGCCTCAGCACTGATTTGAAAGGTAATATTTCCTTCCTTTGCCCTAATAATTCAATGTCTCAATAATACTGTTTCTTAAACATATCTACCTAAGCATCTGAATAGGCAGGAGAGTAAATTCATACATCCTGAGGAATCTGTAAGCATAGCCCATAATAGGTCAAAGTAAAAGTCTCATATTTAAGAATGCTTAGATATATGTTAGTTCATAATAAATTATTTATTTTGATATAAAAATTAATCTGTCAATCTTTTAAGTGAATTTTATACTGCAGTAGAATATATAATTTTTAGTGTTGCTTAGGAGTAATTCCTATTTCCTGATCTGGCCCTTAAAAAAAAAGAAAATCACCTGGAGAGCTGGTTAAAAATACAAATTCAAGAGCCCCACTTTCCCAGATTCTGATTCACTAGGTATGATGGCATTTTTATAAAACTCATCAAATATAAACCAATAGTTCCCAAACTAGGCTTACAGTAAGCATATCTCAGCCCTGCAAATTACCTCATGCTCAGATATAGCGGAATCTTAGTAAGGAGAAACCCTACCTTAAGTGATGACAAACTGATGAAATATATTGCTCTAGGACTAAGCCCTCTTTTATCCTTTACAGAGCAGAAGACAGCCAGCGAAATAAGGGTGGCCAGAATAAGGTATGCCATATTTTAATATGTGATACGCTATGGGAAATTACCATAAGCTAGGTTTTGCTTTTATTTTTAAATTTCTACCTACATATCTGGTTTTATTACAATTTTACAAATATTTACATTTAACAAAGCACTCTTTCATATAAGTAGGAGTTCTCAAATATTTCAAATATACTGCTAACATATGGGCCTCATTTCCTTGGCTGAAGCTAATATAAGACAGGAAGAGGAATTTTTTCTCAAAGGATTGACTTCATATACTTGTTTCTTTCTTTTTTTTTTCTTTAAATTTTGGTGATCCACCCTCCATTCCCATGAAAAAAGAGCTAAAGTAAAGCTGAAAATTAAAAGTAAAGTCTTAAAACAAGAGATATCAAGTGATTTGTCCTGCCCAATTGTAGAAGACCCCCTGAAAGACTTGGGCACAGCTCTGTTTGAAGTACCATTTATCTCAATTTTATCTATCAGAATTAGTGCCTTTTTCATCACTTTTTGCTCAAAAAGTGCTGCTCTGCAAAGGGAAATGACTGCTTAAAGCTCTTGCAGCTCCATGAGTCCATCCACAATTATTTTAAAATTAATTTTTTAATAAATGTGAACTACAGTTTATTATATTATATGCATTTGATATTCCCACAATGTGTTGTGGATGTCTAGAGTGGGAGTTTACAAATCTCACAGAATATGCATCTGCTTTGGGGTGTTCTTTTTTTTTTTTTTTTTTTGCGGTACGCGGGCCTCTCACTGTTGTGGCCTCTCCCGTTGCAGAGCACAGGCTCCAGAAGCGCAGGCTCAGCGGCCATGGCTCACGGGCCCAGCCGCTCCACGGCACGTGGGATCCTCCCGGACCGGGGCACGAACCCGTGTCCCCTGCATCGGCAGGCGGACTCTCAACCACTGCGCCACCAGGGAAGCCCTGGGGTGTTCATTTTGCCACAAAATGCCGTTTGACTAATAGGATATTTTCATGAAGAACACAGCAGTGCCCATTACTCCCTGGCCACAATTATTTTTAAAGGTTATTTCTTTTCCAGTAAGGTCTTTTTGAAAACAAGTCATGTAGAACAGTGCTCTGGTACCAAAAAAGTAAGAACGGCCAAGTTATTTCCTTTGGCACAAATGAAGCAATGTATCAACAACCATCAAGGAAAATACACAGACAGCCAACCAAAAGGTTATCACGAGATGCTTTGACTAGCCAATTCACAAAGCAGAAGGAAAGCAGTATTCTTTTTGGAGAGAAATGATTATAAACTAAATCACTCGGTCTGAGAGCCAAGAAGTATGCATGAATCAAAAGTAAAGGAGGAGAGAAGAGAAAGAAAGGGGATGGGGAGCAGTGGAAGACACCTACGGCACAAGCAGCAGACATTCTATAAGCAGAGAAGAAAGCCAGAAATCAAGGAGAAAGAAACAGTTTTGAAGTTTGAGGGGACTGAAATAAAAATAAATTAGACCTTACTAATACTTAAAATAAATTAGATCTTAATAATGCTTAAAAAAAAAAAGCAGGGGCTTTTAAACCTGCTGCATTCAGGGCAAATGCAACCAGCCTAAAACTTCTAGCAACCAAAAACAGGGGAACTAACTTGTTGTACATGGTACAGGTAACCCCTAGAACCCAACCTGGCCGATAGAGAATTTTAGAAGTTTGTCTAAACATGGACAGGCTCCATCCAGGATTTCCTGAATTCCATTCAGGAATTCAGATGAATTCCTGAAATATAAAAAAAAACTTTTTTCAACAGTTTATTCATGTAAAAGACTGGTAAGTAGTCTGCACAGACAGTTTTGATGCAAACTTTGCTATTCTGGTTCTCTGCATGTGACAGAAGAGTAACCAACGCTGAATTTCTTCAAGACTACACCCTTATTTAAAAAAAAATAAATTTATTTCTTTTTGTCTGTGTTGGGTCTTTGTTGCCGCACGCAGGCTTTCTCTAGTTGCAGCAAGCCAGGGCTATTCTTTGTTGTGGTGTGTGGGCTTCTCATTGAGGTGGCTCCTCTTGTTGCGGAGCACGGGCTTCAGTAGTTGTGGCACGCGGGCTCAGTAGCTGTGTCTCGTGGGCTCTAGAACGCAGGCTCAGTAGTTGTGGCACACGGGCTTAGTTGCTCCACGGCATGTGGGGTCTTCCTAGACCAGGGCTCGAACCCTGTCCCCTGCATCGGCAGGCAGATTCTTAACCACTGCGCCACCAGGGGAGTCCCAAGACCACACTCTTAACTATCCTTGTTTATTTAATATGCAGTACAAGCCAGAGGAGGGAATGCACATTTCAGGTTTTTTAATACAGCCAAGTAGGCTCTGAAAACTTAAAAGACTTTAAGCTGTTTCCAGAGTTCAAAAACCTTTCTGGGGGGGAATTGCAAATAGCTGATAAACTATCTAAAACAGATATGACAATATAACTGAATACGATGAATTTGAAACCAAAGGGAATAATTTTGCTAATTAATTTTTTAAACAATTTATTCAGATTCAAAGTAGTCACATAGATTGAACAGCGACCGGAGACTGCACACATTCCCCACTGCATAAACCATACTGAGTAAAATGGAATTACAGGTTTTTAATAACAAGCTATTAAATGGAAAAAAAGTCACAATTTTAGAAAGGATGTTAAATGTAACGCATGTGAACCACATCTGAAGTTCTGAGTCTGCATTAGAAGAAGTCCTCATGTGTCTGTAAATTTCCAAATATCCCCCACCAGTGTGGCTCAAATTCAAGAGCAGGTGAGATGGGAGAAAGAACTCTGCTCAGGATCCATATGATTTTGGAGGTAAGTTCGCACATCCCACATCCAACCTAAAATTTTAAGCAAGCCAACCTCTGGGTAACCTTTGGGTACTAAAAAATCTAAACTGAAAGCCACCAACAGTGACAATATAAAGGATGGATATTAGCTAATTGTTTCTAACGTGAAATTCATGGTAATCATACCTGAGGGCCTCCAAAGCCTTCAGGCTCAATACTGTATGACCTCACAGTATTGAGATCTTACCACAATGAAGGCATACTAATGTGTTCAGACTAGTGCTCTGGAAGTGATGAGAAAGTCAGACACCTAATATGGTATATCAAGCTAGGTGAAAATACAATATACACAGAATGAGCAATACAAAACAGGCTATAATTATAAAGCCAATCTACAGTATAGATACCAAGGTTTCTACAGGGACAATATGAGGGGATGTTTTCTCTGATTAAAGTTGTCATTAGATGACAATATTTAAAGGGCAACTATAAAAACTGAACATACAAGCAGAGAGTTTAATAAACTAAATCAAATATCTAATTATGAATAATATATATGACATAGGTAGTGTAGCATAAATGAATGATAAATATTTGACAAAAGTGACTGGGGATAAGAATTTTAGCATAGTTTTCAATTCAGTTCTCCCCTTTTAGTCATCTAATACGTATCAGCAGCATGAATATTGATAGCTTTCCCAAAGCAGGGAGAATCAGACCACGAGCAAAAGGATGAGGACACTATGAATATAAGTTCTGGATCTCTGCAATGAGGGAATTTGAAGCAACACAACAAAAGGGTTCGTGTTAAAGGGGCATGAATAGGAGGGGGAATAGGAGTGAGGGGAAAGTGATTACTCTTTTGCCCCAGTGTTTCTAAAGCTTTATGATCAAGGCAAGTATATTTTTAGCATCTTTAAAATAAGTCCAAAATACTGCCACCTTCCACAACCTCCACTGCTACCCTTCTGGTACAAATCACCATCACCTCTCACCCGGATCACTGCAATAGGGGTACCCTTGTGCCTCCAGAAGTCAATGTGCCACATAACAGCCAAGTTTCTCCTTTTAATTTTAAGCAGGAGCATGTCGTTCCTCTGCTCAGCATCTTCAAGGGCTTCCTACCTCATTGAGAGTAAAAGTCAAAATTCTTACGATGGGCTATAAATGTCCTATCCAATTTCTGATGGACCTTCCAGCCCCAATTCTCTCTCTGACCTAGGCCCTACTCTCCTCTTCTTGATTATACAACACTCCAGGGACCCACCTGCCATGCTCCAGATTCAGGACCATTGCATTTTGTCTTCACCTGCCCTTTCTCTCACCCCTTTGATGTGGCTTATGCACTCACCTCTTTCAGATCTCTGCCCCAATGTCGCCTTCTCATGAAATCTTTCCTGATCACTCTACCCAATGCTGCAACACCCTGACTCCTCTTTTCTATGTTTTTTCACCATCTTCCATACTTTATATATTTTGCTTTTTGTTTACTGTCCTTCCCTTTCTACAAGAATGCAAACTCCACATAAGGAGGGTTTTTGGAGGGCCACTTTGTTCACCACAGAATTGCCAGCACCTAGGAAAGTGTTTGTCTTATGATACATGCTCAGTAAATACTTACAGAATGAATGAATAAATGTCTATCTCTCCAAATACTAAACAGATTATTGGCTTTTTTAAGTCAGGCCTAATTCCTTTTTAATTTCTGTGCTCTTTGCCATCTCTAAAGTACACAGTTCATGCTCAATACATGTTAAATTAACCAACCATTTACCTGTATCCTAGCATAAGGAAACAGAATACACTATATAGAAAGAATTTTATTTTCTGTATGGCTGTTGGTAAGTGCACATTACTAGAAAACAGTGATGAAAAGGTACTTCATCTCTGCTCCCATTTTAACTGAGCAAGTTTTTTATTCCTGTTATTGTTTCTTTTAAAGCAAATGATTGGGCCAAACACCATGTTTTACATAGGTAGCCTTTTCACTGTAAAGTGAGATACATGTGAAATTAATTATAACTAGTAGAAGAAAATAACACAGCCTATAAATTTTATGTATAGTCTTACAGATCTCATTTACAGGCAAAGATCTCACTGACACAAAAGTAATAATTTCACAATGAGATGTTTATTCTATGGATATGTCCTCAAATTCTACTCTTGTAAGTAGTGGTAAATTTAGTACTGCTTATTGCATAGGAAAATGAAAGACTAATTACCTAACAAGAGCCAGTGCTTCCACATCTGAACAAATAAAATCTTTGGGGAATGGGGAATTTTACTGCCCTTATCCAGAGCAATGCAATGGACCTTTGGAAAGTTTTAGTTATCAGAAAAATCTTGAAATCTATATGTACATCAAGCTTTGATTACTGGACATGTTATAATTATTTTATAATCATACAGATGATGTGATTAATAGAATTTTAAAATAATTTAAAAGTATTACTGGACTCAGAGTGGTCTGTTATTTTCTCAATCATGGATATTAGAATATTTTATATATATATATATATATATATATATATAAATTAACTGATGTTAAAAGGGAATCCTCATATTCCAAAAGATTGGGAACAACTGCCCTAGGGTTTCCACATCATTCTATGTGTAATCTTTCACTTTCAGAGATAACATTACTTAATGGTTACATTAATAATGTATGATGCAAGTATTACTACACAGTAGAAGGCATGGACGTAATGTGTGGCTAAAATGCTTCAGGTCAGACTCAACCATAAAGGGACTGGGCTGCTAAGCTTGATTTGACTCCACAGGAAATAAGAACCATCACAGGATTTACCAAGAAGAGTGGGGATGGTAGTGGTGGATGTATGTGCGAAAACCAATGAGGTAACTGCACCTTCAAATAAACCTAACAGCACTTTGAAAGGACGGCTAGGAGTGGAAACAACTAGAGGCTATTTTGTAATAGTCCAGATAAAAGCTGAACACTTGGACCACACAGCGCTGACGATAAGGTAAGAAAAATGGTGGACTGCCTTAAGTCTGTGAAAGGATCTGAAAAACTGCATTTAAGAGTGAGGAAAAGGAAATAAATTTAACATGAGAAGATAGGTGGACAGAAACCCAAGAAAAAATTCTTTTTTTATTTTATTTTGTTATTAGAAAAAACTGAGTTTAGCTGTGTTAAATTTGGACATCTGGAGGTGTTCAAGTAGAGATGTCCAACAGGGGTGTGAAATTAAACCTCAGAAAGAGATTGTACACAGAGTTGGAGATCTGGGAGTTAGTGGCTTAAGATGGTTAAAGACTTTAAAAAGTGAGAAGAAAAAGGGAGCGCTGAATAAAGAACCTGGAGGACGGGACTTCCCTGGTGGTCCGGTGGTTAAGAATCCGCCTTCCAACGCAGGGGACATGGGTTCGATCCCTGGTTGGGAACTAAGATCCCACATGCTGTGGGGCAACTAAGCCCACGTGCCGCAACTACTGAGTCCACGCTCGTCACAACTAGAGAGAAGGCCACATGCTGCAACGAAGAGCCCACATGCCACAACTAAGACCCGACGTAGCCAAAGATAAATAATTAATTTTTAAAATAATAATAATGTCAAAAAAAAAAAAAAGAACCTGGAGGACACCAAAATCAGACCAGCAAGCAGGAGTAAAACCAGGGAAGGAGGATAAAAGGAATATGAGATAAGATGATAGAATTTATTACAATGGTTCTTACGGAAATATTAAAGATGGAATTCAACTGATGGTTAAGTTTGATATTTGATTTAGAATTAAAAACTCAGAGTTTAGAGAACACTTTTCACTTGGTTTCATGTTTACAGAAATACTATTTCCCTCTGATGAAAAATTTGTGAGTTCCCAGAGTAAGCCTTCTCCAGTAGTCCCCTAGGCAAAGTTTCTGAGCTGGTGAGTGTATTCTTCCCTCACATACCTTCAACGAACTTAGGTTGAAGGTGACAAGTGGATACCTCACTGCCTTCAAGCAATAACAGTAAGATGATGCTGATAAGCTGAAAGCCAACAACAGAAAATGAAGATCATTTTCTGGAAAGAAGGAATACATCTGCTTTGGTTTTTGATTACAGTCTACACATGGTTATTATAGAAGCCTAGAGGTCACGACAATACATACGTCTTTGCCTTATTTTTATGATAAAGATAAAAAGGAGCCCCCAACCTCTTAATTTTCTGCTCACATGGAAACTTTAGAACTCAAGGAGTCCGTTTCCATTTAATTCTATGCCTTAAAACAATCATCTCTTTATTTATAGCACAATACAATAACTGACTTCCATCTATACTCTTACATGGCTAAGAGAATTGATTAAGCTGTTTGGTATATTCTATTTAAAGTAGCAATGAAATATGATTTTCCTCAAAAATAGCGTATTTTAGCACCTCACATGCGGAATTACAAGTTATTTGGGAAATTTCACTATCCACAACACCTCATTACCTAGCAATGCTACACAGAGCTGGGCACCTGTCTTATCATTTTGCTACTAGTAATTCATTACCCATCTTACCAAGCCAGAAATCTGGAATTCATCCTAGAGTCTCCTTTTCTCTAACCTCCAAGGATTAATCATTCACCACAGTTAAGCAGCTCTCAAAATTTTTTCTCTACCCCCATTATCCCTTGTCCAAGTTTTAAGATATTAACTAAACTGACTCTGCCTCAAATTATAATGATCAGATTTGGGGCTGAGGTCTAGATATTTAACATCTTGTAATAATATATTTTGCCCGTGCAATACTAAAAGGCTGCAAAGACAGCATGCCAATGCGAAATCAAAGACATGCTCCTTCCCAAAAAGCACCTGCCTCTTAACGATGTCGTTCTATCATCATCTTATCTAGGAAGACGTGCCTCCAGTTATTCCAAATGCTAAGTTCTCCCACAACCCATGGGCCTGTGTTAGATTTCCATCCCTTTTTTCTGCTTAACATGAATGGATAAGAAACAGTCTTAAGTTTTCAGAAGCACAAAAGCAGCAAAGCCCTAATCTCAATAAGGTAAAATGTTCATATGATCTTGATTATATTATAAATAAGATAAAGGAACAAATCTATTCACATAATTATAATGAATTTCTTTTATAAGTTTTTACTTAGTCAAAAATCGCTAATTTAGCATTTTGCTATAATCCAAAAATACAATAAAAATTTAAAAAGCAAAACATTTTGTTACCTGAGGAGAGTCAAAAGGATATCGACTACTAAACTTAAATAGAAGTTGAAATTTTTCCCCTTCATATAAGGTACCTGGTGCACCTTCCATATCTACAATCCACCTAGAATAGAAAAAAAAAAAAAAAATTAAACTTCAGTTATAAAGGATTGGGGTGAGAAGGAGAAAAGAGAACACCGAGTATTCCTCTATGCCAGGCACTGGGACGAGAGTCATTCGTGTATAACAACACACTTCGTCCTCCCAACAATTACAGGAGTAGGTATTTATACCCCTGGCCCTGTTTCCTTCTCTGACACTCCAGTTAAAGAGCCAGATCAAGGTGAGACAGCTAACAAAGGACAGAGCCAAATTTTAACCCAGGTCCGGAAAAAACAACAAAATAAAACTCAGCTTAGGTGTGCTGACACCAAAGCCTGCACTCTTCCTACTCAATTTATGCTACCTTATTTTTTCAGACTATCTTTACAATTATGGAAAAGATTTTATAGATAACATCAAACTAATCAATTGCCTTTCTGATATCAATTATTTTAGAAGCTAAGAGAGAAATCAGTATCAGCAATGACTACAGAGAAGTGTAGCTATCAGACCAATTTTCTCATCAGCATTCTACAGAAGGCTAAACAGGAAAAGGAAGCTAACTTGACATCGGTACACTTACTCTGATAGCTAGTTAAGGCTCTAGAAGGCCCTTCCTTTGTCTCTCACTATGTTTCAATTGTTTAATAAAACCCCAAATAGATTTCTATGGCATCTATGTAAGCTTACTTTGTTTTCATATATAACAATCATGAATATAAATCTGTTTATAATTATATTCTTATAACAAGAAATATCTTTTGTTCTTCAAAAAGAAAAAAAGTGCAGGTAGAGGAATAGAGATTATTATGACAAAGATGACGGGGCAGAATTTAGAAGCAAAATGAGTTCCTAATTATATCCATGCCACTTATAATTATTGTATACCTGGTCAATTCCTTTAATCTTATACTTTTCAGGTATAAAAACTTTTTATTTTAAATACAGGGAAACAAAAGGAAGATTGAGGATATACTGTTGGGGTTCTGTTGAGCACCTCACATATTATGGACTTAGAAATATGTAAAATAATAAATGTGCCTACTCTCTGAAAGCAATCAGGCTGGAACACATATAAACCCTTAAGAACATGGCCATTCATTTTCACAATGCACGCTAAATACCTTATATGGTAATAAAAGATGCAACCACAGACCCAAGAGGCAATATTTTACAGTAAAATTAGAGAGATCTGCCCCTTAATTAGCTGTGGGGCCCTGAGTAAGCTGTTTTACCTCTCCTGTTTTAACTACTGCAATTGTAAAATAGGTATTTTTAAAAATTAACTGCTAGAGTTAAAAAAAAAGTCACCTTGAAGTGTTGTTGGAAAGATACATCACGTTACATATGCAAAAAACCTAGTACATTCCTGACATCAGAACCAGTACACAGTAAATAAAATATAATGCAAAAGCTGCATTAAAAAAACAAAAACAAAAAACCTATTCTCTTTAAAACTAGGCCCTTCCTCCTAATCAAACTTATAAGCTTTTGCACAGCACAGGAAACCATCAACAAAATGAAAAGACAACCTACAAACTGGGAGAAAATATTTGCAAACAATGCAATGGACGAGGGCTTAATTTCCAAAATATACAAACAGCTTATACAACTAAATATCAAAAAAACAAACAACCCAATCAAAAAATAAGCAGAAGACCTAAACAGACATTTCTCCAAAGACGACATACAGATGGCCAACAGGCACATGAAAAGATGCTCCAAATCGCCAATTATTAGAGGAATACGAATCAAAATTACAATGAGGTATCACCTCACACAAGTCAGAATGGCCATCATCAAAAAGTCTACAAATAATAAATGCTGGAGAGGGTGTGGAGAAAAAGGAACTCTCCTACACTGTTGGTGGGAATGTAAATTGGTGCAGCCGCTAAGGAAAACAGTATGGAGGTTCCTTAAAAAACTAAAAATAGAATTACCATATGATCCAGAAACCTCACTCCTGGGCATATACCCAGACAAAACTATAATTCAAACTATAGTTCATATATATGAACTATATATGTTCATAGCACTGTTCACAACAGCCAAACATGGAAACAACCTAAATGTCCATTGACAGATGAATGGATAAAGATGTGGTACATATACACAGTGGAATACTACTGAGCCATAAAAAACAACGAAAGAAGGCCATTTGTAGCAACATGGATGCAACTAGAGATTATCATACTAAGTGAAGTAAGTCAGAAAGAGAAAGACAAATACCATATGGTATCACTTACATGTGGAATCTAAACTATGGCACAAATGAACCTATCTACAAAACAGAAACAGACTCATAGAGAACAGACTTGTGGTTGCCAAGGGGGAAGGGGGAGAGAGAGGGATGGACTGGGAGTTTCGGGTTGGTAGCTGCAAACTATTACATTTAGAATGGATAAACAACAAGGTCCTAATGTATAGCACAGGGAACTACATTCAATATCTTGTGATAAACCATAATGGAAAAGAATATAAAAAAAAGAATGTATATCTGTGTATAACTGAGTCACTCTGCTGTACAGCAGAGATAGGTACAAAATTGTAAATCTACTATACTTCAAAATATATATATATATATATATATATATATATAAAACCAAAAACAAAAAGATGTACATATATACAATGGAATATTACTCAGCTACGAAGAAGAATGAAATATTGCCATTTGCAGCAACATGGATGGACCTAAAAATTATCATAGTAAGTGAAGTAAGTCAGACAGAGAAAGACAAATATTATATGATACTTCTTATATGTGGAATCTAAAAAAATAATACAAATCAACTTACTTACAAAACAGAAACAGACTCACAGACATAAGAAACAAACTTATGGTTACCAAAGGGGAAAGGGGAGGGGAAGGGATAAATTAGGAGTATGGGATTAATAGATACACACCACTATATATAAAATAGATAAACAACAAGGATTTACTGTGTATAATAGCACAGGGACCTATATTCAGTATCTTATAACCTATAATGGAAAAGAATCTGAAGCTGTACACCTGAAACTAACACAACATTGTAAATCAACTAAAGTTAAATTTAAAACAAACAAACAGGGACTTCCCTGGTGGTCCAGTGGTTAAGACTCCATGCTTCCACTGCAGGGGGCACAGGTTCGATCCCTGGTCAGGGAAGTAAGATCCCGCATGCCACATGGTGCAGCCAAAAAACCAACCAACAACAACAAAAAAAACCCCACCACCAACCAAAAAAAACCCCACCAAACTAGGTCCTTCCTAGCCATGAACATTCCTTTTTAGCCCCACCGCCCACTCCCACCTACTATGCTGGGATAGTCCAAGAAAAAAATCACAGGACTTCTCGGTGCCCTTTCGTTCTGTTTATAAGGCAATTCTTAGGACACATAATATACCATAAATTGACATGTGACCTATGTAAGCTCTTAAGGTCTTAAAGACACCTTGCAATATATGGGTGAGATAGGTCAAAGAAGGCATACTTCTCAACATCATGCAGGATAATTTAAAACAACGTTTTCCTAATTTAAAAAGTAACATATGTTTGCTACAGAAAATTTACATAAGCATAAATAAAACAAAAATCACCCAAAGATAATCACTGTTAAAGTTTTTAGGGTACATTTCATTCTAGTCATTTTGCAGTTTCTATATCAATGGACTCCAAGTCCAGTAGAGCTGCATTAGGTGTACACTTAAATTACATTACATTCAAATCATCAATGTTCACAATTCCAGTCACAAGCACACACGTCCCAGAGTAAGGATGATGGGAGAAGTCTCACTTCTTAACCTCCTGTGAATACCCATTGTTCTGTGATTCTAATGTTTAAAACAGGTATTTTTCACACATTCATGGCTCCTAATCAAAGAAACAGCCATCTATGCCTCTCTGAAGGAAGAACTAGCTTTGTTGGATATATTAATACAGGATATATACCAATACAGCCTCTCTCAAGGGATGGTCAAAGGCCATTATGACTACACAAAATTTTTGCCTTACACGATATGATGGCTGTGGACTGTAACTCAAGGGGTGCCATTTTACTTTACTACATTGAGAAACCATTTCCCAACTTAATTAGTTCTAAGTCAATCTTTCTGTATCTCTGTTCCTTCCTTAGGACAGAGTATAGGTTATTAGGTCAAAGGATATGATATGCATTATTTTTTAAGGTCTACATGCTACCAAACTGTCTTCCAAAAAGCTTAACGTGCTTTCATCATCTTTGTTTACCCATATACCCCATCCCATATAATCCCACTTAAACAACAATTTTTTTTCTTTATTTTGGCCACACTGCACGGCTTACAGGAGTTTAGTTCCCAGACCAGGGACTGAACCTGGGATGTGGTGGTGAGAGTGCCGAATCCTAACCACTGGACTGTCAGGGAATTCCCCAAGTAATAAATAATTTTTTCAAAATAGGTCAGTAGTTACATCAAAACATTGCTTTTTTGCCCTATCTCTGATTGCTCTGATGTCTATCTTTTGCTTCAGCTTCTGCCGTGGCCTGATTAAAGAAACTAAAGAACTGAATAGGAAAAGGTATATATACAATAGTATTTTAAAATCAGTGTTTATTTCCTGTTAACTATATGCGTCTCTTTCAACTAGATTAATATTTGGTTTGGATTTTCCTGGTGGCACAGTGGTTAAGAATCCGCCTGCTAATGCAGGAGACACGGGTTCAAGCCCTGGTCCAGGAAGATCCCACATGCCATGGAGCAACTAAGGCCCGTGCATCACAACTACTCAGCCTGCGAGCCACAGCTACTGAAGCCCGCATGCCTGGAGCCCGTGCTCTGCAACAAAGAGAAGCCACCGCAATGAGAGGCCCGCACACCCCAACGAAGAGTAGCCCCCACTCACCGCAACTAGAGAAAGCCCGCGTGCAGCAACAGAGACCCAATGCAGCCAAAAATAAAATAAATAAACTTATTAAAAAAAAATTTGATTTGTAATTCTTCCACTTTGGAGATAATGCTTCAGTGGAAGGGGAGTCCTAAACACTAGACTGCCAGGGAATTCCCAAGATCTAATTTTTATAAGTCTATTTTCATACCCTGGAAGATGGTCCAAAGATAATAAAACTTTTGTGGTTCATTTACAGTAAATTATTTTAAAAGAAAAATTCTTGCCTGACAAACATCTCTAAGTGACAGGTTTATTCTGTAGCAAAGATGCTGTTTATTTTGGTAGTTACACTTTCGGCTGCATTGGGTCTTCATTGCTGCGTGAGCAGGGCTACTCTTTGTTGTGGAGCACAGGCTCTAGGCCCTCAGGCTTCAGTAGTTGTGGCACGTGGTTTCAGTAGTTGTGGCGCATGGGCTTACTTGCTCCTCAGTATGTGGGATCTTCCCGGACCAGGGCTCGAACCCGTGTCCCCTGCACTGGCAGGCAGATTCTTAACCATGGCACCACCAGGGAAGTCCCAGTAGTTATAATTTGTGGTAGAAATATCTATACAAATATTTCAATTTAAAAAACATAAGATGGTCCTTTAACTTTTTATAAATCATTGTGCTGTGTAGTTCCTCCCCACCCCCAAAAAAATAAAGGTTGAAAGTGGAAACGATTGGTACCTACTTCCTTGAAAACTATAGGGCTAGCTCTTATAGGATATTCTGAGGCAGGTTAACAAAGGTAAAGAGGGAAAAGATGAAAATGGAGTATAATCCATCCACCTGTTTAATGATATAGAACAAAAAACAGTCACTTGTTTAATCATATAGAACAAATGCTTTATACTCTAAATGTGTGCTCCATTTTAAATTCTGTTTGAGATAAATGAAAAGTCAATTGAGAGCCATGAAAAGACATGGAAGAACCTTAAATGAATATTACTAAGTGAAAGAAGCCAGTCTGAAAAGGTTACACACTGTGTGATTCTAACTATATGACACTCTGGAAAAGGGAAAACTATGGAGACAGTAAAAAGATCACTGGTTGCCAGGAGTTGCTGGGAAGGGACAGAAGGATGAATAGATGAAGCACAGAGGATTTTTAGGGCAGTGTAAGTGCTGTATGATACCATGATGATGATACATGTCGCCATACATTTGTCCAAATCCATAGAATGTATCAAGAGTGAACTGTAATGTAAACTACAGACTTTGAGTGATTATGACATGTCAGTGTAGGGTCATCAGTTCTAACAAATGTGCCACTCTGGTGGGGGATGCTGATAAATTAGAGAGGCTATGGCATGTGTGGAAGCAGAGGGTCCATGGGAAATCTCTGTACCTTCCACTCATTTGGCAGTGAATCTAAAACTGCTCAGTCAACTGAGAACCCAGCAACGTTTCAAAGAGATCATTATAGAGCTAGATACTCTATAGTATCTATAGTATGTAGTAATACACACTACATTTTCTTTTTTTCCTATTTTTCTTTTTTTTGGCTGTGCTGTACAGCATGGGGGATCTTAGTTCCCAGACCAGGGATCGAACCCATACCCCCTGCAGTGGAAGCATGGAATTCTAACCACTGGACCACCAGGGAAGTCCCCCATACTACATTTTCAAACATCAGTATATCCATTCAAACATCAACATACCCTTTCTTCATATTCCTGTTCTTAAAGCTTGGCTCCTGTCTTAAGTACTGACTCAAATGTCAAAGTCAAAGGTAACCAAAATTGTTTCTTCTGAAAATAAATATGTCCCTGTTGTGTGAGCTTTGGTCACTTTTGCTCTTTGGACCCAGAATATCACTAAATATTTGAATTGTTCAATTTGTCCTACAAGTTGGTCTATAGTAAACTTTTTCTTGTTGGCTTCTACCCCTTTTACATTTTTGGAGTTTTTTTTTAAGGAGAGAGTCAATTGCTTAAAAATTTCCCATTTTAGAACATTTACCCTTGTCTAACAGAACTGTTAAATCAAAGGAGTGGTAAGGATAGACCACACTGGGTTGTGAAATCTTAGGATGATACTCTTGAAAACACTTTAAACTAATTCAAATGCTCATTTTTAACAGAGGGGACCCATATCTCTACTCTTCTTGGCACATACCTGGGAAGAGGCTTCTGCTCCACTCCCACGGAAGGAGCTAAATTAGAGAATACTTCTATGTCCTCCTTCTACCCTTCACTTTTTGTTTGATTTTTTTTTTTTTTTTACCCTTCACTTTTTCATCCTCATGGAAAAGTTTCTTATTATCAAATGAGAATGCTAAGAGTCTGACATTCATTTAGCTACCCTTCTGTAAAGAAAGCAACTACGTAGTATGTTCAGGGGACAGGGATAGAGATACCTCTTGACTGTCATTCTCTTCAGAGCCTTAAATGTTTTTGAAAAGTCTGATAAATAACCTCATACCAAACTGCTCTATTACAGGTGAAGAACATTTCATAACAAAGTCAGACCAAAGTTTTTAAATGCTGCCTCATTAGCAGGAAACTTTTATAAAATGCAATTGTATATATAAATGCACAGAATAAGATCTGTTTACTGTACTTACCTCTTGGTGGAAGAGAATGGGATGAAATAAGAAAATAATTCTGTATTTTTAAAATGAGTATATATTCATACATTACATTGATAACAAAAGAAAAACAAACAAGTACTTAAAACTTAAACACTTACTGTGTAATTGAATTTTGAACACTCTTTTCATTTAAAGTCATTCCGGGAGGTGGGTCATTTTGCAAAGCCAACAGTTCTTTCTGTAGTCGTTTCTAGAAAAGAATATCAATAATAACTTGTACATTTTTTCCTTACAACATAATATACTTTTATTCACACAGTCTGAAATCCTTGATTAAACTTCGTCCAAATGCTCATGCCTTTTCCTTTATAAGCCCCTTACATCTTCTATATATTTTACATGCCTAATTCTCAAATTTTTAATTGCCTGTCCTATAACTCACAAACTATTGTCAAAATATTTCTAAATATATTTTTAAACTTAGATGTTGTAAAGTGGTTATGAAGAGCAGCCAGCTACCTATAAAACTTCAAAACTACTCCATTAAAGTTATAAGGTTATAAATGCTTAAAAGTTTTAGCAGGGTTTCCTTTACTGCTTTTCAATTATAAAAACCACAGTTCTCCATAATCCTTAAAGAATGTATCATTTCAGACAGACAGGCTTTCGAGAAGAACTATATTAAGTTAAAAAGTCTTTTGAAAAAGTTTAAAATAATTTTAATTTACAGCCCCTGTTTATTTTCTTTAAATAGGATCATTCACATATAATTTAATCTTTCAACACCAGAATATAACATACCAGGGCCTGAGATACATAAAGTTATTTTTTCACATACTAGATGCCCCAAAATGCCCTATGTATTTGCATTCTTGTTTGTACAGCTTTTATTGTTCAGTTCTTCCCTTGTTATCATCAGTGGACATTCTTTTTCAGTATACAAACCACAGCAGCCCATAATTTACAGGTTTAAAAACAAAATAACCAATGTTATTAGAAGTGCATGTAACATTATAAAAATTCTTAATGAACATCTTTTCTTGGATTAAAGCACACAAGCATGGACTTCTGTTCAGAACTCCAAACAACTCTCTACTTAAAAGCTAGTTTCTGATTTTTCTAGACAATGAAATATTACTATCAATACAGCAATGTTTCTAGATCTTTTCAATTCATAACGCCTTTAAATAAGCTTACCACCATCTAACAACACTACAGAATAGAAAACTCCTCCCTTCTTTGCTGAGAATCAATGGCTCTTTAAATTGCCAAAAGTGAAAACTCTTCCTCAGATGGTGCAATATCATAACTGCTAGTAACATGGAAAATAAGATACCAACTAATTGCAACTTCTGACCTCAGCTGCCTTCTAAAATGCAAAATTACAAATTGAAAATTAGTTTAGAAAAATTTTAATTATCCAAAATGTAGAAATAAAGCTGCATAAACAATTTGTTTTGAATAAAGGAGGATTATATTTGTGATAAGTGTCTATGTTAGAAGAGGGTTTTTGATTTATTCTACTTCTGTCAACAAATGTGGGTTCTGTGATCAAGTAAATTTTCAGAAACACTGGGCTCAACAACAAAAACAAAAAAGGATTTTTTTTTAAAGCAGGAATTCTCAGAGACTTCTGATGTACGAACTTGCACAATGATTCTCTAAGGGGAGGAAGACAACATACAGGCTTCCAAAAGTACTGGAATCCTCTCAGTGTAGGGCATCTTGGAAAAGTCTCCTTTCAATGACTACATTTTGGGAAACACTGCTGTGGAAATCCTCCAGATCTTGAAAACTTTACTAAGACAAGGAAGACAGCCCTTGTTATTGAATTAAGATATAAAGGAAGGTCGATTTGCATAGCTACCAACTGAAACAGGATATAAAGGCAAGTTAAGAAGAATCGTGTTGGTGTAATTATTCCTTGGTCTCCTGAAGATAACGGTGAAGAGCACTGTGGAAAAAGAAAAGTTTTCCCCACCCTGACACTACTTATTATAGGTCCACAAAGAAAGGGGCCTGTGGTATAGCCAAACTCCAAGACAATCTCCAAGTAACTGCCTCCTGGTATTCCCATCCTAGTGTAGTTCCCTCCCACACTGTACCAGAGTTGGTCTGTGTAACCGATAGAATACAGCAGAAATGATGGTATATCACTCCCAAGATGAGGTTATGAAAGATTATGATTTACATCTGGGTCATTCTCTCTAGAATCACTTGCCATATTGTGAACAGTCCAATTCAGAGGCCTACGCGGTAAGGTTAGGGCCGCCTGCCAATAACCATGGATGATTTGGAAGAATCTCCAATCTGGAATCTCCAATTCCAGCCAAGATTTCAGATGACCACAGCTGGGGCCAGTATACTGCCTGCAAACTCAAGCCAGAATCCAACTCTCTGCTTCAAGACCCTTCGAATTACATGGGATTATAAATGCTTGTTCTTTCAAATCACTAAATTTGGGGGTAATGTGTCACACAGCGAAAGATGATTAATACAGAACCTCTGCTCCAACCTCTCCCCATTAGAAGGGGCTATCATCCACTTCATCATTTCAATTTCAGTATCACAGGTCAGAATCCAAGACATTCACTGGAGCATGTTTTTTAATTGAGGGGTGGAGTCACTACATTAAAAAGACAATTCATGCCAGTCCCTTACTGTCTCTGCTATCAGGCAATAAACTACCTTGCACACCCACATCCTCTGCAATGAAGAGACAGAGCAGGACGAACATTTGGGGGGTTAATGAGTACTTACTAAGCACACTAATAAAACTAATGATTTACCAGTGTACTAATAAAACTTACCGGGAAAAAAAAAAAAAAAGAGTAGAAGGTCAAACAGTGTGTCTGGCAGGCTCACAGAAACAGGGAATTCACTCTTAGGGATCCTTCCCGGAACAATAATCATTAAAGAGGGCAGGAAGTGTCTTTAAGTAAGCAAACAGGTCCCTCAAGGGTCCTCTGGCTCTTCTAAGAACCCTGAATATGAACACAGAAGCTAAAAAAGGAGGACTTAAAGAGTTCAATGTAAAAATAAAGGAAAATTCATACTCACTTGAAAATGTGAAGACCTAGCGTAACTGTTTTAATACCATGTGTTTAGAGATCATACCATGTAGCATCTATCAACAGAAAGCTATCATCACATGAGGAAGCATTCACCTAACTCTGAAGACAAAGTGTCAGCAAAAGTAGATGAGAAACACGTGCATTAGAACACTAGCAAAAGCAGTGATACCACCAGATTATTAGACCATCAGGGCAACATTGGCTGCTTTCCTAGACAGTGGTGAAAATGAGCGCCTAGAATTGAGATAACTGGAAAATAACGTGCAGAAGGTAACTAAGTAAAGAAGCAGAACTACTTACAAACTACTGGGAGCTAAGGGGGCTGAAAAATTAACAGTTCCAAAGGTTCATAGCCAAATACTACCCTGTCTGTCCCTAAATCGGAGAGGTATGGGAAAATTAATTACATATATTACAAACGTACCATGGTTCTCTGAATCTTAGACAATCAATCATAAGACGCA
This sequence comes from Monodon monoceros, assembly GCF_005190385.1. NCBI lineage: Eukaryota > Metazoa > Chordata > Mammalia > Artiodactyla > Monodontidae > Monodon > Monodon monoceros. Next base: position 58,689,851 of record NW_021703770.1, on the reverse strand, counting down.
CTATTATTTTATGTAATACTAGGAAAGGAAAACTGCTACCAATTAAACAATTACACACCACTGATTAGACATATCTTGATTTCAGGTATGTTAAAGTAGGGGGAAAATTGTGCATTAAAAAAATATATGATATGTTATTAATAAAAGTGTGATTTTCCTGGGGACTTCCCTGGTGGCACAGTGGTTAAGACTCCACGCTCCCAATGCAGGGGGCCCAGGTTCGATCCCTGGTCAGGGAACTAGATCCCACATGCATGCCACAGCTAAGAGTTCACATGCCACAACTAAGGAGCTGGCGAGCTGCAACTAAGGAGCCCGCCTGTCGCAACTAAGACCTGATGCAACCAAATAAACAAATAAAATAAATATTTTTAAAAAAAAGTGGCTAGAGTAGACAACCCACTTAAAAAAAAAAGTTTGATTTTCCTAACTTTAAGTACTAGAACCACCTGAAAAATAAAAATTAATTTTCTGAGTAAATTTAATATGCCTAAAATGATTGTTCTCTCAATATTTAACACGTACCCAGCGATACGTGATCTCAATCTATAAATATGCACTTTATTCCCAGACTGTGTACAGCAGTACATCTGTCTTCCAAGGCAAAAAGGCCAGGCCCAGAACCTAAATGTTTTAAAGCACCCCAGGCAAAAAGGCCAGGCCCAGAATCTAAATGTTTTAAAGTATCCCAAATCTAGAGTAAACCTAAAAATTCTATCTAGCCCTCATCTTGCATTGGCTCAAGTCTGGAAAATGCACAGGAATTTGAGCTCTTCTAAGAGATCCAAGTGGGTTTATATACTCAGTAAAAAAAGATCCTGATATACCTAAATACCATGAAAAAAAAAGATTTAACACTTTCAGAACTGGCTTGGCTTTTCAGTGGCTCTATAGTCCAGCCAGCACCTCCCTTTCTCTCCTTCCTCATGAATGCAAATGAATCTAAGTGATATGAATCCACTGAAATTTACTACTTTTGGGGGTAAGAAAACCACTGACAAATTTTGCAGTTAACTATTATCAACAAGATGTTGGGAAACAACACAAAACTGAATGGCATTCCTGTACGTCATCATACGATGGCTGAGAATCTCTAGACTACTACAACATCCTAGGATGTGTGACCCTGCACTTAAGAGTGACACAAGTTCAGTGCCTAAAACTTTTTCCCCCTTCAGTACACATAAGGGATTATTCTTGAGATTTCCTCTTCCCTATGACTGGCGCTTACTATAGGGGTCGAGGAGAGTATTTATGTAACATGAAAAGGCTGCCCAGGAGCTTAACGTTTCCTCTTCTCCACTACCACTTCTCCAAGAATCACTAGAGTAGCTGCTTCACAGCAAAGGTCAAGTGTGGGGACATAAAAAGGCCAACAGAATAAAACAGACACATATATTATTACTCTTAGCCTTCTGAGATTTAAAGTCCTCGGAAAGCTCAAGATACAGTTTGGGTTTTTTTGTGGTACGCGGGCCTCTCACTGTCGTGGCCTCTCCCGTTACAGAGCACAGGCTCCGGGTGCGCAGGCTCAGCGGCTACGGCTCACGGGCCCAGCCGCTCCGCGGCATGTGGGATCTTCCCAGACCGGGACACGAACCCGTGTCCCCTGCATCAGCAGGCGGACTCTTAACCACTGCGCCACCAGGGAAGCCCAAGATACAGTTTTTATACAAAAGAGTAAAAGCAATTTAAAGATCACTTTAAAAACTGTAACCACTATGGGAATTCCCTGGTGGTCCAGTGGTTAGCACTCCACACTTCCACTGCAGGGGGCACAGGTCTGATCCCTGGTCAGGGGACCAAGATCCCGCATGCCGTGTGGGACAGCCAAAAAAGAAAAACAAAAACAAAAACACGTAATCACTATGTTCTAATCAGTCCTGTTCCATTTCCCCCAACTGATAATATCAATGCCTGTCCCAACATAGACCCATAATGTTAAACCAAGTTTGAATGTGTTGGCATGATCAGGAAATGAGATAAAATGAAGACTAACACTTTTAAATATCAAAAAAAATTTAAATCAACATGGTAAAGCTCTGAACTCTAATACAGATCCCTGACATTATGTGTATGGTACATAATTTAGTCTGTTAATAATGATTACTCGCAATTATACTCCAATAAAGATGTAAAAAGAAGTTTTTTTAAAAAAATAATGATTACTCTATTGTGACATCCTCAGACAACAGTGAGGTCTACAAGCCCACATGATCCTTCAGTATATAGTTCTGATAGCTTGATAGCCCCAGTTTTCACTTTTTTAACTGTCATCTGCTCTTTGACTATCAATAACTTGTCATAATATCTAACCTCTAGTCACTGACATTCTCTTTCTCCTCTTTTCTTTCTCTTTTATTTGCTGTTTCCCCCTCCCTAGCCCCACCATACATTACCAAGCAAAAGGGTTTACTTATTCTGGTGAATATATCACATTATTTTCGTGTAACAAATCCTAACCAATCTTCAGTGCTGGCACTTAACACTGGCTAACACTTATTGCTTCATTTGCTCTTAAACCATACTATACTCCCCCACTGAAATTAACCAGAGAAATTAGGTACAATTTTTCCAAGTCCTCATAAAATGAAAAGAACAGCCCAGTAACAGGTCCACAGACCACACTATGTGCAGCACAGTGCTAAAACATGGTGTTTCATCCCAATGATGCCATCTTTACCTCTTCGGCTTCCGATCATTTTCATCAAAGCTCATGCTTATATATTAGTTCAAGTTTTGCTTTTTCAGACAGCCGAGGATGATGGGTATGACTGTATAAAAAAGTACTACTACAGTTGTATGACAGAGAACATTAGTGTTTAATAAAGAATACCACACTCAATGAAATGTTCTTAATAAAAAAAAGAAAAATAGACTAAGTATTAAAAAAATTTTTTTTTTATTTATTTTAATTTTTGGCTGCATTGGGTCTTCGCTGCTGCACGTGGGCTTTCTCTAGTTGCAGTGAGCGGGGCACAGGCTTCTTTGTTGCGGGGTGCAGGCTTCTCATTGTGGTGGCTTCTCTTGTTGCAGAGCACAGGCTCTAGGCGCGTGGGCTTCAGTAGTTGTGGCACACGGGCTCAGTAGTTGTGGCGCATGGGCTTAGTTGCTCTGCGGCATGTGGGATCTTCCCAGACCAGGGCTCGAACCCATGTCCCCTGCATTGGCAGGCGAATTCTTAACCACTGCGCCACCAGGGAAGCCCCTAGACTAAGTATTTTAAATAGCATCCTAGAAAGCTCATTCATATATAAAACAGTTCAGCTTCTAAATAATGTATTTGTGTAAGTATCATCCCACACTAATATATGTTGAAACCAAGCCACAAAATATTTAAATGATACTCTTATGGTTATGAATCAAAACCAGGAGAGAATATATCCCTCTTAGATACTAATAATGGCAGTACATCAATGGACAAACTGACAAGATTCCTGGCCCTGTAAAGCTTAAACTCTAGTGAGAGAAGAGAGTTAATAAATAATAACAAAAACAAATAAGTGTATGGTATATTAAAATGTGATGAAAAATGGAGCAAGTTAAGGAGTTAGAGAGTTAGGCCTCACATCTTGTAAATTTTATTTAAAACTGACACTTTGAGAAACTATTCTAAAGGGCAGAAATCCTTATTTAGGGTAGGAAGAAATATAAACAAGAGTGGGGAAAACATTAAAAATGTAGAGCTATATAACAATGATTGCTAATGCAACTGTACATAAAATGTCCAACATGTTTTCTCTAATTTCATCTAACAATCAACTAAAGGTGGAAGGTTAACAATAGGAGGATGTGATAGAAAAAATAATAAGAATACCATATACATTAACATCATTTCACTAATAAATTACTACTTTCCCCCCAACAACATTAAACAATTACAACATTTTTCTTCTTTCAGGGTGAGATGACACGGCACTGAAATGATTTTACCTTATTTTAAAATAAGGTAGAATTTGATTCATGCAAATTAAGAAAAAAATACTTTTTTCCTAAGTATACTTCTATAGCCCTTAATTCTAACATTTATTTATTGAAACTTTTCCCCCTTTTAGGAAATGGAAAGCCTTCAACAAATCAAGGCGTTCATTCTTATTTTAAGCTAACATTTTGGGAAATTCCCCGGTGGCCCAGTGGTTAGGACTCAGCACTTTCACTGCTGGGGGCCTGGCAGTGACCTGGATCAGTGGTCGGGGAACTAAGATCCTACAAGCTGCTCAGCATGGCCAAAAGAATAAAAAATTTAAAATTAAACTAACATTTTCAAAAATCAGACTGGGATGCAAAAAAATGACAAGACTAAATGAGTCCTGTCTGTGAAGAGCCCACAGTCTAAAAAGAGACAAATATGTAAATAATCTCTACATGCTTTCAGGGTACAGCAGTGTTCAAAAAGAGAGTGATCAAAGGGGAGAAAAACCAGGACCGTGGTATACTGAAAGCTAAAGGAAGAATGTATTTAAAGACTAAACAAAATTTTATTTCCAGCACAATGTAGATACTCTGAATAATTCCACAGAAAACAAAAACAAAGCGAACACACGAAGTTTGAAATATTCAAAGGATCAGGGTTGGATTTCACTTTGGGGTTTTCTACGAAACCCAAGGGGGGTACCAAACCCAAGGGGGACAAGACCAAAAAGTGAGGAATCTCTCGGAAGACCTGCATAAAACTATGACCCCTCAGTGTAATAGTGAATAAGATAAACGGCACAGAAAGAGATAACAATGAAATTTACCTGCTTAGAACTTAGCAATGGGTATAGGAAGAAAAAAACGCCTCCCATGAAATGCCAAAATCTCAAGCAGACACCCACATGGGTCTGAGTCTGAATTCCTGCTGAGAACCTTAGGCAAGAATTTAATCAAGTGGTCAAGGAAGAAATGCCCCAGGCAACTCACAGAAGCAAAAAAAAAAAAAAAATCCTGGGGAATATAACTTCTATCCACTGAGGCAACAATTTGTCTTTTCAGAATCTAGAAAAATACTTTAAAAAGTAGTAAGAACCAAATGAGAAATTATTCAGAAGACAATAGCATAAAATACCTGATGCAATAAAAATCTATCTTCCTAGCTGGAAAAGCACCAGTTCCCCAATTAATTTACTTAATGTTCTTGTAGCATTTATATAACTGTGAGCAACCTAAGGCAGAGATTATGGTCTACTTATCTTTGTAATCCTAGCATTCAAAACTGTGCCTGACAAATGTTTTTCCTCGGTAAATGCTTTTTTAAAAAATTAATAAGGATGTTGACTGCTTCACTGTATGCAAAATCCAGAAACAATATATGTGTCTGTCAATAATTATACAAATTATGGCATATGGAAATAAGGCTACACAGCCATTAAGAATGATGTGGATCTCTGTGTACTAACAACAACAGAAGAATCCCAAAACATACTGAAATGGAAAAAAAAAAAGGCCTCAAAAATACATATAATTCCTTTATATTAAAACAAAAGCAGGAGATTTATACAAACGTCATATAAACGCATATGGGAGAGAAGGAAGCACATCCAGCTATTTTATAGTAGTTCCCTCCTAGCAGCATAAATGGAGGAGAAAGAGGACACCCCGTTTACACTATATACTTTCATATTATGACTCTTTTACAACAAGAACGTAGAAGTATATTTCTTATATAATTAGATTTAAAGGCTCAATGGATGAAGAAAACATACCCACATAAAAACATGAACACAAATGTTCAAAACAGCATTAATCATAACAGAAAAAAATAGAGGCTACCCAAATGTCTATTAACTGATGAACAGGTAAACAAAATCTGTTGTATTCATACAATGGAATGTTATTTGGCCATAAAAAAAAAAAAAGAATGAAGTACTGATACATGCTGCAACATGGAGTAACCTCAGAAACATTATGGTAAGTAAAAGTGGTCAGTCACAGAAGACCACATATAGGTTGATACCATTTATATGAAATGCCCAGAAGAGGCAAATTTATAGACATAAAAATTAGACTGGTGTCTGCCAGCAGATGGGAAGAAGATGGAGAGTGAATGTTTATGGGTACAAGGTTTTCTTCCGGGGATGATGAAAATTTTCTATTAGATAATGGGGACAGTTGCACAACTGGGTACATATACTAAAAAAAAAAAAAAAAAAAAATCACTGATTGTACACTTTAAGTGGATGAATTCTATGGCATGTGAAATGTATCTAAACAAAAAAAAAAAAACCTTTTTAAACTCAGTGGATAGGTTAAACACAGGTGAAGAGAGAATTAACACCTAGGAAGATGTCTGAAGAATTTTTCCAGGATGTAACAGAGAAACAGAGGTGAAAACATGAGACAAAGAGAATACAAGACAATAGGAGGCAACATTTGAAGAGATAATGCATGAGAATTCCCCAGAATTGTTCAAGACATCAATCCTCAAGTCCAAGTCCAGGATGAATTCCAAACAGCATAAATAAAAAGAATCCCAAACTCACACACATCACTGTGAAAGTACAGAACACCAACTGAAAAAGAGCTAATCTTAAAACTAAAGATAAAAGATTACCTACAAAGATACGTTGTAAAATTAGAATGATGGCTATCATTTTAAGAGCAATAATTGAAGTCAGATAATACTAGGATTTAGAAAACAAGTGGAACTTTATCTTTCACCTAAGTGAAAATAATTGACAATTTTAACTCCTACACCTAGCAAAACTAGATACAATTTCAAGAACACAGGTGAAAAGAAGGTATTTTCAGATAGAACAGAGTTTACCAACAGTAAGCAGCTAAACAATAAATCTTAATTTCCTTCTGGAAAATAATCCTAAATGACAGGTGAAAGATGCAAGAAGACATAGGAAGCAAAAATATGTAAATATGTAAGTAAATCTAAACAATGATTGTATAAAACAACAAAGGCTCACAATTCCTTATGTAAAAACTCCTGGGGCCAGATGTTTCAAAATTAAGAATTTTCTGGATTTTATAAAAATAATAATAATGCACCCCGCCAAACTAATTAGTATTTAGCACTGAAATATGTGAATGTTTATAGCATATGAAATTTTAAAAAACACTACGCAATCTCATACCCATTCATTTCAGGTTTCACAAGAAAAATTTGTAGTCAACTTCCAAAAAGTTTTGATCTCTAAGCCATTTTAAATTTATTTTTTCCACTTTATTTTTTTTAAAGTACTTTTTGTTTTTTTAATTCAGGTATAGTTGTTTTACAAAGTTGTGTTAGTTTCTACTGTACACTGGATTTCCCTGTGCTACAGCAGGTTCTCATTAGTTATCTATTTTATACATATTAGTGTATATATGTCAATCCCAATCTCCGATTTCATCCCACCTCCCCCTTCCCCCCTTGGTGTCCATATGTTTGTTCTCTACCTCTGTCTCTATTTCTGCCTTGCAAACTGGTTCATCTGTACCATTTTTCTAGATTCCACATATATGTGTTAATATATGATATTTGTTTTTCTCTTTCTGACTTACTTCACTGTGTATGACAGTTTCTAGGTCCATCCACGTCTCTACAAATGACCTGATTTCATTCCTTTTTATGGTTGAGTAATATTCCATTGTATATATGTACCACATCTTCTTTATCCATTCATCTGTCGATGGGCATTTAGCTTGCTTCCATGTCCTGGCTATTGTAAATAGTGCTGCAATGAACACTGGGGTGCATGTGTCTTTTTTTTTTTTTTTGCGGTACACGGGCCTCTCACTGCTGCGGCCTCTCCCGTTGCGGAGCACAGGCTCCGGACGCGCAGGCTCAGCAGCCATGGCTCACGGGCCCAGCCGCTCCGCGGCATGTGGGATCTTCCCGGACCGGGGCACGAACCCACGTCCCCTGCATCGGCAGGCAGACTCTCAACCACTGCGCCACCAGGGAAGCCCTGCATGTGTCTTTTTGAATTAAGGTTTTCTCTGGGTATATGCCCAGTAGTGGGATTGCTGGGTCATATGCTAATTCTATTTTTAGTTTTTTGTTTTTTGCGGTACGCAGGCCTCTCACTGTTGCGGCCTCTCCCGTTGCGGAGCTCAGGCTCCGGATGCGCAGGCTCAGCGGCCATGGCTCACGGGCCTAGCCGTTCTGCAGTATGTGGGGTCTTCTCAGACCGGGTCATGAACCCATGTCCCCTGCATTGGCAGGCAGACTCCCAACCACTGCGCCACCAGGGAAGCCCCCTATGTTTAGTTTGTTTTAAGGAACCTCCATACTGTTCTCCATAGTGGCTGTATCAATTTACATTCCCAGCAACAGTGCAAGAGGGCTCCCTTTTCTCCACACCCTCTCCATCATTTATTGTTTGTAGATTTTCTGATGATGCCCATTCTAACTGGTGTGAAGTGATACCTCACTGTAGTTTTGATTTGCATTTCTCTAATAATTAGTGATGTTGAGCATCTTTTCATGTGCCTCTTGGCCATCTGTATGTCTTCTTTGGAGAAATGTCTATTTAGGTCTTCCGCCCATTTTTTAATTGGGTTGTTTGGTTTTTTGATATTGAGCTGCATGAGCTGTGTATATATTTTGGAGATTAATCCTTTGTCCGTTGATTCATTTGTGAATATTTTCTTCCATTTTGAAGGTTGTCTTTTCATCTTGTTCATGGTCTCCTTTGCTGTGCAAAAGCTTTATTTATTTATTTATTTATTTGGCTGTGTTGGGTCTTCATTTCTGTGCAAGGGCTTTCTCTAGTTGTGGCAAGCGGGGGCCACTCTTCATCGCGGTGTGCAGGCCTCTCACCATCGCGGCCTCTCTTGTTGCGGAGCACAGGCTCCAGACGCGCAGGCTCAGTAGTTGTGGCTCACAGGCCTAGTTGCTCCGCGGCATGTGGGATCTTCCCAGACCAGGGCTCGAACCCGTGTCCCCTGCATTAGCAGGCAGATTCTCAACCACTGCGCCACCAGGGAAGCCCTGCAAAAGCTTTTTAAATTTTATTAGGTCCCATTTGTTTATTTTTGTTTTTATTTTCATTACTCTAGGAGGTGGGTCAAAAAAGATCTTGCTGTGATTTATGTCAGTGTTCTTCCTATGCTTTTTTTTATAAAAATATTTATGTACTTATTTATTTGGCTGCGCCAGGTCTTAGTTGCCACATGCAGGATCTTTAGTTGCAGTATGCGGGCTCTTAGTTGTGGTATGCAGGATCTAGTTCCCCGACCAGCGTTTGAATCTGGGCCCCCTGCACTGGGATCACGGAGTCTTAACCACAGAACCACCAGGGAAGTCCTCTTTCTTTTTTTAAATTGAAATATAGTTGATGTAAAATATTATATAAGTTACAGGTGCACAATATAGTGATTCACAATTTTAACAGTTATACTCCATTTATAGTTATTATAAAATATTGGCTATATTCCCTATGTTGTACAATATAACTTTGTAGCTTTTTTTATACGTAATGGTTTGTGCCTCTTATCTCACCCCTGCCCCCTTTCCTCTCCCCACTGGTAACCACTGATTTGTTCTCTATATCTGTGAGTCTAAGCCTTTTTTTAGATTTTGGATTTGCAATGAAGTATATTAGCCAGAAATCCCTAATGTGTAAGATTAGGGCAATCAACATATAAACTGGTAGGCACGTGATGGGAGTTAAACCCTTCCAAGGTCATTTTATATTTTGAAAAGAGTGCAAACATACTGATAAAACTTTAGATTTTGATAACTATGCATTTAAATTAGCTATCACAATTCCTGCAAATTAATTTTTTAAAAAAGACAAACTGAACAGAAAAATTGCTGAGAAACTAGAACACATGGTTGACAGAAAGCATCTTAATGACCAATAAATATAGGAAAAAAGGGTCAACCTCAGTGGGGAACAGAAAAATACAAATTAAAGCCATATTACAATAGTGACATATATCTACCAAAATGGCTAACATTAAAAACTGACAAGACCAAGTTGACAAGTATATATGTTTAAGAAATGGAACTCTCATACACGGCTGGATGAAGTGTAAATTGGCAAACGATTTGGTGCTACTTGGTAAACCTGAATATAATAAACATATGCTCTGACCCACCAATTTCATTCTAAGGAATATACCCAACATACATATGTTCGACAAAACACACGTAGAAGAATATTTATAGGAGCATTATTCATGACAGGCCCAAACCAGAAATAACTCAAATGCCTGTCAACAGTAAATTGGGTAATCTGTGATATATTCATACACTGCAATAAAAATGAATCTGTTCTACACAGAACATGGATCCCATAAACTACTGTTGAGCAAAAGAAATCAAACAAAAAACAAAACATTTAAAAAACCTGTATCATATAATTTCATTTACATAAACCTCACAAACAGGCAAAAGCAACCTATGGCATTAGAAGTCAAGACAGTGGTTACCTTTGGGAAAAGGAAGCAGTCATCAGGAGTGGTCATAAGACAGGCTCCTGGGGTATGAGTATTATTCTATTTCATGTGGTGGTTACAAGGATGCATTCACTTTGTGAATATGTGAACTCTATATTTAGATTTGCATACTTTTCTGTATATTACACATACTTCAGTAAAAACATTTATTAAACTGTCCTAAAATTGACTGTGGTGACCAACTCTGAATAATAAAAGCCATTAGCCTGTATACTTTGAATGATCATGGTATGTGCGTTATTTCTTAATAAGACTTAACAAAAACAAAAAATGTTTATTAAACAAAAAAATAAATGAAAGAAAAACTAAATACAAAAAATGTTAATTGTTGAATCTAAATAAAGTCTAGAGATGTTGTACTTTTTTCTACTTTTCCTCATGATTAAAATTTTCATAACTAAAAGTATGAAATAAAAACTAGAAATAACAGCAAAATAAATGCAAAAATAACTACGGTAACCTGTAAAAGAATAGGAGTGTATAAGTTCCAAATGTGGAGAGGTGGAAAAAGCAAAATGAGAAAAAGGAAGAAGAAATCAATCCACACTAAGACACAGATACAAAAAAAGGATAAATGAAAATCATACAAAATGAAAGAAATTCCATTATATCAGTTAGTCAGTTAAAAAAATGAAAGTTATTTAATTAAAAGATAAATAGATGGTGACAATATACAGTTTATGTGATTTTTAAAAGATAAGGGCACCGAAAGGTTCAAAATCAAAGGACAGAAAAGATACCAGGCCAAATAAAGTTGACAAAGTTACACTAATATCAAGTAAAACCGACTTTAAGACCAAAAATACTAACAGAGATTTTAAAAAAACAAACTATATAATGATAAAAGGTTCAGTTCATCAAAAGCATAGAACTTGTATACACCCCGCTAATATGTATAAAATAGATAGCTAATAAGAACCTGTTATGTAAAAAAATAAATTTAAATGATAAAAAAACCTTGTATATACCCAACTTACCTTTGAAAATAGACAAGCAAAGGAAAATTAACAAATCTACCTTCATAGTAGGAAATTTTATTAAGACCTCTCAAAGTAATGGATAGATCAAGCAGACAAAAAAGCCGTAAACTATTTCTGTCAGACTCCCCTGTCTTCCATTCTGCCAACAGAAGGTACTGGGGGGAAAAAAAGTAGAAGAAAAATGCCATTCCCCCTCCCATTTTATTCCTGGTTCTGAAACACCTCCAACAGAAGGTGTCTCCTATTGAAGTCAAGAGCTGGCAGCTGTAGATTCCAGAAAAATCAGCAAAAGTTGAGCTCCTGGGTTCTCGCTGAGTTGCAGCAGTGTGTATGGTTCTACCAAGTAGCAGTAACTTGTACCAGTGCTCCAGCAGCTTAGTAGCAAGTGCACGCTCTTTGGTTCCAGCCATAGGTAGTAACAACTCCCAGATCCTTAGACAACCTCCCTCTTCCTCTCAAACCCTCTCTACCCTTTTTGCTGCTCTAGTCCTAACCATACCCTTGTAACCTATTACCTGTATGAAATCTCTCTCTGCCTAAAAGTATCTAGAGTATTTACTATTTTCCTACCTGTTCACTGATGAATAGAGCATTTTAAAAACACTGCCACTAACTAGAGAAAAAAATCTTTTCAAGCACTTACAAAGCATTTATAAAAACTGGTGTGAAGCCATAGAGTCTATACCTCAACAAATTTCAAAGAACTGTGATACAAATCGCATCCTCTGACCACAATGCAGTAAATTAGAAATCAACAGCAAAAAGAACTGGAAAAAACCCACATACATTTGGAAATTTTAAAACACACCTTCGAACAACTCAATGATCAAAGAAGAAGGAAACTAGAACATATTCAGAAATGAATTATCATGGGAATTCTCTGGCGGTCCAGTGGTTTGAACTCCGTGCTCTCACTGGCAAGGGCCCAGGTTCAATCCCTGGTGGAGGAACTAAGATCCCACAAGCCCCACAGCACAGCCAAAACAAAACAAAACAAAACAAAAAAGGAATTATCACAAAAACATTACCTATCAAAAGGTGTGGAATATAGCTAAAAGTGTGCTTAACAAAGTATACATTAAGAATTTTAAATGTTTACTTTAGAGCAATAGGTCCTAAGCTTTTTGGTCTCGGGAGCCTTTTACACTTATAAGCTTTTGCTTATAGGGGGAAAATATAGATATATTGCTATTTACTGCAATAGAAATTACAACTGTGAAAATTTAAATGTTGTTAATTTACTTAAAAATAAATTCATCATTTATTAACAGACACTGTTTTATGAAAATAACTGTTTCCAATACAAAATGTATTATATATGAAGACTGGCATTATCACAGCAATCAGATAAGAAAAAGAAACAAAAGAAATCCAAATTGGAAAGAAGTAAAACCATTACTGTTTAGAGATGACATGATACTAAACATAGAAAACCCTACAGAGAGGCCACCAAAAAAACTATTCAAATTAGTAAATTAATTTAGTAAAGTTGAAGGATACAAAAGTAATATACAGAAATCTGTTGTTTCTATACATGAACAAGAAACTATCAGAAAGTAAAATTAAGAAAACATTCCCATTTACAATTGTATCAAAAATTAAATACCTAGAAAGAAATCTAACCGAGGAGGTTAAAGACCTTTACTCGGAAAACTATATTGATGAAAGAAAGTGAAGACGACACAAACAAATGTAGAAATACACCATTCTCATGGATTGGAAGCATTAATATTTCTAAAATGACCATACTCCCTAAAGAAATCTACAGATTCAATGCAACCCCTATCAAAATACCAATGTATTTTTCACAGAACTAGAACAAATCTAAAATCTGTATGGAAACACTAAACTCCAAATAGCCAAAACAAACTTGAGAAAGAAAAACAAAGCTGGAGGCAACACACTTGCTGATTTCAACTTATACTACTAGGATAAGGGAATCAAAACAATATGGTACTGACACAAAAAAAGATACATAAGTCAATAGAACAGAAAAGAGAGCCCAGAAAGAAACTCACACTTACATGGTCAATTAATCCGCAAGGAAGGATGTAAGAATATACAATGGGGAAAAGACAACCTCTTCAATAAACAGTGTTGGGAAAATTGGACAGCTACATGCAAAAGAATCAAAATGGACTACTATCTCATGCCAGGCACAAAAATAAACTATAAATGGATTAAAGACTTAAATGTAAGACCTGAAACCAAAAAACTTGTAGAAGAAAACTTAACGAGTACACTCTTTGACATCAGTCTTAGTAATATTTTGGGGGATGTTGCTGCAGTCAAGGGAAACAAAAGCAAAATAAATAAATAAGAAATGGGTCTACATCAAACTAAATATGAAGCTTTTGCACAGCAAAGGAAACTGACAACAAAGCAAAAAGGCTGCCTACTGAATGGGAGAAGATATTTGCAAACAGTGTTATCTGATAAGGGATTAATATCCAAAATATACAAAGAACTCATACAACTCAACATCAAAAAAACAAACAGCCTGATTTAAAAATGGGCAGAGGGGGACTTCCCTGGTGGCACAGTGGTTAAGAATCCACCTGCCAATGCAGGGGACACAGGTTCGAGCCCTGGTCTAGGAAGATCCCACATGCTGAGGAGCAACTAAGCCCATGCGCCACAACTAACGAGCCTGTGCTCTACAGCCCGTGCTCCACAACAAGAGAAGCCACCACAATGAGAAGCCCTCACACCACAACAAGAGTAGCTCCCGCTCGCCACAACTAGAGAAAGCCTGCACATAGCAACAAAGACCCAACACAACCAAAAACTAAATTAATTAATTAATTAATTTAAAAAAAATGGGTAGAGGACCTGAACAGACATTTTTCCAAAAAAGACCTACAGATGTCCAACAGGCACATTAAAAGATGATCAACATCACTAATCATCAGGGAAATGCAAATCAAAATCACAATGAGATATCACCTCACACCTGTCAGAATGGCTATTATCAAAAAGACAAGAAATAACAAATGTTGGGGAGGGTTTGAAGAAAAGGGAACCCTCATGCAGTGTTGGTGGGAATGTAAATTGGTGCAGCCACTATGGAAAACGGCATGGTGATTCCTCAAAAAACTAAAAATAGAACTATCATATGATCCAGCAACTCCACTTATGGGTATTTTCCCGAAGAAAACAAAAAGAGTAATTTGAAAAGATATATGTATCCTTATGTTCACTGCAGCATTATTTACAATAGCCAAGACATGGAAGCAACCTACGTGTCCATTGAAAGGTGAAAAGATAAAGATGTGGTATATATACACAACAGAATATTACTCAGCCATAAAAAAGAATGAAATCTTGCCACCTGTGACAACATGGATGGACTTCGAGGGTATTATGTTAAGTGAAACAAGTCAGACAGAGGAAGACAAATACTATATGACTTCACTTATATGTGGAATTTAAAAAGCAAAACAAATGAACAAGCAAAAAGAAACAGAAACAGATTCATAGATATAGAGAACAAACAGGTGGCTGCCAGACAGGAGGTGGGTGGGGGAACGAGAAATAGGTGAAGGAGATCTTCCAGTTACAAAATAAATGAGTCAGAGCAATGAAATGTACAACATTGGGAATATAGTCAATAATACTGTAATAACTGTATGGTGACAAATGGTAATTAGACTTACCATTATCATTCTGTAGTGTATAGAAATATTAAATGCTGTGCTAACATAGTACTGTAGGTCAATTATACTTCAATAAAAAACAAAATGAGAAGCATAAGCTCTTAAAAATAAAGGTAAACATATGATATACAAACATATGTAAACATACTCTGATCAGGAAAGGCAAAGTTAAGTGAAATATAAAACTCCTTTCAATTATTCATTTTTTTTAAAGTAGCTTTATCTTACATTTTTGCTAATTTCTTTTAACATCTGGATTGTTTCAAAAAAGACATCTAGATTTGAAAGGCAGCAGGATTAGCCCTGGTAGGCATCAAGATTTCATCATACACACCATTGTAAAGCAATTATACCCCAATAAAGATGTTAAAAAAAAAAAAGATTTCATCATAAACTCAAATATGAACACATACAGGCCAAATGGGACAGACGAGATAACCCAGATGATGCAGACCCACACATATCTGGAAACTTTACTGTTGACCAAATAGGAAAGCTTCTTAGTAAATGGGGATAAGACAAATTGTGTATTCATTAAAAGAAAAAAAAAGAAGAAATTGGATCCCTAACTCAACCCATAAGGGATTAAAGATTTAAATGTGAAAGACTAAACTGTAAGACTTTTAGAAGACAACAGTTTAGGACAAAATTTCATGAGCTCACAGTAGAAAAGGATTTCTTAAAACAGAGAAAGTACAAACCAAAAAGGAAAAAGACTGATAAATTCTCTTTGCAGTTCATCAAGACACTGAAAGTGAAAAATCAAATCTTAAACTAAGAAAAGAATTTAGTCATACAAAAGAACTCCTGGGCTTCCCCGGTGGCCCAGTGATTGAGAGTCTGCCTGCCAATGCAGGGGACACGAGTTCGTGCCCCGGTCCAGGAAGATCCCCCGCGGCTAGGCCCGTGAGCCATGGCCGCTGAGCCTGTGCGTCCAGAACCTGTGCTCCACAACGGGAGAGGCCATGACAGTGAGAGGCCCGCGTACTGCCAAAAACAAAACAAAACAAAACAAAAAAACACAAAAAAAGAACTCCTATAAAAATCAATAAAGGATAACCAAACTGAAAAACAGTCAATAGGCATTCCACAGAAGAAACACAAATGGCCCGTAACAAATAAAAACGATATCTGACCTCTTTATCAATCAAGGAAATGTGAAATAGAAATGCAATGAGATGTCTTTCACAAAAATTAAGTCAGACAATACTAAGTGCTGGGGAGTATGTGGTATCCCTGGAACTCCTGTACTACCAGCATGAACATAAACTTATTTAACCACTTCTGACATTAGCTGGTAAAACTGAACAAAGACATAGTACAACCCAGCAAGTCCACTCCTAAATATATATACATACCCCAGAGAAAATCATGCACGTGTGCATCAGGAAAGATGTGTTAGAATATTTAAAGCAGCTATGTTCACAATAAACTAGGAGTAAAATAAACAATTATAAAAGACTTTGTAGGGCTTCCCTGGTGGTGCAGTGGTTGAGAGTCTGCCTGCCGACGCAGGGGACACGGGTTCGTGCCCTGGTCCGGGAAGATCCCACATGCCGCGAAGCGGCTGGGCCCGTGAGCCATGGCTGCTGGGCCTGTGCGTCTGCAGCCTGTGCTCCGCAACAGGAGAGGCCACAACGGTGAGAGGCCTGCATACGGCAAAAAAAAAAAAAAAAGACTTTGTAACATGGAATAGTACTTAGTCTAAAAAATGTACTGTTACATCCATCAAGATGGATTAATCTTAAAAGGTTAAACAAAAGAAGTCAGAAAAAAGTAAAGAAAAATAGGGGATGATAAACAAAATCCAGGAGAGCAATTTACTCTGGGAAGGAATAGGTACAATTAGTAGAGGTACATAGAGGTGGCTTCAAAAGTAACGGTAACTTTTATCTCTTAAGCTAGATGAATATTAATATTCTTTATTATTTTATTAATATTCCTTAAAATAGTCACTTATGATTTTTAAATTCTTTTTTATGCATCATACCCTTTTTTTTTTTTTTTAAGGCCACTTCAAAAAGCTTGGTTGTGAAAGGACGGAGAAGAAACTTTAGCATAAGTAAATATTTATGAGACGAATCAAAAAAAAAAGAGGAAAGGGGAGTGATAACTGATATGTGAAATATCTGTGAGATGTTTAGGATTAGGGACTGACTTTACAAGGGAATTGTTTTTTCAATGTTAAATGCCATGTTTATAAGGAAAAGATAGAAACCAAACTATTTAAAAATTAACCCCTTAATCTCATCATCCATTGATCTTCTCAGGGTAGTGATTTTTCTTTTTACTAATCTGTAGTTTTCTAACATTTCAACAATGAACATACATAAAAATTTAATAAAATGAATGATAACTGACAACAGTGTGGCAGATGTACTGGAGGAGTTAAGACAGAATGAAGGCCAGGAAGCCATACTGAAAACTACTTAGAAAAATAAAGAGGTGAGACATTACTAGTGAACAATCGAGATACAAAAGACTGGATTCAATAGTAAATGATGGGGGGAGTAAGAAAGAAAAAAATGAGAATGACTCCAGGATGTTAGCTTGAGTAATGGTGGTACTATTAATCTGAAACAAATACAGGAGGAGGAACAGGTAGAGTCAGCCAGTCTGTCTATGTGGCGTTGGAAGCAGCTGAGATTTGGACCTGTGGATTCAAGCTTATTGTGAATATTCAGATAGATAAAAATAACTGAATCAACCAGATGAAGCCTGGCCTTCTATTTTATTTTTATTTATTTATTTATTTGGTTGCACCAGGTCTTAGCTGCAGCAGGCGGGCTCCTTAGTTGCAGTGTGCATGTAGGATCTAGTTCCCTGACTGGGATCGAACCCGGGGGCCCCTGCACTGGGAGCACGGAGTCTTATCTGCTGTGCCACCAGGCAAGTCCCCTGGCCTTTTAAAACTCTAGGCTGGGTATGCTCTCTACCATGAACCTAATGGATCCATCATGTGTACTTTTTAAACTACCTCAGCTCCAGGAGGCAATGAGTTCACAACCCGAACTTCTCAAGCTAGTTCAGAAGTTATCTGTCCAGTGTTTTGGAAATTAACATTCCAAATACAATATCAAACCCAAATTTCTCAAGCTAGTTCAGAAGTTATCTGTCCAGTGTTTTGGAAATTAATGCTCCAAATAAAATATCAAACCCGAATTTCTCAAGCTAGTTCAGAAGTTATCTGTTCGGTGTTTTGGAAATTAATGTTCCAAATAAATTATTTAAGTTACCCAGAAACCTTGACTCTGAATGAAATAAAATACAGTTCTGAGTCTACTGTTCTGCCCTTGTGATCACTACATTTCATGCTATAGGTAAAAAGCAGTAATTAGCACTAAGCCTGATAAGAGTTGAGGTCTCATTTTAGCTAACCTTTTCTGACACTGGAAGAATATTTAAATGCGGTGGGTTTTTTCCTTGTAAAGGTACAATTACAAATTTTTTATTATAACTTCCAGATTTGGTTACGCTGGGCTACATTCAGAGGCTTTAATAAGTATTAATAAAGTTGCTGAAACAAATATAATGTCATAAAGCATAAAACATGCTATGTAGTGGAAAATGTAGACTACAGCCAGGGTTTGGCACACATCAAGCCTTAAATAAATATGCTGAGTGCAAAGTTTGGTTTGACCTACAAATCAAACTGCAGATCTATCACAAAAGACAAGAATTAGGATTTAGGATAATAGGATCTGTCACTTATTTGTTAAAAATGTAAGTAAAATTCAAGCCTTAGGAATATAAGTGCATGGGAATTCCCAAGCAATCCAACGGTTAGGACTCCACG
Organism: Monodon monoceros; assembly: GCF_005190385.1. Lineage (NCBI taxonomy): Eukaryota > Metazoa > Chordata > Mammalia > Artiodactyla > Monodontidae > Monodon > Monodon monoceros. Next base: position 58,671,042 of record NW_021703770.1, on the reverse strand, counting down.
CTTCCACTGTCAGGGGCCCGGGGGGTTCAATCCCTGGTGGGGGAACTAAGACCCTGCAAGCCACATGGTGCAGCCCCTCAAAAAAGAAAGAATACAAGTGCTATAAAGGATATATTCAATTGGCAAACTCAACACCTGCTTTCCAGGAGTGTATAATATGTGTGACTTTGGATAAATAATAATCTGTAGCTTAATTTCTACATAATTAAATATCTATCTCAGATTGTTAGAATGAGATGGGTCAGCAAATTTAACAATATTTTGAAATTTTTAAAAATATTTTGAAGCTCATGAAAATATGTATCAATTTCATTTGTTTGGAGGAATTTTTTTTTAAACCTGGGACCTTGGCAGTGAAAGCAAAGAGTCCTAACCACTGGACTACCAAGGAATTCCCTGGGGTAATATTTTAAATAATAAACTTCAGCTTTCTTTCAGCTCAAATCTATAAACTGTGTCACAAATATTCTCCAAAATTCATTAATGAAAAGCTTCCTTCTAAGTAAAAATGCTAAATATGCAAAAAATGCAAACTGCCAACTTGTTTCCCTATTTTTAGCCAATAACTAAAAGAAAAATAAATAAAAATCACACCACCCCTAAAGTCAATCTCTGGTCCTTCACTTAACTCCCAGAGAAAGAAAATTCTCTCCCCTTCTTGAAACCCTCCCACCTCTCTCTCTGGATCTCATGCCTTATCAGCTCATCCAGGATATTGTTCTCAGGGTTAATAATCTGGTTTCTAATAACTTCATTCTTTCCCAGTCCATAACCCCTTCCCCTCAGTCATCATTTGGGTCTCTCCTAGCTTTAAAACAGTCATCATTTATCTTCTCTGTCCATTCCTTCCTTTCCTTTCACTGTCCAACTCCATGAATTCGGTCAACACCCACTGCCTCTACTTCCCCTCTAATACATTCACTTAAACTTCAATCCCTGCAAGCTTCTCAGAGTTCAAGCCACTTGCTTATTAAACCTACTGGAGGTCTGATTTCACAGACTTATCACTTACAATCTTCCATGTGAAGACCTTTCCCCCTTTGATTCTATTGTACCAAACTTGGCTCTCTTCCTATTTCTGCGATACTTATCACATTTTACTCGCAAGGCCCTCTTTTTGGAGGCACCCCCAGAGCAAAGTTTTCTGGCATTTTTGGTGTGCTCCTTCACAACTTTCAATTCACTATCAAGTATTTCGAGAGCTAGAAAATACCAATTCTATGACTTAGTAACAGCATTCTTGAAAACTTACCCTAAAGAATAACACAAAACTGGGTGTGGGGGGAGAGGGAGCAGCACACATGCAGCTTACAATGGTAAAAAAGTGGAAACAGGAATACTGCTAATTAGATCATGACATACTGTTAGAACAAGTACTGATGCTCAACACTCTATACCAAAAGGCAGCTTCCACAACTTTTATCTTTAAAGTTTTGTGACTTAAAAAGATTTTATAAGGTTCTTCTTAAGCTGTAAAAATAGATGGATCTTAGTTACATAGATTTATCCTTCCTCTAGATTTAGTCTCAAAGGAACACACATCTGGTTACTGTTAGAATACTCTTCTAACAAATATGTATTCTTAAAGATGTACTGCATTTGTACTGCAAATTTTACTATTCCACGTTCAACATTTTTCAGTGAACATAAAACCTGGTTTTGCAATGGCACTCATCTTGGATAAATAAAATTGATACTATAAATAATTTGAGAACATTTTTATTCTGTCAGGTAGATTTATCTGAAAAGTACAAATTACAAATACTTTAAATTAGGGAGGCCACTTCTTGAATTGCAGGTACACCTTAAGTATCATAAACCTACGCAAGTTACCTAACTTCTGGGCCCATTTTTTCATTAAAAAAAAAAAAAAGATTAACTTAAATTATCTAAAGTTCTTTTTTTTAAATAAATTTATTTATTTATTTTTGGCTCCGTTGGGTCTTTGTCGCTGCGCACGGGCTTTTCTCTAGATGCGGCGAGTGGGGGCTACTCTCTTCCTTGCAGTGCACGGGCTCTAGGCACGCGGGCCTCAGTAGTTGTAGCACGCAGGCTCAGTAGTTGTGGTTAGCAGGCTTAGTTTCTCCATGGCATGTGGGACCTTCCCGGACCAGGGCTTGAACCCGTGTCCCCTGCATTGGCAGGCGTATTCTTAACCACTGCACCACCAGGGAAGTCCCTCTCTAGAGTTCTTTTAGTTCAAAAATTCCACAACCCAGGTTCTACTTAATTTTCACAAGTTAAAGCTTCCTCCACATACTGTCAGCCTAATTCAGTCATATATACCTATAATTACTTTTCTGTAATTTTACAACTGATATACATATTCTCATTATGGTTCTAAGCACTTCTCAATATTATCTCATAAATCTTGTGTGATATTACAATAACCTCATCTAATGTGAGTAGTGTTATTTATATATATTCACATCCCTACATAACTATAATGGTTTAAAAATGTTCCAAAAAACTATAAAGCTGTTTTTAGCACAAACTTTTTGTTAACCAAATGAACAAATTACCACTATAAAACCAAATATGTTCATAACTCATGTTATCATTACCTTGTATCTTATCTAAGGCAAATAAATTTCCAGTTTTAATTAAAAATAGTATCGGGGAAAAGCTAGTCAGTATAAAATATTTTCCAGGGCTTCCCTGGTGGCGCAGTGGTTGAGAGTCCGCCTGCCGATGCAGGGGACACGGGTTCATGCCCCGGTCCGGGAAGATCCCACATGCCGCAGAGCAGCTAAGCCCGTGCGTGCACCACAACTACTGAGCCTGCACTGTAGAGCCCAGGAGCCACAACTACTGAGCCCACATGCCACAACTACAGAAGCCCGTGCGCCTAGAGCCTGTTCTCCACAACAAGAGAAACCACCACAATGAGAAGCCTACGCATCACAACGAAGAGTAGCCCCCACTCACCACAACTAGAGAAAGCCCGTGTGCGGTAACGAAGACCCAACGTAGCCAAAAATAAATAAATAAAATAATTTATAAAATGAACTACTAACCTTAACATTCCAGGTTAGTTACCTCACAAAACCCAAATATCCATCTAATGAAAAGACAGCTTCGGCAACTTTTTTTGTTACATTCAATGTATATAGCCATTTGTTCTTCCTCAGTATGTGTATGCTCGGTTATGCTATGCTGTGATTTTAGGGATTTCCTCCACCAATATTTTCTCTTGATAATGTCGGTGGAAACTTTTATAATACTAGTTAGACTCATTAACTTTAGAAAGTAAGAAAAAAGAATCACATTTAATGCTGACGGGAAGATTTTTTAACATAAGGAATACAGCAATATGCTTAAGAACTGGTGTTTAAGGTAGACAGCAGAATATCTCATATGTATGTAAGTGACCAAAATAAAACTGATTTTCTTCAGAAGTTTCAATTTGTGTTTTATAAAAGACAATAACAATGTGTTATTAAAAAGCTACACAGGGGCTTCCCTGGTGGCGCAATGGTTAAGAATCTGCCTGCCAATGCAGGGGACATGGGTTCGAGCCCTGGTCCAGGAAGATCCCACATGCCGCAGAGCAACTAAGCCTGTGCGCCACAACTGCTGAGCCTGCGCTCCAGAGCCCTCGAGCCACAACTACTGAAGTCCACACGCTTAGAGCCTGTGCTCCGCAACAAGAGAAGCCACCGCAGTAAGAAGCCCACGCACCACAACGAAGAGTAGCCCCCGCTCACCGCAACTAGAGAAAGCTCGCCGCAGCAACGAAGACCCAATGCAGCCAAAAATAAATAAATACATTTATTTAAAATAAATAAATAAATTTATTTTTTAAAAAAACTACACAGTATAAACACCACTATTTTAAATAAAGATCAATTCAAATCTCTAAGTCTTCTTTAAAACAATTTTTGCTTACAAATTTACACAGTCAAAAATAGCAACAGTATGATTCTGAGATTCTCAGAAAGAATACCTTTAGTATGTTTCTTTCACTCTATGCAAACTCAGAAGTCAACAACTTCTTTAACATTAATATGTAAAATCTCTGGAAATACAAGGCCATTAGGATTTAAATTTTTTTTTTTAAAAACCAACAACTCGTTTTTTTCGGACAGCAACGCAAAACTCAGTTTATTAAAACAATAAAGAGAACATAAAATGTATTTATACCAAGTTTCACTCTAATAAAGAATGAAGAAATATGAAAGTATAAATGATTGACTTATAAAATCACGAGCTTCCCTGGTGGCGCAGTGGTTGGGAGTCCGCCTGCCGATGCAGGGGACACGGGTTTGTGCCCAGGTCTGGGAGGATCCCACATGCCGTGGAGCGGCTGGGCCAGTGAGCCATGGCCGCTGAGCCTGCGCGTCCGGAGCCTGTGCTCCGCAACGGAAGAGGCCACAACAGTGAGAGGCCTGTGTACCGCAAAAAAAAAAAAAAAAAAAAAAAAAATCAATTTTGGCATCCTACGTTGTCAGTTTAAGAAATTATCAATTTACCTTTCAATTGTTTTTTTCAATTACAAAAACAAGGGCTGCTGAATTTTTAAAAATTTAGTCTTAATTTTTGCCAGTTTATGAGGATCTAAAATAAGATAATAAAAAACATTAACGGGGGAGTTCCCTGGTGGCCTGGTGGTTAGGATTCCGGGCTTTCACTGTGGTGGTCTGGGTTCAATCCCACAAGCCAGAAAAAAAAAAGAAAATTCAATGTATCTTAAATAGAAAAATCTGGTTTCAGTCACAATCAGATACAACAGTCAATTTTAGAATAGTTGCTGAGAAAAAAAGGAAAAAGTAACACCTATTCACACCACTTTTGCTATTCAGGATCATAGATAATCCTTTCCAAGCCATCACCATTAACTTGTCTTAGCTTCCTCTGGTACTTCAATCACTATCAAATTTATGAAAACTAGAGGCTTGCAAGGATTAAGCCAGACATCTATATCCTTGTAGGGGTTGTTTTTTATGCTTTTTGGTAGAAGTATTCCAAATTGACCAGTTTCTTCCATTATAATTTAAATTGAAAAAATCTGAAGTAAAGCTCTGTCACTTTGAAAAAACTGTCACTACCACAGATAAAGAACAAAGAGTGCTTGTTGCTTACCACCCAGTTCTACAAGAGTTAAGTAGTAACCCACTGCAGTTGCCCACCAACAGTACAACCTGAGAGGAATTCAGAGTGAAAAACAGGATAAGGAACTCCGAGCTTTGGACAAACAGGCCCTTAAATAGTTAGATGCATATCTCAGGAAGAATTTCAATGATCCCAGATGCTTGTATCTTCCCCATACACAGAAAAGCACTAAAATCATTCACTTGAGATATCTGTTCTCGGCGATTAACAGTAATCTTTTACCAAGATGTATGCTTGACTGCATGTATTTCCTAGCCAAAAATCATACATAAACTGGCTTCTCCCCTGCCTCTTTCGAGCAGTTTCCTCAGAGCTAACTGAGTGGCTATGTCCTGGGCTACAGTCCTCAGTGAGACCCTGAATAAAATTTAAACTCATAACTCTTATGTTTTATGGCTTTCTTTAAGTCAATACTATGTTTATGGGTAATAACGCTTATCAGTAAGCCCAGTCTACACTTCACAGACCATCAACAGATGTTCTGTCCTCTGCTACATCTGAAAGAATCAATCACAAACTCCCTATACCAAAACCCCTCCACCCAAAAAAACCTCATACCTCCTCCTCCCACATGCACAAACAGATCCACACCCAGACACACCCTAGGAATAAAACATTTAGAAAAGGAATACAATTTCAGGAATGCGAAGTATACTGAGACACAACATATTTGGACTTAGGGAGAGAGCAATCACACAAATTTTAGTCTCAATGAAGCAAGACCTAAAATTATTTGCTGTCAAAATAAGCGTTGTAGACTCGAAGCTTAAGGAACAAACCTACCATAAGGAAAAAAAAAAAAAAAAAAAAAGAAGACTTCCATTGAAGCATTATGTCCAAAGTGAAAGAATTACAAACCAAATATTAATCTAGTTGAAAGAGATGTATATAATTAACAGGAAATAAACATTAATTTAAAAATACTATATACTTTTTCCTATTCGATTCAATTCTTTAGTTTCTTTAATCGGGCCAGGGCAGAAGCTGAAGCAAAAGACAGACATCAAAGGAATTAGAGATAGGGCAAAAAAAGCAATGTTTTGATATCACTTCTGACCTATTTTGAAAAAAGTATTTACTTGAGTTGCTGTTCTATTTATTTACTCAGAAAACACCTGAGTGCTTACTACTAGTAGCACACTGCCCTTAGTGACTTAAAAATCTAATAAAGTACCTTTATAGTAAGTACAGGCAGAAGTGAAAAATCCTATGAAAGAGGTAAAAGGTGCTGTGAGGGCACACAAGGTAAGAAAAAGTGTGTACAGCTGTGAGACTGAGACTAAGTTTGGTGGATTCATGATGCCAGATATAAAGATTTAAAGAACTAATGGGGATTTTGAGTAAAATCTGAATTCAAAAAGTACAGGGACTTCCCTGGTGGCACAGTGGTTGGGAGTCCGCCTGCCAATGCAGGGGACACGGGTTCGACCCCTGGACCGGGAAGATCCCACATGCCGTGGAGCAACTAAGCCCGTGCACCACAACTACTGGGCCTGCGCTCTAGAGCCTGCGTGCCACACCTACTGAGACTTCATGCCACAACCATTAAAGCCTGAGCACCTGGAGCCCATGCTCCGCAACAAGAGAAGCCACCACCATGAGAAGCCCGCACACCCCAACGAAGAGTAGAGCCCGCTTGTGGCAACTAGAGAAAGCCTGCACGCGGCAACTAGAGAAAGCCTGCGCACAGCAACAAAGACCCAACACAGCCAAAAATTTTTAAAAATAAATAAACAAGAAGACAGACAAAGAGTAGAAGGACTAACTAGGTAAGTTAGCTAGATAAGTTTAAAAAAAAATCTCAGAAACAATGAAAAGACAAGACTGAGAACTGTGAAAATACCCAGAATTCAAAGTGGAAGCTCACTATTAAAAAGTGAGTAAAAAGATTAAGCATTCATAACAGGGAAAGGCTACTGACAGAATCTACAAATTTGCAGTAATGTCCAGTTCAGCCTAAAGACAGGAAAGATAGACCCAGGACCCAGAATCATAAACAGCCTGATCCTCAGTGATTTTAACAGACTGACAAAAAGCTCTCAGCATAGGCCGAAAATGGGAGCTGCATGGGGTAACAACAATAACGGCCGAAAGACTAAAAGCAAGACTAACATTCCAAGGGCTATTCACATTTTAATACAGGCCTCCTAAGATTATTTAAAACAATCAAAAACAACCAAACCAAACTAAAACAAAAAAACTCTTAAGACTGTAATTATTCATATTCAACTCCAAAGATTTCTGATATAAAATTTGTAAGTTTGTCTAGGTAGACAACTGGCACAGAAGAATCACTAAGCTCATAACTAAGCCTAGAAGACCACCCAGCAGCAGCATATTAATGTACTTTGTTTACTAATCCTCCTCCACAAAGAACTCTCAGGGCAGGTACGTTCTTTGTATAAAATGGCCACCAAACAAGAGATTTCACAAAAATTGAAAAGGCAGTCAACATTTGCTCTGATATGTACAGAAAATGGATGTTCTCTGATAGAACTGTGATCATGTAAACAGCCAGAAACAAACATTTTCATAGTCTCAAATTTGGTTTTTAAAAAGATCTCTCCAGAAGTATCAACTTTGAAATAAATGTCTACCATCTCCTGAAACCTAAATCTGGAGATTTATTATATCTTATCCAATTTACATAATTTGCACAGCTAAATTCTCCCGTTGTAGCTGAGTTCTCAACTTTGGTTGCAGATCAGACTTAGCAAGGAGCTGAGAAAAATTCCAATACCCAAGATGCTGCCAGACCAATTAATCAATCTCTGGGGATAGTTGTTGTTTTTAAAGCTCACCAGGTGTCTTCAATATAATGCCAACATTGAAAACCACTAACTTGGATTGTGTGGGTAACTCAAGAAAAAAACTGGGGGACGGTACTTATCTACAGTAGAAAATAGAAAAAGGCAAACAAGGAACCTGAATGTAGTAACATTACATTTTGCCAGTTTTAACCTGGCTTCAGTACATTTCAAATCAAAGGTGGACTGAAATTTAAATCAAAATACAGTCAATTCTCATTATTCACAGTAGTTACATTCTGTAAAGTCACAGCAAATACTTAATTAGCAAACAGTGAAACACTGTTCCTAGGGGAAATACAGGGTTAGGTTTCTGTGATCCTCCACTCACATTCATACATTCAACCTTAATTTGTGTGCGTTCCTGTTTAGAGTTCTTAATATATATTGTTTATTCAGTAACACTGAACCCAAGGGCAACAGTACATGCCTGAATGAAGGTTATCTAACACACATATTTTCTACACAAGACACATCAGTCTTCTTGCAACTAGGAACACCGAATAGTACTCCAGTACTATGCTTGGGGTCCACTTTAAACAGTGAAATCACTAAAAGCACAAAAATGTGAAAGAAAGTGACACTAAACAGATCCAAGAAAGGACACTTGTTTACTGTATGACAGCTGCAAAGTTGCCCTGTTTTACCTGAGCTGCAACATGCACGTCAGCAACTCAAATCTTCCCACTCTGCACATGTGTACAAATCACCACAAAACCACCATGAAATCGATTTTAGGGTTACAAATAAATTTTACAAGTAGGTGGATTCACAAATACAGAATTCATGAATAATGTGGACAGACTGTAGAAATATCAAATCAAGTAGCTCAAACTGTTATAAAGATAGGAATTTGAGGTTTCCAGCAACATAAAGAGCAAAGATGGCACCAATATGCCCAGCTACATAATTTTCTCCACTAAAATCCTTAAATTGGTTTTTCTATTTAAGGAAATATAACAATTTTTCTCATATCAAATCTATATACTAAAAAAACTGTATATCAATTTGCTCAACATAGCTTCCTTTCATGCAGTACAAAAGTAATCATTTTATCAACTAGCTCTAATCACAAAACGCAGCAAAGATTTAAAGGTACGATGGTTGGACTAGATGACCTCTAAAATGCCCAATGGCTCAATGCTTTTTGCAAGTCTAAAAACCAAAGTTCGTGTGTCTATTTCAATTATAATAAAAGCCAATATATGAATACATAAATATTCTCAGTAATAGTTTATCAGGATTATAATCACATTTTTTAGTAGTAGGGCTGCAATATAAATTCTTATCTGAAAAAGAGCTAAAAGCTCCACTCACCAAGAGAAATAAGTTGAATCCAGCAGGATATTATCAAACCTGATGGACTCTCATCTTGGACCTATACAACTTCAAAAAGAAAACAACTTGCCATATTAATGCTATAAAAGCTAAATATGCCTCAGACCATATACAAAAGTTAACTCAAAATGAATCAGACATAAATGTAAGAGCTAAAACTATAACACTCTCAGAAGAAGAGAAGTATAATAAAGTATGTCTTCATGACCTTGAATTAAGTAATGATTTCTTAGATATGAAAACAAAAGTACAAATGACCAAAGAATAAACTGGACTCCATCATAATTAAAAATACTTATGCTTTAAAGGATACCATGAAGAATGTGCAAACACAGCTCACACAGGAGAATATCTGCAAATCTCATGTCTGATAAATTCAGAATATATAAAGAACTCTTACAACTCAACAATAAAAGGATAACTTATCTTTTTAAATGGCAAAGGATTTAAATAGACATTTCTCCAAGAAATGTACCAATAAGCACAAGAAAAGATGTCCAACATTAGTCATTAGGGAAATGCAAATCAAAACCACAATGAGATACCACTTCACGCCCACTAAGATGGCTATAATTTTTAAAATGGACAACAAATATTAGCCAGAATATGTAGAAACTGGGACCTCTGCACACTGCTCGTGGGAATGTAAAATAGTGTAGCTGCCATGGAAACATCTGGCAGTTTCTTAAAAAATTAAACATAAGAGTTACCAAATGACTCAGCAATTCCACTCCTAGGTATATACCTAAGACAAGTAAAACATGTCCATACAAAAACATGTTCATAAATACCCAGAGCAGCATTATTCAAAAAAAAGAAAAGCAGAAATAATACAAACAGTCAATTAACAGATGGGAACAGGAAACAAACCAAATGTCAATTAATTGACGGATAAACAAACTGTGGTATGTATAACCATAAAATGGACTATTAGCCTAAAAATGAATGAAGTACTGATACAAGCTACAATATAGACGAACCTCAAAAACATTATGCTGAGTGAAAGAAGCCAGTCCCAAAGACCACATATTGTATGATTCCATTTATATGAAATGCCCCAAATAGACACATCTATAAAGATAGAAAACAAATTAGGGACTTCCAAGGGTGGAGGTGGGGACGTGGGGGACAGGATAACATGATACACTGGGAACAGACTGACTGCTAATGGGTAAGGGGTTTCTTTTGGGGGTGACTTTGTGAGTATATTCTTTTAGTGACAATGGCTGTGAATGTATTTTGAAAACCACTGAATTTTATACTTTAAAAAAAGGTTGTTTTATGATATGTGAGTTATATTTCAATTAAAAAAAGAAAAAAATTGGGACTCTTCTGGTGGTCCAGTGGTTGGGACTCTGTGCTTCCACTGCAGGGGGCATGGGTTCCACCCCTGGTCAGGGAACTAAGATCCAGCATGGCATGTGGCACGGCCAAAAAAAAAAACAAAACTGAACATGCCATGTAAAACTGATGTAAGAGGCTCAAATTTTTACTTGGCTAACTCTCAAATTCTGAAGAAGATTGGCAAAGAATACATGCTAATTAGAAATCATACTTCCTCTCTCCTTCCTGTGGTGTGTAAATACAAGGAGAGGCTTCATATAAAGGAAATTTGTTTTTTTCCATTGGTAGCCAACACAGGACCAGGAATCAAAATTTTTTTAAAGTGAGTACTTGATAGAGGTAGTTTAAAGTAAGAGGCCTATAGAATTACAAGATATAACTCACAAACAATTCCAAAGGTCTATAACATGAAGTAATTTGTAATTTTACCCCACAGGATGGGTTAAAGAAAAGGTTACACAGATATTAAATGGCAAAGCTAGAATTCAAACCAAGTTTATCTGAATCCAAAAGCTGTGCTTATTCCATTGACATTTACTGAGGCCCTACTACATGCCAGGCACTGGGGTATGTCCAGGAGAAATAGTAATATTAATTAACAATATGTTAGGGATATGAAGATGAAATTTAGCAGGGAAAGGGGCACTGCAAGTGCCACAGTGGAAGGACTGTTTTGTACTGGGTGATCAAGGAAGGCTTCTCTGAGCAAACTACATTTGAACAAAGATCTGAGATTTAAAAAAAAGGAAGTGAGCCATCAGATATGTGGAGAAGAGCACTCCAAGCAGAGGAAATAACAGGGGCAAAGATAGCAAGGAGGCCCATAAGGCTGTAGAGAAGTGAGGAGGGTGGGGCAATGGTCATTAACAGGGATTTTGGATTATATTCTGAGTTAAATAGGGAAGCCACAGTAAGGATGTGAGTGAAGTGACATTTGACTTTTGTTTTGAAAGAATCTGATGAGTTGAGAAAAGACTGTAAGGGAACAAGGGCAGAAGCAGAGGAACCAGTTAGGAAGCTGTTGATACAATACAGATGACAGATGATGATGATGATTTACATCAGGTAATGATGCACAAGAATCCACGGAGAGCTGGATTCTGGATTTATTCTGAAGGTAGAGCTGGATAGAATTTGCTGATGGTTTGACTACGGAGTGGGATGAAACCAAGGTTTCTGACTGAACAACTGGAAGAACGAAGTTGCCATGTACCACATGGGGAATACTATAGAAAGAACAAGTTTGGGAAGGGAAACCAAGAAAGGAATTTTACAAATGTTTACCTCTCTGTTAATCTACTTTTGTCTTAACCACTTCACTACACTGATTTTTGTGCAACACAACTGTTCTGTAGTGAAACAGAACCTGAATCCAGGTCTTGATTCCAGATCCTGAGCACATTTTTCTAATGAAGTTTTACAAAAGCAACTGAATGAAACTACAGTTTTTCTCAGAATAAAGTAACTCAAAGGTATGCACCATTTGTTGGTACTCCAAAAACTGCATTCCCAAATAAAGGCTATCAAATGAAGACATTCTTAAAACACATGACAAACATGAAAAAGTATTATGTAGGTAAAATAATGAAGCAGACAGTAATATAAAGATGCAATAAAATTCATCTAACAAATGCTCAATTTAGATAAATACTATGCAGAAGTATAATTTCAGAAAAATGCCAGATCACCCCTTTAAAAATTCTCCTTAATAAAGATTATCTTTGAACAGTAAAGATTTGCCATTATAATTTTACTCAGTGCACAAGTATATGCATAAAGAACCTTTGTAAAAATTTTGATAAAGTGACTTTATATTTTAAAGTATAAGGAATATTTTCCTCTCATTTTCTTAACTATAGAAGCTATAAAATATTTTTTAGTAAATGCTAAATTCTTGACTGAAGATTTAAATAATTATCCAAATGATTTCTCAACAATACCAAACTTGTTAATATGTTCATTACCTCCAACTTAACAGCATCAGTAGATTTTAGAGCTTGGTTTCCAATTCAGCTTCACTACTCAGTTGCTATGAAATTTTGGGTAAGTCACTTCCCAAGTAAGTGATTACTTATCAAAAGTCACTCTTTCTCTCTAATAGAATGAAATGGGATTATCTGACTTCCCATTTTACAAGGTTGGACTAAGAATCCAGAGAGGAAGAAAATGAAAATACTTTGAAAAACATAAAGTTATGGCAAACACATATATCAAGAAAATAAGCAAACTTTGGGGGGAATACACATGTAATTATAAACATGAATTTTGTTATTCCTTTATAGGTATTCAACCTTACTATAAGAAAATTGCTTACTAGATTTCTCTAGGAGGTGGGTCAGAAAGGATCTTGCTGTGACTTATGTCTTAGAGTGTTCTGCCTATGTTTTCCTCTAAGAGTTTGATAGTGTCTGGCCTTACATTTAGGTCTTTAATCCATTTTGAATTTATTTTTGTATACAGTGTTAGGGAGTGTTCTAATTTCATTCTTTTACATGTAGCTGTCCAGTTTTCCCAGCACCACTTATTGAAGAGGCTGTCTTTTCTCCACTGTATATTCTTGCCTCCTTTATCAAAGATAAGGTGACCGTATGTGCATGGGTTTTTCTCTGGGCTTTGTATCCTGTTCCACTGATCTATATTTCTATTTCTTTGCCAGTACCATACTGTCTAGATTACTGTAGCTTTGTAGTATAGTCTGAAGTCAGGGAGCCTGATTCCTCCAGCTCCGTTTTTCTTTCTCAAGATTGCTTTGGCTATTCGGGATCGTTTGTGTTTCCAAACAAATTGTGAAATTTTTTGGATTTCTCTAAAATAGAACTAAATTAATGCAGAATTTGCTATGTCAAGTGACTGACAAGCATTTACTGTAGTCACTACGTGCACATCTAAGGAACAGTGAGAAAGGATTTTTTTTTTCCTATTCTAATGGAATCTATGGCCCAGAGGAGTGGAAGAGACCTAAAAAGTTAAATGAAAGACTCAAACCAACACTTTAGGACAAAAATAGAAGGCATCTTGTAAAGTAGTAATTGATTAACAGCAAAAAGAAAAATACCACAATGACTGCTTTAAGAATTAAGATGATGACCCCAACTTTATGCTTTTGTTCACAATGTAGTCTACTATCTACTTATGTTTCTCATTCACACAGAACACCGTCAATTCTACTCTATGCTGTTCCCCTTTTCCTTCAGCACTTGCTCCAACAGCTCTCTGTCAGCCCCATTCCTAGCCAGAGTACCTAGCCAACCTTCTCAGATATTGTAATTCTAGCTATACACCCCAAGTCTCCAGTGCTCAGTAAGCCTCAGGATCCATGATGACAGTCAGTTTTCTAACTTTTAATTATGCTGTAACCCTTCATAATGATGTCAACAGTCATATGAAATCTAATTGTCAAGGTAACATGACTACAATAATAATGTCAGCAAGAGGCCATACTCTACCTCTCTCAATCACTACACCAATTATTTGAGTAAACAGCAATGCAGAGTTGTGAATAATCCAAAATAATTTATTATTTCTAACTCATCTAAGAAAAAACACACATTCATAATCCATCTCCTGTTACTAAATCTCAATCTCCTTCCATCTAGTCAAGTCAACAGTCAATAGTCTAAGACCCAATTAAGTAAGAGAGACGAAGATAACGCAGAAAATCTGCAAGAGTAATTCAACTGACCATTTCTTTCAATTATATCACTATTTCTGGAACTGACAAATATCAACTACTATACACTGACTTTCTAAGATCTTAAGACATAAGGTAAAAGTAGTTCATTACCTAAAATCAGTAAATCTAGATGGTTAAATTAGAAAAGTATACCAGGTATACTTAAAAACTTCTAACATAAAGGCTGAATCAAACAGCTAAATTCTAAAATCAGAAATATCCAGGAGGCAATATTAATTATTTTATAATATGAAATGAGCCAATAGGGAAAAAAAAAGATTAGGTACAAAATGAAAAAAGAAACATAACACAAAAAATACTATTTTATGGTTTAGCTGAAAACAGAATACCCTAATATTGCTACACTTTTAAGAAATGTTTTGAATCACATAAAAATTCACTTTAATAATGCTTTTGTAGTTTGGGGATAGAAAGTTTGTACCAAATTATCTAAGTCCCGAAAATGCTAAATCTAAAAATTTGTTATCCATAACTTTCCACATAATATTTTAAGAATTCTAGAATCATCAAAATTAAACGTAAATCTATTTCTTTACTCTAACTCCTGCCAATTTTAAGTATCACCATGAACCCACCATTCTCAAAGAATGGTTTCTTAAAACATAATCTAATCATATCTTACTTGGTGATTTGTGACTTTGTTCTAGGAAGAAAAAAGAAAAAGAAAAAAATGGGAAAGAACATCTCAAAGGGCTCATATAAATCTGAAAACCACAATCTTGAACTATATATTGAAGAACAACTCTAGCAAAACTACAGAGCAGAGCTTCCCCAGCATTACAGGTGTACCAGAATACTGATCCTCATCCCCAGTGTTTCCCTCTGAGCTGCTTGGCCAGGTGCTTCTAGCCTCCAACAATCTCACCCACCCTGGTGTGCAATTCAAAACGTATTTTCTGTGTGTGCCACAGCCTAAAAAAAGGCTGAGAGGCACTGATAGAGTATACTGCAGTAGTTACAACATCAACTTTAAAATACATACTCTCCGAAAAGAATCTAAAAAAGGATATATATATATATATATATAAATGTATAACTGAATCATTGTGCTGTACACCTGAAATTAACACACTGCAAATAAACTATACTTCAATAAAATTATTTTTAAAAAGACAAAACAACAACATACTCTCCAAAGAACAAATTCAAAGTCTACCTTTACTTGATATCCTGATGATCCTAATTTTATTCATTTATTTATTTTTATCAATGTAAGTAATCAAGTCTTATGTTACATTTGTATAACATGCATGTTTTTAAAATACAGTTCCTCTTACAGCTTAAGTAACCTCCTCATCAGCAATAATATCCTGGTGTGGGTTAAGATAAAGAAATCTACTGAAAACTTTTTTAGGTAAGGACATGGTTAGAGCAGCATTCATGTATAGCTTATTTTTTCCTAAGCACTCAAACTAAAATCCAAAAAATATTTCCTAACCTCCTTCCACAATTTTTCTCCATAGCACTATCACCTTCTAATATAATAGCGATTAACTTAAATATTTTGTTCTTATCCATTACCCCTAACCAGACTATTACATTCACAAGGGCAGAAATCTTGCCTGCTTTTGTTCACTGCTGTATCCCCAGCACCTAGATAAATACCAGACACATAGTGGGCCCTCAAAAAAATAACTGATGAGTGAATGAACAAATTTCATAATTTAGCTGTAGTTTTATGTATAATTTATTTGTTTAGAGGAGTTAAATTTTGCCATTAAGATGGTCAGGAAAAAATTTTGTTCTAAGACACACAATAACCACACAGAAAGTGTTGTGTTTCAAAAAGCTCAGTTTATCTATATTAAAATATTTTTCAAGATACTACCAGAAAAGGATGTGAAGAAAAGGGAACCCTTGTACAATGTTGGTGGGAATGTACACTGGTGCAGCCACCATGAAAAATAGCATTGAGGGTCCTCAGAAAACAGAAATTAGAACTACTATTTGATCCAGCAATTCCACTCCTGGGTATGTATCAGAAGAAAACGAAAACACTTATGTAAAAGATACATGCACTCCAATGTTCACAGCAGCACTATTTACAATTGTTAAGATATGGAAGCAATCTAAGTATCCATCAACAGATGAACATATAAATAAGATGTTGGCGTGTGCACATGCACACACACACAAACAATGAAATATTACTCAGCTGTAAAAAAGAATGAAACTTTGCCATTTGCAACAACATAGATGGACTTGGAGAGTATTATGCTCAGTGAAATAAAATCAGTCAGAGAAAGAAATACTGTACAGTATCACTTACATGTGGAATCTAAAAAGTAAATCTAGTGAATATAACAAAAAAGAAACAGACTCACAGATATAAAGAACTAGTGGTTAACACTGGAGAGGGAAAGGGAGAGGAGCAAGATAGGGAGACAGGGTTAACACGTACAAACTACTACGTATAAAATAAGCTACAAGGATATATTGTACAGCACAGGGAATATAGCCAATATTTCCTAATAACTATAAATGGAGTATAATCTTTAAAAATTGTGAATCATTATATTGTACGTCTGAAACATAAACTATTGTATATCAACTATGCTTCGATTAAAAAAATTTTTAATAAAAAAGATACTACCAGAAAATCTGTATCAGGTATTTTTAAAATACAAATAAAAGGAAGAATTTAGTTTTAATTAAAATAGGAAACATCAGTTTTCCATTCCTCTAATCAGAAGACATAAAGGAATAAAGGATGAAAAGACAGTCAGAGGTAGTACTTGGGATGCAGAAAAACGCAGTATTGCACTGCCTAGTATTGTTTCCATTGCTTAAGTCGCCATGTAAAATTCAAGACTGTCAACATTGTTTTGTACCGACTCAAGTTTTTTTCTCTTAAAAACTGAAATCTGTCTTCTCCAGACACTAAAAGTCTAAATCTAATCAGCAAATTAGTTATCCCTATAATCCTCCTGCCAAATATAATCACAAGTATAGTGGATTTTAATCTTTTAATACAAATAATCTTAAATTGGTCATATAGCCGATCTACTGTTCAACTAGTGTTCTACAGTTCCTTTTTTGGCCCAAATGATGAAACTTCTCTAACGTCTCTGGGGAGATTAGGGTAAAGTATAATGTTTCCTGAAATTGTTCTTGTTTTTTCTCTGGATTACTTCATGACATCTCTTCAACTAGGAATGTTATATACAGTTTTCTTTTTCTATTCTGCAGGAAAGTCCAGAGGGAGAAGCAAAAGTAAAAAGAGTCTTGAATGGAGAGGCTGAAAGGGGACAGACAACACAAAAGCACAGAAGTAAATGTGAAGCAAATACGTGCACAGAAGAGGAAGAAGGTGCAGAGAAGAGATGAAAGAAAAGCACTTTTCTCTCCTAAAAAGAGGAAAAAAGGGACAGGGAAACGTGCTTATTCTTCTAGAAACAAAAGCATAAAATCCTTCCAAGAAAAACGTGGTCTCTTTCTTTAAGATGTTGTTAAAACTCTAAAAAGCGCTCAGATGACACTCGAAACGGGAGTTCTGCCTTCTCTTCCTATGTTTTGACAGAGCTAGTCTTCATCTGTAAATTAAATGCAAGCTATAGATAATGCAGAGTTAATCTCTACAAAACTGCAACTGTGGATGCCATCTTTGCCTGAAAAAAAATCAAACTCCTTGGATTTGGTAAAAAGGAGCCTATTAAGTTGGAAAACCAGAAAACCACGCATTGCCAAGTCAGGTAAATACAACATGGGTTAATAAAACACCTCCTACCAAACTAAGGTTCCACTAAAGATCTGGCGAAGAGGGGTAAAAGGCTGTAGCCTAACCGCGACCGCAAGGGTGGGGCACCGTAGGAAATAAAAAGATTTGAGGGCGAGCTATCTATCCCGGGAGGTATGGGGAGCTGGTGACTTGTCTCTCGGGGAGACTGCATATTGGGCGGCAAATGACTTTGATGGGCTAACTGCAGCTTCGGGGAGAGTGAGAAAATGGGCTGCTGGACGTATGTTCGTTGAGAGTGCGGAGGCTGAAAGAGGAAGGTACCCCTGGGGCAAAGGACTAAGAGTCAAAAGGGGAGTCGAGGGGCCGAGCAGGCCAGGGAGGCCGGGCGTAGGAGGCCTGAACAGAGGCCGCGAAACGCCTCTGCAGCCAGCCGCCTTCTCCGGGAACGCCTTTTCAGCTCCCCACACTCAGCCCCTCTCAGGGCCGCCCCTGCCCCGGCGACAACGGCGACAGCAGCTGTTTCCGCCCAGCCGGGGACCGCGGAGGAAAAGCCATCCCTGGGGCGGGGGTCAGGCCAGCGGGAGCCGTCCGGGTGAGCTGGAGATGATTCCGAGACCACTGCCCCTGAGCGAACATCAAACTTCGCCCTTTCCTCCCCTTAGCCTTCTTTATCCCCCAACTTCCCGGCCGGCTGGTGTCCGCTTCGACCGACCGAGAAACCCCCTTCTTCTCGCCGCCTCTCACCCCTCCCAACGCCCGGACGCTGGGGAAGGACCGGCTACCGGGGCCGCTCCGGAGCCGGCCCAGGTGCCCAGAGTCCCAAACACCCCCCCGGACGAAACGCTCGGATCCTCCCTGTGGCTCCGGAGCCCGCCCAGATGCTGCAAACTCCTCTTACCTGCATTGACGCCATGATAGAACCATCCCCCCCAAAGACCGGCGAGGCCAGAGACGCAGGGGGCGGAGCTGCCGTGCTTGCGTCACGCCGCGGGGGCCCAGCATCCCGGGCGCGGGGGGCGGGGCCTCCAATGGGAAGGGGAGTGCGCGAGGGGATTGGCTGGCGCAGTAGGCGTCCGGAGGGGGAGGCACAGGCCCGGCCGCGGTGAATGGCGGTGTCGGTACGTTCGGTCACATCCAGCTCCCCAGCCTCCACCAAGATCCCCACTCGCTACCCCGATCGCTTAGGAAACGCTACTCGGGTTTTGACCCGAGCCACGATTGTTCTCTTTTTTCTGTCTATACCTCGAGATCCTGATGTCCAGATCCGTGGGTTTGGGTTTTTTTTTTCTGTTTTGTTTTGTTTTTCCAACCACAGGTGTATGGCTTACAGATTTTTTCCATTCGGATGCTTTTTCCACATTACCATGCCCACTTTCACAGCTTTGGGGCAAGATAAAACTTGCCGCAGGGCTGCTTTCTGGTCTTTACGGACTTGGAAGTCTTCTCATATTCCTAATTTGGGGAAGAGAGACACAGATTTCCTTGCATAACGGGATGAGAATTGAGGGCAGAACAGCACTTTGATATTTTAAAGGCAAGGGTAGATTTGTGGAACTGAAACTTGCCTGAAGGGGAAGAGAACATTTGGAAGTTTTTCTTTTGTTTGTGTGCAATTTCTGCCCCG
Source organism: Monodon monoceros (assembly GCF_005190385.1). Taxonomy (NCBI): domain Eukaryota; kingdom Metazoa; phylum Chordata; class Mammalia; order Artiodactyla; family Monodontidae; genus Monodon; species Monodon monoceros. The sequence goes on along the minus strand of NW_021703770.1, from coordinate 58,651,444 downwards.
TTACCCTAGGCCCTCAGTTTGAAACTTCACGTGTATCAGTAATAGTTATAGTGTTACGGCACTGACACTTGGTTAGAGATTTGACCCTAGACATGAAATTGTTTTTAATGTATCAGTGTCACGCTATAATATACACATACCTTCTGTCACATCCAGATTTCTCTTCAGCCTGTTTTGTAGTGGGCAGTTTTGTGGTCGTTCCACCTAGGGATGTATATGAGTAGGGAGAGCTGAGTACACAGAATTTATTCTGGGAGTGCACCAGTTCTGCCAACATTTATCAGAAGCCACATAGAACTGAAGATGTTATTGGTTTATAAAAGGAAAATGGAAGCCAAATGCTTGCACTTCCTGTTCTTTTATTTTTTTATTTTTTAAATGTAGGTGGCTGATACATGAGTAGAAGGCTTTTAGTTTACCAGAATGAAAGCTTAAAAATCTGTCATTTTATTAACTTGGAGTTCTTTTAAGAAATTTATGTAAGATTTAAATATAAGAGCAATGTAAGATATCATCCTTCCCACTCTTTAGATCATTATGTTCTTTGTGAAATTCTCTAAGGTAAAATGTGTTCAAAAAAGGAAAAAAGATACTTAAAATACCCTACTTATTCTATGGTATAATATTAAACACCCTATTCTTCATCGCTAGAGAGGAATTTATATTGGTATACTTTTCTTCCTCTTAGACTTCCACCCGATTGCCAGAAATGGGCTGGTTTTCCCTTTGTTGTGCAAAATGACTGTGTCCTTGAGGAATGTTTGGAGGCTTCCGGCAACCAAGGATGATCCAGAAACATATCAGGTGTCAGCCCAGTTGTGTTGCCTACATTTCAACTGAGTAAAACTCATATCATGAAAGAGGAAAGCTTTTCCAGATATATTTTCTTCTGGAGATCTTTATCCCTATGATCTCAGAAAATTGATCGTTTTACCATCTAAGGTTCACTTTGTTTAAAAGCCAATTCTTCCTAAGGTATGTGTCTTTAGATGACCCCACAAACAAAGCATTATGACATCATCAGAATCAACAACCTGCCATGACAAATACTAATAAGGAAGAAAGGGTTACAGGAATCCTAATACTCCTCACAGTAAAATCGACATCTGGTCCCTTGGATTTTATATGTGTTAAAGAGGATCTTCATAGGAGGGAAAAGTCAGTACCAGTCATATCTTTCCAGGAAATAGTAAATAGTACATAATTACCTCACTACGTTCTTCATTCTTTCATTGATATATAAAAGATCCTCATGTACTCAGGAGCTAAAACAGTCACTTTCAGATGGGGTGGGAGCATATAATTATCTCCAGGAAGCATGAAATGTTTATATCTAAAACAATTGATTATACAGTGTTTGAGGACTAGGCTCACATCTCATTTCTTCAGTTTTTGTTTTGTTTTGTTTGTTTTTTACACATCTCATTTCTTTACACAGTGGAGCTTCCTATCAGATAGGCAAAAGACAAAATGCCTGACAATTCCAAAAGTAGGAGAGGAAGTGGAGCTCTCATAAACTCTATACGAGGACTTCCCTGGTGGCGCAGTGGTTAAGAATCCGCCTGCCAGTGCAGGGGACACAGGTTCGAGCCCTGGTCCAGGAAGATCCCACATGTGGTGGAGCAACTAAGCCTGTGCGCCACAACTACGGAGCCTGCACCCTAGAGGCCGCGAGCCACAACTACTGAGCCCGCACGCCACAACTACTGAAGCCCGCAAGCCTAGAGCCTATGCTCTGCAACAAGAGAAGCCACCGCAACGAGAACCCCACGCAACGCAACAAAGAGTAGCCCCCGTTCGCCGCAACTAGAGAAAGCCCGTGAGCAGCAACAAAGACCCAACATAGCCAAAAAATAAAAACAATAAAAGTTCTCTCTTAAAAAATAAAGATATCTTGGAGACAACTGGAGAAATTTAAGCAGAAAATAGGTATCAGATAATATTAAGGAATAATAGCTGTCTTTGTTAGATTTGATAATGATGTTCATTTTTTAATTTCCATAGCAATTAGAAATGACCATCAGGTTCAAGGAAGTGATTCTCCTTCACCTCACAAACTACCCCCACCTCCATCTCCCTGGAAGAGAAAAACCAGGACGTACACAAGCTGTGTATGTGCCTGAGGTCTTCCCTGCCAAGGAAAAGGCAGAGCCTGTGACACAGGGGACTAAAAGCAGCTGGACTTTCTGGCAGAAAAGAAGAAATATGGGAAACCAAATAGTCTGATTTCTTAAAGGACCCACAAAGGGATCAATGGGCAAATCCTGCAATATTGATAATGTCATGTGATTTATGAATGCTTGAGTTCTAGTGATTCAGTAGACCGGTGAATTAGGAGCAGTCCTATGAGAATATGCTTGTTGGAGGATGAAGAGGCAGAGCTGACGAGTCCTTACTTGAGTCTGTGTCTCCCCAGAGTGGTTTATTCTTAGTCTCCCACTGGCTGATCTCATCAGAGAAACAGAGGCAGTTTAGCAACCAGCAGCTTGGTTATTGGATTGGAAAAGGCAACAGGCCAGGAATCCAAGGCTTATATTCTTATCCCAGCTCTGTCATTAGCAAGCTTGGTCAAGGCTCTTGATGTCTCTGGGTTTATTTCCTTATCAATAAAATGAGTAAATCAGACTGTAAAATCTCCAAGTTTTCTTTCCAGATGTCAAATTCCACGCACCTATCAGAGGGAATCAAAATTTGAAATGATGTGTTTAAAATACTATGTTTAGGGCTTCCCTGGTGGCGCAGTGGTTGAGAGTCTGCCTGCCGATGCAGGGGACATGGGTTCATGCCCCGGTCCGGGAAGATCCCACATGCCGCAGAGCGGCTGGGCCCATGAGCCACGGCCACTGAGCCTGCGCGTCCGGAGAGGCCACAACAGTGAGAGGCCCGTGGACCGCAAAAAAAAAAAAAAAAAATACTATGTTTAAAAGTCTAAGATAAAATGGACATGATGTACTATTTTGAGTTTTAAAAAATCACTTTTATAAGTTTAATAAGGAACTTGGTTTCATTGTAATTTTTGTAGAAATACTGGGGTGCTTTAGTTAACAATTTAAAAATGCTAACGTAATCCAACTGAGCTGTAAATGGGATTTCAAAAAGTATCAGGGGAATTCCCTGGCGGTTCAGTGGTTAGGACTCCGTGCTTTCACTGCTTTGGGCCCAGGTTCAATCCCTGGTCGAGGAACTAAGATCCCACACGCCGCAGGGGCGCAGACAAAAAAAAAAAAAGTATCAAAAACTCCAAATTCATGATTTAGAGTGATACTTTAAAAAAAGCATATCTACAAAACAAAGGTATTATTTTTATAATTTTGAATCTAAACTAGTCATTTCATGTGGATCTCCTAAGAAGAGACGATGAAAATTAACAAAATAACAGATGGTTTGTATATGTGACTTATTCTGCGTGACTTACTTTACATGTCAAAAACGATTGATTTATATACATATCTGGTTTGTAGATAAGATTGTGACTCAGGAGAACTTTGTCTTTACTTTCTCAGCTTTCCTTTTGCCTCCCTATCAAGAATTCTTTTACCCAGGTCTGCAGACCTTGAGCACATTCCTTGCTTGCTTCTCCCCTAGACCTCTTAGAAAGTTATCCTTTTGCAGGGAAAGAGGAACCCTTTAAAAACCGAATGAAAACCATGGACCCACTCCACAGAAAAATGCTCATACTCATAAAATTTTGTATTTTAGGGGGTTACCTGACCCTCAGAAGTCCATCCATTGGCGGAAGTTTGTAAACCTCAAGGTAAGAACACCTCTACTGAAGAGGTGATGATGGATACCCTTTGCCCTTTTCAAAACCTGTCCATCTTTTATGTAGACACAATTTCATAGCACTTGTTTTCTTTTTTTCACTTGTTTATTTTCCGGTCCTTCTGAAAAGCAGTGTGCTATGTGAAAAGCTCTGGATTGGGAACCAGAAGAGTTGATTATTTACCTTGATTCTTCCCAGGGGTGACACTAAACTTACTTAACAACAGATGTGGCACAGGTACCAACTGTGCAGAACAGAAGTTGCTCAGTGCTGGAGCAAGGGCCTGGTTGCTCCCTGCCCCAAGGGCCAGGTACCTGTAGTTAGATCATGGGTAGCTGTGGGGGAGATTCCGAGGCCACAGAAGGAGGTTCTTTTGGGGGTCTGTGGGCAGTGGCTATTTACTAACCACTATAAAAGTATTTCAGTGTTTTCTTTTGGGAGTGATAGAAATGTTCTAAAAATTATGGTGATGATTGACCAACTGTATAAATTTACCGAAAATTATTGAGTAATTATTATGGGTGATGTTTATGGTATGTGAATTATACCCTAATAAAGCTGTTTAAAAACAGAGAAGAGCATTTCAATATTTTAACAAAACAGCCATAACAGTAAGTCCCAGCTGGCCTTCAGACTGGCTTTCCCATTAATGATATAAGATCAGAGGCTGGTCAGGTGTCTCCCTGGGTCTAGATTTTTAATCTGCAAAATGGAGAGTCAATGGTTTCTTCAAAGCTTTCCAGATAAATTCTTTTCCTTGTCAAAAAATCCCATAATTGTGTTATCATAGTTTATACTGTCCTTCTTGATCTACTTATAAAGCCATCATTGCCCAAACACATATTTACCCTTCCTCTACTGTTTAAGGAGGGATAGCAGCCCTAGTGATTTTGTCCCTGCCAGACAGTTCTTTCTTATCCTATGACTTTACCTCCTGCCTACCTTTCCCATCCTTTGTGTGTGTGTGTGTGTGTGTGTGTGTGTGTGTGCGTGTGTGTGCCTCTTTTTCGCCTATCTCCACTTAACACGTATTGGAAAAGGCACTAGACTTGGAATCAGAGGGCTAGACTTTGAATCCCAACTCTGCTACTTCTTAGTTCTGTGACCTGGAGTTGGTCATTTAAATTTCTCTGAACCGGGCTTCTGTGGTGGTGCAGTGGTTGGGAATCCGCCTGCCAATGCAGGGGACGCGGGTTCGAGCCCTGGTCTGGGAAGATCCCACATGCCGCGGAGCAGCTGAGCCCGTGCGCCACGACTGCTGAGCCCATGAGCCTAGAGCCCGTGCTCCACAACGGGAGAAGCCACTGCAATGAGAGGCCCACTCACCACAGGGAGGAGTGGCCCCCGCTCTCCGCAACTGGAGAAAGCCCGTGCGCAGCAGCGAGGACCTAACGCAGCCAAAAATAAAATAAATTAAAAACAAAATAAATTTCTCTGACCCTTAGTTTCATCATCTGTAAAATGGGGATGAAAATGCCAACATGTGGTTGGTGGTGGAGTCCAGATGCAATCATAGATGTGAAGGAGCTTGGTGAACGGCAGCACATCACCACATGGATGCGAGGTGATGCCTAGTTATTCTTCTGAAATACTCTGTTTTCTCTGCAGTGGACGGATGAGATGCTGGCTAAGGAGTGGAGTGTATGGCAGTGATTGAGAAATACCCATTTCAAGATCCCCAAATTTCACACCAGTTTGTGAGTATAGAAGAGACTGGACACTCTGCTCTGAACTGAAATTGCCATACACAAATATTCAAGGTTGAAATCTTGTATCTCCCGGCCCCACCACTGCCCTTCTCCACATGGCATCCTCCCAGATCTGCCCTTATTAATGACGATTAAGAGAACAGCTACCTTGGATTGAATATTTATATGTGCCACACAGGCACTGTGAGAGGCACTTGTATTTCCTGTATTATTTAATCTTTAAAACAATTCCCATTTTATAGGCTAGGAAACAGGCTTAGAGAGACTAGGTAGTTTGCCAGAGTCACCCAGCTTCTGAATAGAAGAGTCAGAATCTTACCTTGGAAACTCTAACTCCATTAGTCTACAGATCGAGTTCATTAACTAGTATGCCATATTGTCCTTCCAAATCCATTCTCTTAATGACCCATGTAAGTGAGGTTTTAAAATAAAAGTAACCCTTGGGCTTCCCTGGTGGCGCAGTGGTTGAGAGTCCGCCTGCCGATGCAGGGGACACGGGTTCGTGCCCCGGTCCGGGAAGATCCCACATGCCGCGGAGCGGCCGGGCCCGTGAGCCATGGCCGCTGAGCCTGCGCGTCCGGAGCCTGTGCTCCGCAACGGGAGAGGCCACAACAGTGAGAGGCCCGCGTACCGCAAAAAAAAAAAAGTAACTTTGCAGTGGAGAAACCTGACGAACACTACTTCAGTCATGTGATCAAGGTCAACCTCGGCAATGATAAGTCATGTTGAGTGTATGTACCCTTGATAAGATGTGATGCAAATGACACTTTACCTCTGTGGTCTCCCCCCCACCCCCGAAATCACATAACCCCTGTCTAATCATGAGAAAAAACATCAGGCAAATCTTAAATAAGGATATTCTACAAAAGACCTGATCAGTACTCCTCAAATCTGTCAATGTCCCAGTACTCCTAAAATCTGTCGATGTCATTGAAATTAAGGACAGTTTGAGAGAAACTGTCACAGCTTAAGTAGGAACCTAAGAAGACAGGATGCTAAATATAATGGGATTTAGGAATAGAAAAAGGAGATTAGGTTAAAATGCAGAAAATCAGACTTAAGTATAGGTTTTAATTATTAATAGTGTATCAATATTTGTTCATTGATTGTAACAAATGAACCATACTAATATAAGATGTTAATATGAGAAATTAAATGAGGAATATAGGGAATTTTTGTACTGTCATCACAATTTTTTTTATTGAGATATAGTTGATGTACAGTATTATATAAGTTACAGGTGTACACTTAAAAAAAATGGAAACCTGTTCTTAAATCAAATTTTTAAGAAATATCTTAAATCATTGATGGAAGGAGGTGAGAGACAAGAGGCAGCCAAGATCTGGCCATGGAAGGCTTTGTTGGCTGGCAAGGTTGGACTTTATCTTAGAAACCATTTGGTGGGACTTCCCTGGTGGCGCAGTGGATAGGACTCCACGCTCCCGATGCAGGGGGCCCGGGTTCAATCCCTGGTCAGGGAACTAGATCCCACATGCATGCAGCAACTACGAGTTCGCATGCCACAACTAAGGAGCCCACATGCCTCAACTAAGGAGCCTGCCTGCCACAACTAAGACCCCACGCAACCAAATAAGTAAATATTAAAAAAAAAAAGAAGAAGAAGAAAAAAGAAATCATTTGGCAAATTAGAGTTATTTTCAGATGGGAGGTGGTGAGGCCAGATTTATATTTTGAAATGACTGTTCTGAACAGATTTGATCAGGTCAGATCAGAAAAGAAAAATCAGAAAAGGAGGCTATTGCAAGGGCCTGACAGATGGAGGATGAGGGCTTGGACTAGGAAACGTAGAAAAAGGACTCTTGACATATTTAGGAAGGGGAACAGACAGGACTGAGATTTGTTGCATATAGGGGACAAGGAAGGAGTTGAATGCAAGGTTTCTGATTTGAAAGTAAAGGAGTTGGTACAGACAGAAAAAATGAAAATAGAAGGGAAAGAAAAAATGATTCCATTTTGGACATATTTGAGGATTTAAAGTTTCCCATAGGTCATCTGTCATGCCTTTTAAAAGTGAAACTTGTAAAATCTATCTCAAATGAATTCACTAGGAAATCCTGGGAACAGAGGCTCAGCTGATGTGTTCTGTCAGTCTCTGTGGTGTTCAAGATGGCCTCTAGTCTCCAGACTCATATCCAACCTACCAGCTCATAACCCCAGTGGATTATTCTAACAGCAAAGATCTGGGAGGGGGGTCCAATTGGCTTAGCTCTAATCAGCTTCATCTCTCAACCAATCAGTGATCTGATTGATCAGGCCTGGGCTGTAGCATGGGTGGGAGTGGAGCCAGACCCACTCAAATCACATGAAATGAGACCTCCCATAAGAAAGAAGCTTCTTACACTAGAGTGAGGGGAGGTAAGAGATGCAAGAGAGACAAAAAGTACAGATGTCCACTACTACATCTCAACTGGAATATATTCAGCAGACATTCTACACCACAGGCTTAAGCTGGGAGAGGATAGGGGGGAGCTTTCATTTAAGTGAAGTTTTGGATTATGATGTAATACTAGATGGCCTGAAATTTTTTTTTTTTTTCGGTACGCGGGCCTCTCACTGTTGTGGCCTCTCCCGTTGCAGAGCACAGGCTCCGGACGCGCAGACTCAGCGGCCATGGCTCACGGGCCCGGCCGCTCCGCGGCATGTGGGATCTTCCCGGACCGGGGCACAAACCCGCGTCCCCTGCATCGGCAGGCGGACTCTCAACCACTGCGCCACCAGGGGAGCCCGTGGCCTGAAATTTTTAATGACTGATAAGAAACTGTTCTTTTTTTTAAAGAAACTGTTCTTCTGACAGAGGGACTGCAGATGTTCTGGAATCTTCCTGAGATTTCATCCAAGGCAAGGAAAACCCACGGAGCAGGTTTTAAAGGACAATGGGAGACAGCACCACATGGAGTCCAGCTCATTCAGTAAAATGATTACATTTGAAACCATGAAAATAAAGAGATCACTCCAAGAGAGAGTTTAGGGGAGAAAAAAAAAACATAATGCTGAGGTCAGTGGCTAAAGGAACACCAACATTTAAGAGAAATGTGGCCTAGAAGTCAAAAGGGTCTTGAGGAGGGAGTAAGTAATCAATAATGTAAATTCATTCAAGATTTGTAAAACAAACACACACAAACAAAAACTGAATTGGCAATGTGGAGTACGTCAATGCTCTTCATCAGATTACTTTTTGTTGTAGTGAACTGTGGAGCGAACTGGTAAGTGAAGATAAAGAGGCATCAAAGGCTTGGACTTCCCTGGTGGTGCAGTAGTTAAGAATCTGCCTGCCAACGCAGGGGACACGGGTTTGATCCCTGGTCCAGGAAGATCCCACATGCCATGGAGCAACTAAGCCTGCGAGTTGCAACTACTGAGCCCTCGTGCCACAACTACTGAAGCCCAACCGCCTAGAGCCCGCACTCCGCAACAAAGAGAAGCCACTGCAATGAGAGGCCCGTGCACCGCAACAAAGAGTAGCCCCTGCTCACCGCAGCTAGGGAAAGCCAGTGTGCAGCAACGAAGACCCAACGCAGAAAATAAATAAATAAATTTATATATTTTTAAAAAAGAGACATCAAAGGCTTGGAGGAGATGAGAAAAAGGGAGATAAGACTGCACTAGTGACAAATGCAAGGTCAAGAGTAGGGAGAAGTTTTGTTTCTTGTTTGTTTTCAGAAAGTGATTTGAGCATTATCATAAGCTAAAAGGAGTCAGTAGAGGAGGATATTTGAAAATGTTAGGCATTTAAAGAGGGAAGGCTGTGTGGGTCATATACCTTTGGTTTGATGTGGAGAAAGATTCCTATTAGCTTCTTAAATCATAATACGCACAATGAAATCCCAATGCAGCCAAAAACACAGAGAGAGAATCAATGATAGAATTAGATCACTGTTTTACAACCACCAATGTAGTAACTGATTCAGGCAAAGAGCATCAATGGACACAAATTCCATTAGGTGAAATGTTGTTGTGGAACAGGATAATCACAAAGTATCAAAGTATCAACCCTCAGATTCCTTGTCAATTTTAAAGGGGAAAGCTTATCTTTATTAATAGAGGAATCTGGCAGACAGTGTCTGAACCAAGTGATGAAACCAATGATGAGACAAACTAAAATTATGTGCCTCCTGGTGGGATTAGGCGGTAATATAGCATTATGCATTTAGTATTCTTTGACTAAAATTTTAACCTGCATCTAATCATGAAGGAACAATCAGTCAAATCCAGACTGTGAGACATTCTAGAACACAATTGGCCTGGGCTCTTCAAAAATGTCAGTGTGACCAAAAAAATAAAAAATAAAAAAGTGGAGGATGGCTCTGGAATTAAAGAAAAATAAAAAGACAAAACAATTAAAGGCAATAAATAATCTTGAATAAATGCTAGATTTAAAATTTATTAGAACAGTTTGGGAAATTTTACTGTTATCGAATCAGTTGAATTAACTTGTCCTCACTGTATTGTGTTATGTTGGGGAATAACCTAGTCCTTAGGAGAAATATGTTCAAGTATTTATGGGTGAAGTGTCAGGATTTCTGCAACTTTCAGAGAATTGCAAATTTCACACACACACGTATATGTATTCTATATAATGAGAGAGCTATAGACATATAGAGAAATATATAGATAATATATTTTTTTTTTTGGCTGCGCCTCATGGCATGCGGGATCTTAGTTCCACCACTAGGGATCAAACCCGTGCCCCCTACAGTGGAAGCGTGGAGTCTTAACCACTGGACTGCCAGGGAAGTCCCATATAGATAATTTTGATAGTTAACTTGATGTGTCAATTCAGCTAGGCTATAGTACCGAGTTATTTAATCAAACACTAATCAAGGTATTGCTGTGACAGTACAGTTGGCTCTCCATATCCGCAGATGTGAAACCTGCAGGTAGAGAGGGCCGACAGTATCCATATTGTGCTATGCTATTTTATTTTATTTTATTTTATTTTACTTTATTATTTTATTATTTTAGGCTGCGTTGGGTCTTTGCTGCTGTGAGTGGGCTTTCTCTAGTTGCGGTGATCGGGAGCTACTCTTTGTTGCGGTGCGTGGGCTTCTCATTGCGGTGGCTTCTCTTGTTGTGGAGCACGGGCTCTAGGCGCGCAGGCTTCAGTAATTGCGGCATGTGAGCTCAGTAGTTGTAGCTCTCGGGCTCTAGAGCACAGGCTCTGTAGTTGTGGTGCACGGGCTTAGTTGCTCTGCATCATGTGGGATCTTCCCAGACCAGGGATCGAACCCGTGTCCCCTGCAAGGACAGGTGGATTCTTAACCACTGTGCCACCAGGGAAGTCCCTGTACTATGCTATTTTATATAAGCAATTTGAGCATTGGAGGATTTTTGTATCCACAGGGGCTTCTGGGTCATCTGGAGCCAATTTCCTGGGAAAAGGAGGGACAACTGTACTTTGTAGATGAGTACATCTAGAATCCAGTTGACTTTATTTTTTAAAAATATTTGTTTATTTATTTATGTAGGTTGCACCGGGTCTTAGTTGCGGCGCTCGGGATCTTCATTTCAGAATGCAGGATCATTTAGTTGTAGCATTCAGGATCTAGTTCCCCGACCAGGGATCGAACCCAGGCCCCCTGCATTGGGAGCAGCGTGGAGTCTTACCCACTGGACCACCAGGGAAGTCCCACATGAGACAATTTCTTAAACTAAATCTTGTTTTATATATTTCTATCTATCTACCTATCTATAGAGAGAGGGAAGGAAAGAGAGAAAAAGAACCTTATATCTATATAGAGCTACAGATTGATAGAAAGATAGATATGGATATATCCTATTGGCTTTGTTTCTCTGGAGAATCCTGACTGATAAAATAATAGATATAGATGTAGACAAAGCAAATGTGGCAAATGTTAACAACTGCTAAATCTAGGTAAAGGGCATATGGATGTTCATTGTACTATTAACTTTTCTCAACATTTGAAAGTTTTTATCATAAAAATCGATGGAAAGATTAAAAGTGTGTTTTAATGAAAATTTTGAAAAGGTAATACAGCTCAATCAGCGCAGAGACATAGCCTAATAAAAATACTGGAATTTAAACATAAAGAGTGGTGATGGTACAGCACAGGGAATACAGTCAATATTTTATAATAACTATAAATGCAGTATAATCTATAAAAATTTTGAATCACAGTGTTTCATGACTGAAACTAAGATAATATTGTAAGTCAAGTATACTTCAAAAAAAAAAGAAAAACTGTAAATATTGCCTTAAAAAAATCAAGAAGGACAAATCAGTTTATCATCAGAATCCTCCACTTTAGTATTAGCAAACAGTGAATTAGTGTCTTAAAAATCCTTGGGGGGCTTCCCTGGTGGCGCAGTGGTTGAGAGTCAGCCTGCCGATGCAGGGGACACGGGTTCGTGCCCCGGTCCGGGGGGATCCCACATGCCGCGGAGCGGCTGGGACCGTGAGCCATGGCCGCTGAGCCTGCGCGTCCGGAGCCTGTGCTCCGCAACGGGAGAGGCCACGACAGTGAGCGGCCTGCGTACCACAAAAAAAAAAAAAAAATCCTTGGGTAAGGGAAAATGTGGTCCTAAATTTTAGAATCATTTAAGCAAAAGCTCATGGAAGTGGGAGCTCAGTAGTTGTGGCTCACGGGCTTAGCTGCTCCACGGCATGTGGGATCTTCCCAGACCAGGGATTGGACCCGTGTCCCCTGCATTGGCAGGCAGATTCTCAACCACTGCGCCATCAGAGAAGCCCTGGTTATCTGTTTTAAATATAGCAGTGTGTACATGTCAATCCCAAACTCCCAATCTATCCCTCCCGCTCCCCGACCCTTTCCCCCTGGTAACTATAAGTTCATTCTCTAAGTCTGTGAGTCCGTTTTAAATTTTTTTTAATTTGCCCTGCCTCGCAGTTTGTGGGATCTTTGTTCCCTGACCAGGGGTTGAACCCGGGCCCTCAGCAGTGAAAGTGCGGAGTCCTAACCCCTGACTGCTGGGAATTCCCGTTTCTGGTTTGTAAATAAGTTCATTTGTATCATTTTTTTTTTTAGATTCCGCACGTAAGCAATATCATATGATATTTGTCTTTGTCTGACTTACTTCACTTAGTATGATAATCTCCAGGTCCATCCATGTTGCTACAAATGGCATTAATTTTATTCTCTTTAATGGCTGAATAATATTCCATTGTATATATGTACTACATCTTCTTTACCCATTCATCTATTGATGAATATTTAGGTTGCTTCCATGTTTTGGCTATCATAAACAGCGCTGCAATGAACATTGGGGTGCATGTATCCTTTCAATGTTTTTCTCTGGATATTTGCCCAGGAGTGGGATTACTGGGTCATATGGTAGCGCTATTTTTACTTTCTTAAGGAACCTCCATATTGTTCTCCATAGTGGTTGTACCAATTTACATTCCCACAAAGAGTGTAGGAGGGTTCCCTTTCTCCATACCCCCTCCAGCATTTATTGTCTGTAGACTTTTTGATGATGGCCATTCTGACTGGCGTGAGGTGATATCTCATGGTAGTTTGATTTGCATTTGTCTAACAATTAGCGATGTTGAGCATCTTTTCACGTACCTCTTTGCCATCTGTATGTCCTCTTTGGAGAAATGCCTACTTAGGTCTTCCTGCATTTTTTTAAATTAATTTTTATTAGAGTATAGTTGCTTCTACCTTTTTTTTTTTTGCGGTACGTGGGCCTCTCACTGTTGTGGCCTCTCCCGTTGCGGAGCACAGGCTCCGGACGCGCAGGCTCAGCGGCCATGGCTCACGGGCCCGGCCGCTCCGCGGCACGTGGGATCTTCCCGGACCAGGGCACGAACCCGTGTCCCCTGCATCGGCAGGCGGGCTCTCAACCACTGCGCCACCAGGGAAGCCCTCCACCTATTTTTTGATTGGGTTGTTTTTTTGATATTGAGCCACAAGAGCTGTTTGTAAATTTTGGAGATTAATCCCTTGTTGGTTGCATCATTTGCAAATATTTTCTCCCATTCTGTGGGTTGTCTTTCCGTTTTGTTTATTGGTTTCCTTTGCTGTGCAAAAGCTTTTCAGTTAATTAGGTCTCATTCATTTATTTGTTTTTATTGCTTTTCAGTTTAATTAGGTCTCATTCATTTATTTTTGTTTTTATTGCCATTACTCTAGGAGATGCATTGAAAAAGATATTGCTGTGATTTATGTCAAAGAGTGTTTGCTGCCTATGCTTTCCTCTAAGAGTTTTACAGTACCCGGTCTTACATTTAGGTCTCTAATCCATTTTGAGTTTATTTTTGTGTATAGTGTTAAAGAATGTTCTAATTTCATTTTTTTATGTGTAGCTGTCCAGTTTTCCCAGAACTATATATATATATATATATATTTTTTTTTTTTTTTTTTGCCCGCTCCGCTCAGCATGCAGGATCTTAGTACCCCAACCAGGGATCGAACCCTCACCCCCTGCAGTGGAAGTGCAGAGTCTTAACCAGTGGACCACCAGGGGAGTCCCCTCCCAGCACCATTTATTGAAGAGGCTGCCTTTTCTCCATTATATAGTCTTGCCTCCTTTGTCGTAGATTAATTGAGCATCAGATGCATGGGTGAGAATATCTAAATAAATGCAATACAACTACACCTCCACTAGAAGGGCTAAAATAAAAATGTCAATACTGAGTGTTGGTTGGTAAGAATGTGGAGTAACTGGAATTCTCATACACTGCTGGTGAAAGTATAAATTGGTACGACCACCTTAGGAAACCGTTAGCTGAAAACGTATAACACCAAGCATATGCATTCCCTATGAATCTGCAAATTGACTTCTGGCTTTTACACAAAATGTATATATATGAGCCCTAAAAACCATGTACAAAAAAGTTCATAGCAGTATTTTTTGTAACAGCTCAAAACTGGAGACAACCTAAATGTCCATCAACAGTGGAATGGATAAATAAGCCTATACTGTGTTGCATGTCAATTATATCTCAGTAAAACTGGGAAAAATAAGCACTAGCCCTTCTTTTCTTGAAGAGGAGCAACTGTCTTGCCAATTACTGAATTAAAAAAAAAATCTGGGCTTCCCTGGTGGCGCAGTGATTGAGAGTCCGCCTGCCGATGCAGGGGACACGGGTTCGTGCCCTGGTCCGGGAAGATCCCACATGCTGCAGAGCGGCTGGGCCCGTGTGCCACGGCCGCTGAGCCTGAGCGTCCGGAGCCTGTGCTCCGCAACGGGAGAGGCCACAACAGTGAGAGGCCCGCGTTCCGGAAAAAAAAAAAAAAAAATCTGAGTTCTCTAAATAATATCAGTTTCTTGTCTAGTTCTCTTGTGATCCCCTCAAGGGCTAATTATAAAGTTAAACCTCCAAAAGACCTAAATAAAATAGTGGTGGACAAAGGAGATGGTGGGAAAAACAAAAAAGGAAAGTAGTTAACACATATAAATATACACAGGGCATAGCAGGGAAGAATATAAAGGAAAGGTTGTAATTGTCATTTCTACAACGGGTAGTAAGGTCAAAGCAGGTTTTTATGATTTTCCTCTTCCATTACTGTTTCCTTTGCCTTCAGCCAGTAAACTTCCTGGCTGGAGTTTTTTACCCAGTAGCGTGACTTAAACTTTTATTCCTGAGGGATCTAAACTCCTGGTGATCTTGTCTTTATGGAGTTGGCAGTAATCTTCCATTAACTTTGATGCTGAATCCTGGGAGTCCCCAGGGACCCATTTGTGTTCTTACTCTGAAACAACGGCAGGTGAGGTGAGAATTACCTCTCCCCAGAAGGTATCTCCAGGTATAAGGGAGTCCTTGCTTCTTACCAAAAGATGGTGGCAGATTGATTTAACTGTTGAGGAGGGTCATGAGGGGTTCAATATGATCCCTGTTCAGTTTTTTAGGTTACCACCCTTTTCTCAATCAATATCTTAAATTTTACATGGTAGACATATAACCACCAGACACTAACTGAACTGACATTTTAATTCGGCTTATTGGATCAATCTTCAAGTTTGGTTTTACAATGATCAGAAAGCTATCTGTGGTTAAATAACAGAATACTAGAAACTTCCTAGAATTCTACCATGCCTTGAAATCTGTGGGATTTGAGGTTGTCCTCTTTCTTTAAGCCATCCGGTACCATTAAAGACAACCACTCCAGGGAATTCCCTGGTGGTCCAGTGTTTAGGATTCCATGCTACCACTGCAGGGGGCACGGATTTGATCCCTGGTCAGAGAACTAAGATCCTGCAAGCCACACGCGTGGCCAAAAAAATAAAAAAGAAAAGCAACCATTCCACTTCTCAGGCTATAAATTCACACCGTTAATTCTTTTTTGTTTTCTTTAATTGAAAACAGGGTTTAGTCATTTTAACTGATAATTGGAGTACAGGCTAGTGGTAAGATAAAATCAGAAACTGAGTTTAGTACATTTTGCTTTTGTTCAGAACAAAATATCAACTGATGAGTTTTTAATTTTTCCTGAAATTATTTCCATTAGATTTTAAAAAATTATGTATTAAATTTTTATTGGAGTGTAGTTGATTTACAATATTGTGTTAGTTTCAGGTGTACAGCAAAGTGAATCAGTTATATACATATATCCACTCTTTTTTTTTTAGATTCTTTTCCCATATAGGCCATTATAGAGTATTGAGTAGAGTTCCCTGTGCTATACAACAGCTTCTTATTAGTTATCTATTTTATATATAGTAGTTTGTATATGTCAGTCCCAATCTCTCAATTTATCCCTCTCCCCCTTATCCCCGGTAACCGTAAATTTGTTTTCTACATCCGTGACTCTACTTCTGTTTTGCAAATAAGTTCATTTTTACCCCTTTTTTTAAGATTCCGCATATAAGCGATATCACATGATATTTGTCTTTCTGTGTCTGACTTACTTCACTCAGTATGACAATCTCTAGGTCTATCCATGTTGCTGCAAATGGCTTTATTTTGTTCTTTTTGTGGCTGAGTAATATTCCATTGTATTTATATACCACATCTTCTTTATCCATTCCTCTGCTGATGGACTTTTAGGTTGCTTCCATGTCCTTGCTATTGTTAATAGTGCTGCAATGAACATTGGGTGCATGCATCTTTTTTTTTTTTTAATTTTTTTGGAGTACAGTTGCTTTACAATGTTGTGTTAGTTTCTACTGTACAGCAAAGTGAATCAGCTATACATGTATATATATATCCCCTCTTTTTTGGATTTCCTTCCCATTTAGGTCACCACAGAGCACTGAGTAGAGCTCCCTGTGCTATATGGTAGGTTCTCATTAGTTATCTATTTTATACATACTAGCAATAGTGTATATATCTCAATCCCAAGCTCCCAATTCATCCCACCCCCGCTTTTCCCCTTGGTATCCATACGTTTGTTCTCTATGTCTGTGTCTCTATTTCTCCTTTGTAAATAAGATCGTCTATACCAATTTTTTCAGATTCCACATATATGCGTTAATATACGATATTTGTTTTTCTCTTTCTGACTTACTTCACTCTGTATGACAGTCTCTAGGTCCATCTGCATCTCTACAAATGACCCAATTTTGTTCCTTTTTATGGCTGAGTAATATTCCATTGTATATATGTACCACATCTTCTTTATCTATTCCTCTGCTGATGGATATTTAGGTGGCTTCCATGTACTGGCTATTGTGAATAGTGCTGCAATGAACATTGGGGTACATGTACCTTTTTGAATTCTGGTTTTCTCTGGATATGTGCCCAGTAATGGGATTGCTGAGTCACATGGTAGATCTATTTTTAGTTTTTTATCCCTTGTCATAGATTAGGTGACCATATGTGTGTGGGTTTATCTCTGGGCTTCCTATCCTATTCTATTGATCTATACTTCAGTTTTTGTGCCAGTACCATACTGTTTTGATTACTGTAGCTCTGTAGTATAGTCTGAAGTCAGGGAGTCTGATTCCTCCAGCTCCGTTTTTCTTTCTCAACATTGCTTTGGCTATTCTGGGGTCTTCTGTGTTTCACACCATTAATTCTTGATGTCTTCCATCTTATTCTTTCATAGGTGCATTGAAATCATCCAAAGCCCTGTCCTCAACAGGCAAGAAATAACTTGAATAGCTATTTAACTTTCCTGAGCTGTTTGATTTCAGATCCCCATTTATGAGTATTGTGGAATTGCCACCACTTTGGGCCCTACCTGGGCAAAGTAATCACAGTTAGATTCCTCTGTTTTCTGGAGGGTTTGCTGCCTGCAACCTACCCTTAATATCAATTTCTGTAGGAGTTATAATTCTCAACAGAAAGCCTAGGTAGAAAAGAGAAGGCAATTATTGGAAGGATGTGGAGGGTTCCTTGGTCATGTTCCTGTGCCCTGGCAGTCAGGAGGCAGGGAAGAAGTCTCTGTCTGTTTTTAAAATTTATTATTTATTTGGTTGTGCTGGGTCTTAGTTGCGACAGTTGTGGCACATGGGCTCCTTAGTTGTGGCATGCATGTGGTATCTAGTTCCCTGACCAGGGATAGAACCTGGGCTCCCTGCATTGCGAGCACGGAGTCTTAGCCACTGCGCCACCAGGGAAGTCCCCAAGAAGTCTCTTGACTTCTGTAGCAGGGTGTGGGGATGCCCCCTTCACCTGAATTTAGATAATGGTATTTCCCAAACCCAGGATGGGGATTTCTATGCTGTGCAGCCAAAAGAAAAGAAAAGAAAAGATTCTACAAATGTCCACTACATTTTCTACTTCTCTCTTTTAGATTTCAGAATCTTTCAGTTGAGACTTTTGGGATTTTCCTGTGAGATTCTATATTGCCTGCAGATATTTTTGTCTCTTCTTTTCCAGTATTTATACGTACATAAAAAAAATTTACAGCAATGTCTGGATATTTCCAAGAAATGCTAAATAGTGTATTGATAGCAAGTATTCTCATGTTTTTTTTTATTTTGAGGTATAGTTGACATGTAACATTATATTATTTTCAGGTGTAAAACAGAATGATTTGATATTTGTGTGTATTGCAATATGATCACCACAATAAGTCTAGTTAACATCTGTCACTATACACAGAAAAATCTTTTTTCTTCTGATGAGAAGTTTTAAGATTAGCTCTCTTAGCAACTTTCAAGTGTGTAATATAATATTACTAACTACAGTCACCATGCTGTACATACATCCCCATGACTTATTTTATAATTGGAAGTTTGTATCTTTTTTTATTCTTTTGAGGTACGCGGGCCTCTCACTGTTGTGGCCTCTCCCGTTGCGGAGCGCAGGCTCCGGATGCGCAGGCTCAGCGGCCATGGCTCATAGGCCCAGCCGCTCCGCGGCTTGTGGGATCTTCCCGTACCGGGGCACGAACCCGTGTCCCCTGCATTGGCAGGCGGACTCCCAGCCACTGCGGCACCAGGGAAACCCCGTAAGTTTGTATCTTTTGACCTTCTTCACCCATTTTGCTCACCCCTCACCCCCCACCTCTAGCAACCACCAATCTGCTTTCTGTATCTGTGAGCTTGGGTTTTTGTTCTCACATATAAGTGAGATTGTATGGTATTTGTCTTTCTCTGACTTATGTAAGTTAGCTTAATGCTCTCAAGGTCAATCCATATTGTTGCAAATGGCAAGATTTTCTTCTTTTTAAAGGCTGAATAATATTCCATTGTATTTATATACCACAATTTCTTTATCCATTTATTCTTTGGTGGACATAGGTTGTTTTCATATCTTAGCTATTGTAAATAATGCTGCAGTGAACAGGGGGGTGGTGCATATATCTTTTTGAGTTAGTGTTTTTGGTTTTGTTTTTGGATAAATACCCAGAAGTGGAATTGCTGGATCATACAGTAGTTGTATTTTTAATTTCTGAAGAACCTCCATACTGTTTTCCATAGTGGCTGCATCATTTTACATTCCCACCAACAGTGCATGAGGGTTCTCTTTTCTCCACATCCTCACCCACACTTGTTAAGTGGTCCTCATTTTCAATGAGAGCACCTTTGATAAATGTTTTTTGTTAAGTATGATAACTTTAGCTTAATGTTGCTTTAAAATAATAAATGAAACATTCTACTCGTAGTGTATTAGTTTAAAATTAGGAGTGGAAATGATATTTTGCCAAATTATTTTTAAACCTCTATTGAAATGATCCTACATTTTTTTCAGTAAATTTATATCAATAAAATTTCTTACCTTAAACAATCCTTGTTTACTTAGAATAAACCTCATTTAGTTATGGTGTAGTATACTTGGACTACAGTCTGGATTTGATTGCTAGTATTTTATTTAGGATCGTTTTCTCTATATACCTGTGGTATAGGCCTATAGGATTTTCTTTTTTTAAGTCTGTTATCTCAGAATTTGATATCAGTATTATACTAACTTTGTAACAGGAATTTAGAAATTTGCTATCTTTGTGAATCATGCTCCGTGAAGATTAAAAAAAATAATCTAGTCTTACGTTTCTTTGGGAGAAATATCTTGACAACTACTTCACTTTCCTTTCATGGTTATTGATGTATTCAGATTTTGTCTTGGTTTAATTTTCATAATTTCTATTTTCCTAGAAAATCACTCAATCACAATTTAAAAATTTGGTATAAATAATAATCTCTTATAATTTAAGAGCTTTTCTCTGTTTTGGGGTATTAACTTTCTCATAACAAATGTTGAGTATTATTTTCTATCTCATCCATATATTTTTGCTTCCTCATTTTTCTCTTGATATGTCCCATGTTTTTCTACTGCTCTGAACCAGCTCCTCTATTTATAAATGTCCTTCTAATTTACTAATTCCTATTTTCTAATTGTTTTTGCTATTTTTGTTAATTCTTTCATCCTGATTTTGTTGGCATTAGTTTCAAACATTTTGAATTTAATGCTTAGTTTGTTTTCTCATTCTCTCATATATAATAAAGGCTATGAATTTGCTTAGGATGGATAGCTGCACCTCATAAAATGTTACTCTATCCTTTCTTTAAAGAGTAGTCTTCAATCATAACTTTCTTCTCTGTGGCTATTTATTATATTTTTATATTTTTTTATTTTTTTGCGGTACGCGGGCCGCTCACTGTTGTGGCCTCTCCCGTTGCGGAGCACAGGCTCCGGACACGCAGGCTCAGCGGCCATGGCTCATGGGCCCAGCCGCTCCGCGGCATGTGGGATCTTCCCGGGCCGGGGCACGAACCCGTGTCCCCTGCATTGGCAGGCGGACTCTCAACCACTGCGCCACCAGGGAAGCCCTGTGGCTATTTATTTTGATGTTTAAAAACTTCCAACGGGTACTTTTGAGTATATACCTAGGCCTATACCATGATGGGTCACATGGTTTGACGTTTTGAAGAGCCACCAAACTATTTTCTACAGTAGCTGCACCATTTCACATCTCCACCTGCAAGGCTGAGTTGTAATTTTTACACATCCTGGTCAATATGTTAATGTCCATCTTTTTTATTATAGCTATCTACGGGGTGTGAAATATCATATTGTGGTTTTGATTATCATTTCCCTAATGCCTCATGACTTGGGCAAATTTTCAGGTATTGTTCGTCATTTGTACATCTTCTTTGGAGAAATGTTTGTTCAGAGACTGCTATTATTTTTCATGGGAGAACACCAAGAATCTAGTGCAGCAACAACAATCTTGAACCCAGCTTTCCTGCCTTCGCATTCAGTATTCTCCCCTGCAAATGGCAGACTAGATGATGTGCAGACATCTGCAGTTAGGCTCAGACAAATATTTTATTTCAACGTTAGTTAAGACATAAAACTTAAGGATCCAGTGGAATATGATTGAGGTACTGCCTTTCCACACCAATGAGCTTGTTTCAAGTCAACATTTATAGAACACCTACCATGTTTAAAGCACCCTGCTAGAGACTGGGAGAGACAATGAGATCAACACCCCCTCACAATATGAAATAATTCCCTTCTTTATTCCTGTTTTCTTACAATCTAATTTTTAGAAGATAAGGCAAAAATTGCCATTAGGAAAAGAAGAAAAACAGTTCCATTTAAGAACAATCACATAACTTAAATTGTGGTTTCATTAGCTCTTGGCTTTTTATGACTTTACTATTGCCATTCCACCAGTCAAAGTAACTTCATAGACTCAGCTCTTTAGGAATGTAAGTTTTCATTGGAGAGTTCCTTCAGTATTTAAGGGCGGAATGGTACTTTATCAGGTAGATCATACTCTTCCCGGTAACAGAAAAACTGTCTTTTTTGGGGGGGGGGGGGGCGGGGGCGGGAAACGTGCAGCCCGGCTTGCGAGATCCCAGTTCCACGTCCACGGATTGAACTTGGGCCCCGCAGTGAAAGTGCAGAGCCCTAACCACTGGACTGCCAGCGAATTCCCCAAACTGTCTGTTAATATGATGTTGCAGAGAAACCAAACTGCTGGAGGCACAAGGCTTAAACCTTGTCTACTCTGAACAAAGTAACACAGATGATGTTTTACACTGTAAGGTAGCAATTTTATAAAACCCATTTGAATCACAACTCTGATGCAGCTTTCTTAAATTTGGTTTTGTGACATGTCATGCTCCTGGCATGATTACTGGCTACATGAGAAAGCTACTCTAATTCCTTTAATTATGTATCTTCTTCCTGACCTGGCCTGGCCACTCATCTTTATTCAGTAGGTTTGGATCAAAAACATTCATTGACTGTTGCAAAACATTCAAAGAAAAGCATCTCCCACCACTGAGGCTATTCAAAAGAACATTTATTATAAGCTCTGAAGTCAGTTCCAGAAACATTTTTGAGCAACACTCGCCCTACTAAGGATGATGTTCATTTGGATAGAAATGTTATATACTTTAAAAGGCATTTATTACTTTATAAGCCCATCTCATGCATTAACTCCCTATCCCAATTCCACCATTTCAATATTCTGTATATTATTTATTTCAGTACTCTTAACAAACATCTTTTCTAGATGTACCATTCATAGGGTGTTTCTAGAATCTAAGCACCATGTTTGTTCTAATTTGAACTATGATCTGGATCTAGAATCTCACCATAAATTAGCTTGTGACCTTGGATTACCGTAACTTTTTGTCTTGGATCCTCATTAAAACAAAAAACAAGTATCAAAAAGGAACATATTGGCTGATTCAAATGGTGGCTGTAAGAAACTAAGGAAACATGCATTTTCAAAAACAGCTGAGTGAAATTATGGAAAAACAAAAATTTTCTTCAATGGTCTGAAGAAAATGTACTTTACAATTCAAAATTATACTTGAGATGGATGCACAGATCCTTGAAGTTTTCTAGAGCAGAAATGACACTATACTGATTCAAAAGGAAAATATATTTGATAAGTTTGCATCAACATTTAATACGCCTATAGTTAAAATTCTACTGATGTATTTAAAAAATCCTAACAATTGATCTGGGCCAGTTGGTATGCATAGGCAGAATTAATCACAAGCTTTACTTCATGATGTAAAAGGCGGCTTAAATTAAAATATTTTAGACAATTCTGGTTGAGTAAAAAAACATGAAATTTGAATTTTTCTTATAAGCTGTCATCTTATATATGCTTCTCTAAATAATGAAGCAATAGATGCTATCACCAATAAGGGTGTTAGCATATAAATATATACCTAAATAAAAATAACATTTTTGTATTAAAAATGATGCTAAGCATCGAGTACTATAAAGAGGGGGAAACAAGCCTAATACTGAGGCAACTGTGTCCTATATTAGAATAATAACATAAACACAAAACTTATAGAACAATATGGTGATTAAGACCATGAGTTCTATCTCAAAGCAACATTAAAATTTTCCCAGTTCCAAAGCTTTTGCACAGCAAAGGAAACCATAAACAAAACCAAAAGACAACCCTCAGAATGGGAGAAAATATTTGCAAATGAAGCAACTGACAAAGGATTAATCTCCAAAATTTATAAGCAGCTCATGCAGCTCAATAACAAAAAAACAAACCCAATCCAAAAATGGGCAGAAGACCTTAGACATTTCTCCAAAGAAGATATACAGACTGCCAACAAACACATGAAAGAATGCTCAACTTCATTAATCATTAGAGAAATGCAAATCAAAACTACAATGAGATATCATCTCACACCGGTCAGAATGGCCATCATCAAAAAATCTAGAAACAATAAATGCTGGAGAGGGTGTGGAGAAAAGGGAACACTCTTGCACTGCTGGTGGGAATGTGAATTGGTACAGCCACTATGGAGAACAGTATGGCGGTTCCTTAAAAGACTACAAATAGAACTACCATATGACCCAGCAATCCCACTACTGGGCATATACCTTGAGAAAACCATAATTCAAAGAGTCATGTACCAAAATGTTCATTGCAGCTCTATTTACAATAGCCTGGAGATGGAAACAACCTAAGTGTCCATCATCAGATGAATGGATAAAGAAGATGTGGCACATATATACAATGGAATATTACTCAGCCATAAAAAGAAACGAAATTGAGCTATTTGTAATGAGGTGGATGGACCTAGAGTCTGTCATACAGTGTGAAGTAAGTCAGAGAGAAACAAATACCGTATGCTAACACATATATATGGAATTTAAGAAAAAAAAATGTCACGAACAACCTAGGGGTAAGACAGGAATAAAGACACAGACCTACTAGAGAATGGACTTGAGGATATGGGGAGGGGGAAGGGTGAGCTGTGACAAAGCGAGAGAGAGGCATGGACATATATACGCTACCAAACGTAAAATAGATAGCTAGTGGGAAGCAGCCGCATAGCACAGGGAGATCAGCTCGGTGCTTTGTGACCACCTAGAGGGGTGGGATAGGGAGGGTGGGAGGGAGGGAGACGCAAGAGGGAAGAGATATGGGAACATACGTATAACTGATTCACTTTGTTATAAAGCAGAAACTAACACACCATTGTAAAGCAATTATACTCCAATAAAGATGTAAAAAAAAAAAAATTTTCCCAGTTTAAGAAACATACAGTGTGTGTGTATAGGAAGGGGGGCCGGTGGGCAACTAAGGGAATGTGGAGAAAGGAAACTGAATATTCTATAGGGCATTAAAACAAAAGTCTTCTGTTTTCAGATAAAGAAATATGGAGTAAATAAAGAAAATACATATGTACCTAATTCAGGATAAATACTATATTAGAGCATAAATGAAAACTGAGTTTGCGGTTGACCTGGCATTGCATATACTGGTATGAAAACTGCACATAAATTTCCCTTTGTATCATAAAGTTAATGATGACCATCACTAAAACTGAATTTTCTTTATATAGCAGGCAATAGAAAACAAGTATCTAAATTAATCTAGTTAATGTATTTAGTACTGCTGTGTAATATTTAATGCTTAATCAAAAGTAGCAAAAGCTGAAATTTATAGACTGTTACTTAAAAGATGCAGCAAGAAAGGCATTTTTTCTCATTTATAATTCTTCTAATCTGATCATCTGTAATGTTACAATCTTAGATTTAAGCAATATCCACAATCTTGTTCGTTCATTAAAAAATGTGGTAAACATCACCCTATTGATGTGTAGTCTCCTTAATTTCCTAGAAGTGAAATGAAGAACCAGTCACCTGTTCAAGATAACTTGGCTTATTAGCACAAGATTTTATACTTTTTAACTCTTAGTTTGGTGCTGTGATATACCAAAATACTTCTAGACTAATAAATATTTGTTTAAACCAACAAACCATTAGGTGTAATATATAATATTTAAGAGTTTCTTATTATAGCCTAATAGGAATATAAAGACTTAGCACAAATATGACTAGCCTGGAATTAAATGAGATTTATATATTGCAAATAAAACACCATATATAAAATCAACTGCATCTATTGATTTCCAGATGTGTTTTACCAAACTTAGATATAACTAAACAGAAGCTCAACTTAGCACTGCTAAGTCTAAATACAACCAAGCTTTGTTAATTTGTATGAATTTTCCTCTACACAGATAGGAATTACTAGCTTTAAACACTCTTCAATCTTTAACAGCAACTTTATATAATTTCTCAGAATACCTGCACCATTTTGAAAGAATAATTGATAAATTTAGCAAAACGACCCACAGCTAAGATGACAGCTCCATATATAGCAAGATGTCTCTAAATGTATTTCTCTTTTAACATGAGCTGAATTTACTTATCGTAGATTGTATTCCTCAATATTAACAGCTCTTCAAAAGGAGACTTATCTGCCAATAATAATTGCATGAAAGATAAGCAGTCTAAAAAGCATAAAATAATCTAGACAATACAAAAATGAAATAGTAACTGAATAAAACAAAGGATTTTGTGGTACTATTTTCTGTGCAGAAAAAGTACTGGGTAGATTTGCACATAATTCAAAAACTAAACTAATCACCAAGTGTCAGAAAACTATTTAAGGTCTCAATGCTATATAAAATCATCTCTTAAAATTGAACCAAATAAAAATTCCTGCTATTCAATCATATGGCAAGATGTCCTGAAGCCAATAGTTTCATACATCCTCAGAAAAAGAGAAAATTAAGGCTAAAAAGATCAAACACCAAGTGTTCATCAAACCTTTCAGTCAATAGTCTTTATTAACATGCAAGTATCATTTGCCGCAAGCTATACAGTTTTTCCTAATCTTTCAGTTCTACTTCAATATTTTGAACTTAAGGTAACTTCTGGACCTAACATATAAAGTAACCTACTAAAATGGGTCAAAGTTAAACTGTATTCTAGCTATCACCTTGATCTTTAAGATCACCACTTAGGTTTATAATTGGCATTATTTGTCACCAAGTAGCAGAATATAATTCTAGTACTTGATAATTCTATACTAAAATATGTAACAGTATGTCTTAAGATGTTACTAAAACATATGCAACTAACATTTATATTTAATTGCTTTCAATAACAATGTTAGGTCTTCTAAGAGGAAAAATTACTTTTATTGATCTTGTTTATGGTCTTTGCAGGTTCCAGAAAAACTGGTCCATATTGAACCAGTCTTAAAGAAGTAAGCTGAAGACTTAAATTTATAGACCCTATAATAACAGCTTTGTTTTACTACTAAGATAGAGACAATAATAAACCCAACTCTAGTGCTTCTTTTTCCACGACTAAGCAGAGACGCTCTATTATAGTTCTTCAAACTTTTTTTGTCTTAGTGTAAAAGTTGAATGACCTCTTCTATAAGTTTGAGTTCAGTAGAAGACCCAGATTATGGATATCATATCTAGTGGGACATACTTTAATTAATAGAAGATAATTAATATACTATATCAAAGTGCATTATTAGATTTGCACTGCATCTCTCGTTTTTCTTATTTTATAATATTTCAGTTGAATGGAGGAAGACTGGAATTGTCAGAGAAGTCTTGCTCTTAGGATCTAGATGAAAAAGTTCATAGTGAGTCTTTTAAAACATATTTAAATAATGAGAAGTGTAATCACAACAAGGGACTATGTAAGAATGAATACTGCAAAGGAAACTTTATACAATGGATTGGCCAAGATGCACATGAAACTGAAGTCATGTAGTTTACTTGCTGACCATGTGGCTAAAGTTCAAAAAGTCTCTGCTCCAAAAGCTGTACCTAGTAATCTTCCAAAATTGATTTTAAATAAAGTTCTTAAATTGTAGCAATAAACAAAAAGACAAGATACACTTAAACAATACTGCAGTTTATCAAAAGACACATAAGAAATTTCAACTCTCATGTCTTTGACAGTTATAAAAATCAATATTTTGGCTAAGTTATAAACATGTTTATAATGCAATTATATGCAATTGCATAACTCTAGTAATGCTAATGACAGCTATAAGATCAGAATAGGTTTTTAAAAAAACACTAAAAACATAAAAATATGTAGCCCCATTATTTACCTGTAGAACGTGTTGAATTTATGCCTAAATTTCAGCATTTACTATATCACCACTGCTCTAATTTTAAAAATCACATCCAAAGGATAAGGCAAAACCACCTACGAATTGGCATATTTGTTTATTTCTCAATTTGTGAAAATGTCCTTAATTTGTTGATGTAGCAAACAAATTTCAACTCTGATTGCTATGCAAAAGAACAGAAGATAATCTGCTTTGCAACGAACTTTAAAGTTCAATTGCACACAGGCAACATGCTATATATGAAAAAATTACTAACTGAACTACAGGTATTAAATACTGAAAAAAGTTAACAGTTTATTATAATTTATTTTATTTAACAATCTAGGAAGTTTGCAGCCATCAGCAGTTCCAGTGCAATTTCAGGTGCAATTGGAAATTCAGGAATCTCCGTGGAGCTGTTAGTGTAGCGAACCTTGTAGGTAAAATACATGCATACTTTTGATAGCACATGTGAAGGGATCTCTCTAAAATTGACTTCATTAGTTTCGTTCTCAGCAAATTGACCTGGAAAAGAAAAGGAATTTGTTCGTGATACATGGGCTGACCTGTGTTCCTCCAAAATTCATATGTTTAAGTCCTAACCCCCAATACTTGAATGTGACTATGTTTGGAGATAGTATTAAGGCCCTAATCCAATATGACTGGCATCCCTATCAGAATAGGAGATGAGGCTGCAGGCACACAGAGATAAGACAACAATGGGAAGACACAGGAAGAAGACAGTCATCTACAAGGCAAGGAGAGAGACCTCAGAAGAAACCAACTCTGTCAACACCTTGATCTCTAATTTCCACCCTCCAAAACTGTGAGAAAATAAATTTCTGTTTAAACTATCCAGTCAATGGTAGTTTGTTATGGCAGCCCTAGCAAAACTAATATAATGCAAAAAGGATAAACCCAACTAGCATCAAATGAAATATGTAGATTTCTGAGTAGAAACATAAAAAAAATCTTTATTAAAACGATTCAGTCTAGGGAATCAAGTATTTATAGACCAGCAGGAGCTCTATGCTATGTTGTCATGTAAATATAAATGATAAGTGAAAACACTATCCTTAAAGAATCTTTCCAAGAAAGTAAATGCATTGTGTTCCCCTTTAGTTTTTAAAAATATGGTCATGTTAATGAGCTCTCATAAGCTACTTCCTCCCTTTGTTTAATAACAGTTCATAAACTGTTTTTAGTGATCTCTCAGAATTTCTTTAGCTCTATGATTTCTTTACTATTGGGATAAAATATTTTCTTGTCAGTCTAGCACTAGCACTGTGCACTGAATATAAAAGGCAGAAAAATGTACTTTCTGAGAACGTAGTATTTTAAAAGTTTTCTAGTAATTGTCTATTGGTTGGGGGTAGGATGGGATGCGGAGAAAGGAAAGAAGGATTCAGCAGATAATTCATAGCAATGAGGTAAATTTTTGTTTGCCAATAACGAAAACTCTCTTTCTTAAATGTATGTATGAAATATTACCAATAGGCACTTATTAAGCCTTTGACACTAGACAAACATTAGTGTTTTCTTTAGGTGAAATTCGTATAACAGGTGGGAATATAAATTGGTATAGCCACTATGGAGAACAGTATGGAGGTTCCTTTAAAAACTAAAAATAGAGTTAGCATATGATCTAGCAGTCCCACTCCTGGGCGTATATCCAGAAAAGACGAAAACTCTAATTCGAAAAGATACATGCACCCTTATGTTCATAGCAGCACTACTTACAATAGCCAAGACATGGAAGCAACCTAAATGTCCACTGACAGATGAATGGATAAAGAAGATGTGGTACATCTATATATTGGACTACTACTCAGCCAAAAGAAAAGAAAACAATGCCATTTGCAGCAACATGGATGGACTGAGACACTGTCATACTGAGTGACGTCAGACACATAAAGACAAATATCAGATGATACCGCTTACAAGTGGAATCTAAAAAAAAAGGGTACAAGTGAACTTATTTACAAAACAAGTAGAGTCACGGATGTAGAAAACAAACATGGTTACTGGGTGGGAAAGAGGGGGTGGAATGAATTGGGAGATTGGGACTGACATATATACACTGCTACGTATAAAATAGGTAACTAATGGGAACCTACTGTAGAGCACAGGGAACTCTACTCAATGCCCTGTGGTGACCTAAATGGGAAGGAAACTAAAAAAGAGTGGATATATGTATACGTATGACTGACTCACTTTGCTGTACAGCAAGAAACTAACACAACATTGTAAAGCAACTGTGCTCCAATAAAAATTAATAATAATAAAAAAAAGAAATTCATATAAAAGTCACCAACTTAAGATGTACAATTCAGTGTACATTCACAATGCCGAGCAACCATCCTCTCCATCTGGTTCCAAAACATTTTCGCCACCCCAAATAAAACCCACACCGCAGCCTCTGGAAAACACCAACCTACTTTCCTTCTCTATGTTTTTGGGGGTTTTTTTTGCCACATTGCGCGGCTTGCACAATCTCAGTTCCCTGACCAGGAACTGAACCCAGGCCACAGTGGTGAAAGCACCGAATCCTTAATCACTAGACCACCAGGGAACTCCCCTCTACTTTCTGTCTCTATGGATTTATCTATGCTGGATATTTCATACAAATGGAAGTATACAACAATGTGTGTCTGGCTTCTTTCACTCAGCATAATGTTTTAAGGTGCATCCACCTTGTAGCATGCATCAGTATTTCATTCCCTTTCATGCAAACATTAGTTTGGTGCCGAAAGTTTGATGCTTCAAAGATAAAACTCTTCTTTTTAAATTAAAGGAGATCAGACTTTGCAAAAATCCTTTAATCTCAATTTTTAGTTAAAATTTTGTTGCATCGGGATTTTTCCCCTAAAGTACATCCTAGTTCTGTCCAGTAGAAAAGTCTAAAAGCACTTCAACCCAGGAGCAATGAGTATTGCTAGCACCCACAGTGGGGTATCTAAGTACCATTTTCCATTAAAAAATCAAACCGAAAAAACCCACCCCCCCAAACCCCAGGGCTCTTTAATGAATGGCTGTTTTTAGGATTGAGGAATAATGTACAAAATGAACCTGAGAAATTTTTTTATTACAGAAAGTAGTATAGCTATTCAAGGCTAATAAAACTGTGTCAAAAGGACACAGGAGCCAACCTGATGTGCTCCTTCTGGCATAAAAACGGAGCCGTTTGAGCATCAGTAAGAATGACTGCACCTGACTGAAAAATATCCAATAAAAAGTATATACGCAAACAAAACAAACAAAACAAACACTCTTTACTGTTGGAGGATGCTGAAGAACCAATTCTTTACTCTGAAAAATTGCATGTAAAGGGGAAAAAAAAAAAATCAAGCATTTATCTTTTCTTTCCCGTACAGACTATATTTCAGCATAACCAAATAGTTCTTCTTTATAGGAGAGTTCTAACTAATAAATGCAGAAGAAATTACAGAATTAGAAAATCTCTGTTTTATAATTCCAAATGAAGTATATCTCAGCAATAATCACAGTGAATGCTAAAACTAAATATTATATGAAAGTCTGACTGGGGAATTGCTCATGGACAAATCAGCTTGATAACTCTGGAACCCACTAATCAGTCTTGACATTGCTAAAAGACGTGATACAATAGGACTACAAGAGTTCCACCTATAAAGTATTCTTGCTAGAAAGATAAACTGGATTCTGTTCAAGGCTCTAGAGTTCTAATTATGAATTTACAAGATGAAACATGATTAAGTATAACCTGGATGTGGACATTATACAAATAACTTTGTTTCTAGTAAAATTGATAGTCTGAAAAAAAAAAGCAGGGGAGAGGTTGCAGGGGGACTATCATAGATTTTGCAAGTGAAATAACCTAATGTCAGGAATTTGCTTGAAATACTCTTTTAAAAAAAGTTAGGATAATAGACAAAACAAAACTGGCAAAATGTTGACAACTATTGAAGCTAGTTGATGGGTACAGGAAGGTGTGTTATGCTATTCTCTCCAAGTCTGTGTATGTTCTAAAATCTCCATAGTAAAAAATATAGAAAAGGGATTGCAAAGGATCCGAAATAGCCAAAACAATTTTGAAAAAGAAAAACAAAGTTGGGGGCCTCACACTTCCCAATTTCAAAACTTACTACAAAGCTACAGAATTCAAAACAGCGTGATACTGGTATAACCACAGATACATAGATCAATGGAAAATCGAGAGCCCAAAAATAAACCTACACATCTATGGTCAACTGATTACCAACAGGGATGCCAAGACCATTCAGTATGGTCTCTCTGACAAATAGTAATGGGATGTTCACATGCAAAAGAATGAAGCTGATTCACACTATAGGCAAAAATTAACTTAAAATCAAGAACCTAAATGTAAGTGCTTAAAACACAACTCTTGTAAGAAAACATAAGGTAAATCTTCATGACATTGAATTTGGCAATGCATTTTTAGACAGGACTCCAAAAATCAGAAACAACAAAAGGGAAAATAAATTGGACTTCATCAAAATAAAAAACTTCTGTGCATCAAAAGATACTATCAAGAAAAAACAGCCTACAGAATGAAGAAAATATTTGCAAATCATTTATCTCATAAGGTATAAAGAATTTATAAAGAACTCTTAATAAAGTTCAGAATTTATAAAGAACTTATAAAGTGTCCAGAATTTATAAAGAACTCTTAAACTCAACAACAAAAAGACAAGTCAATTAAAAACTGGGCAACAAAATTGAACAGATATTTGTCAAAAGAAAATATACAAATGACCAGCAAGCACAAGCAGATATATTTAACTTCATCAGTCATTAGGGAATTGCTAAGCAAAATTACAATGAGATACCACTTCACACCACTAAGATGGTTACAATCAGAAAAATGGGAAATAACAAATGTCAGGGAGGATGTGGAGAAACTGGAAGCCTCGTACACAGCTGGCAGGAACGTAAAATGGTTCAGCCACTGTGCAGACAGTTCAGCGTTTCCTCCAAGAGTTAAACACAGAATTACCCTATGCTCCAGAAATTCCAACCCTCAAGAACAATTTTCTTGAGGTAAAATGGGAACAGTAGATATGTGGGAAGCGATAACTTCTATAGGTAAACTTTACATGTAACCAGAAGCAAAAATCACCAGAGTCCTTCTGTGGTGAACTGACCATGGAAACATAGGGATCCTTCCTATTACAAAGTAATCAATTAGGTTTTATTGAAACTATGGTAAATAACTGAAAACAGGAAATAGCAGAAGCCACTTTTTTCCCAATGCAACATAACCATGCAGTAATTAATGTTAGAACAGTTACTGTCTTTCTTTTAATGTTATGAGTCATTTAATTCAGCTTGAAAACACATTCATCAAACATTAAAAAAGTGAGGATATATTAAGAGGAAATAAAGAAATGTACCTACCTGGGCCACTCAACATGGCTTTTATTGTTCCTGATGTTAGCGCATGTTCTCTTTTTACAATAAATTCATGACCATCCGAAGATATCAATTTGACATACATGGCATCAGGGCCCTCACAGCCACCATAGGTTTTCTCTTCTCCATCTAAAGTATGTAGTAGATAATTTTTGAATCACAAAATTTATTAAAAATAAACAGGTTTACCAAGGTTAGTATCTGAATAACTCAGAGCAGAAACATTTCTGGAGAGTAATAGCCACCAAGATTTTAAACTTTTTAACTCCTTATTTTATTATTCTCTAAATATTTTCCAATATCAGAATAAACTTTACATTCAAGGATGTTTACGTTATTTATTTTTATTTTTAATTTTTGGCCACATGGCTTCTGGGATGTTAGTTCCCCAACCAGGGATTGAAAATGGGCCACAGCAGAGAAAGCGCCAATTCCTAACCACTGGACCACCAGGGAACTCCCAAGGATGTTTACTTTAGATGAAAATTTACCGTTATTTTTCATGGAAGTATTAACAATTTGTGAACACAGCAGCACATTTAAATTTGAAGACTAAAAGAAAATATTCAGTAAAACTTTAATTCTATGACCTGAAATACTCATTTTTAAAGTAAGATGCATAGTGTGTTTATGAATAAATGTTCATATGCCATGTGAGCGCAACTTCTGACAAGCCCCATATTCTAAAATTTAGGGCCTTCTTTACTCAGCATTTTACTCTTGATCCATAAAAAAACGATCAAAAAATTTTACTGCCCAGTTTAAATTATTGCATGAATATTGAAACAATGACTACAGACAAATAATCAATCTTTAAAAATTCAAAGTAGAGGTGAGGTAGCTACCAGCTATCCTCAATGCCACCATGCCGGCTTCAGCCACAGGAATTGGCTCAACGTAACTTTCTGAGGGACTATGTATTTTTATACAACCCTTTAAGATCTTTTCTCACATGTATAACTTTACAATTTTGTACCGACAGAATTTTAATTTTTATGGTACCAATATCTGAAAGAAAATATCTTAAGGCTTATTCTAAAAACTTAGGAAGACTTAGCGAGAAGTACAGAGGATGAAGCTGAAGTACTGTTCAGTTACAAACATCCATTTACTCATTCATTTGTCATTAATTTAGAAATTCCTAAAACTGAGATTAACAAATATCAAAGTCACTTATGTACTACCACTGCCAAAAATGTTTAACCTGAATCTAATGAGGAGGAAATACTCAGACAAATCTAAATTTAAATGAGTCATGAAAGACCTCACTCCTCACCCAATCCCAAAAGTAGGGAACTGTTTAAAGAACGCAAAAGAGATAAATTAATGCAATAAGTAAATCCTTGATTGGACCCTGGATTTAAAAATAATAAACCCACTGTAAAGAACACTATTGAAAAAACTGAAATTCTGAATATGGACTGAATTACGAGATGCATGCTTAAGCATTTAGGTGTGGAGTATTACATGTACAATTAATAAATAGAACAGAAAAAAAAGCTTATGTGTGTTTTTGCGTGTATATGTGGGTATATAAACATACAAACGTATACACGCAGGAAAAGCAAATATGACAAAACGTTAACTAGCGAAGGCTATAGTGTATTATTCTTGCAATTTTTCATAATAAAAAGCTGGGGGACTCATAAAGATGCATGTAACTTCTAATTATAGACTATTCAAGAGTACAGATTTTTAGCAGTTTTTGCCGACCTCTGATAACAAAAATAAAAATTATCAATTATTTAAATTTATACTTCCAGTATTTTTTTTTTTTGGCAAGAGAAACCACCTTCTATGTATGTTGGGAGAGTTTCTAATTTCCTAAGGTACAATAACTAGCAATCACAAATTAAATTTGGCATAATAATGTTACTGATCTGCTTTTCAGAAATATATAATAAACATAAGCTGCTGATTTAAACAACTAATTTCAGTCTACTCTACTTTCTTACTTGCATTCACTGACTTCAAAGGCCTATCTTTGAGAAGAAAGCTTCAACTAATTGAACTACAAAATGACTTTTATATAACTTACCCATTATGTTCTTATGAAATTCTACTTTGAGTCCACAGGAACTTTAGTAGTTTCCTGAAATATAACAATACTGTATTGAGATTAATGCCACAATAACATGTTTTCCCATTATTTTTTAATACGTCCTTGGTGTTACAAGTGCAAGGACTCTCTCTCTCTGCTATGTAAGTTTCCCAGCCACCACAATATGGAACAGTATCAAGTTTCTGAACATCTGAGAGAAGATGATCACCTCCAGGACAGTAAAGTCTAAATACAGATTTTCCCCCCGCCTTTTTAGGGTAACTATTCTGACAACAGTTTAAAAACACATATGTTGTTCCTTAGGAGCTGAACTGAACTTGAAGGAGACACCCTTGGCCTTAATCATCTTTGTATACTATAGCTACTAGACACTGGTAAACATTAAAGCAAGTATCTGCTAAATGAATGACAACATGATAAATCCAAGGATGTGAAGGAGCTTTCCTGTGAATAAAAAAGGTAAGGCTTGCCCTCTTCTTATGTAAGTGTGCACATCTATAATACATTTTACTGTTCCATCCCTTCTGCACAGAGGCTACCAAAGTTCTGAGATTTAACAATGAAGTGTTAAAAAAAATTAATTTTTGAGAAATCTTAAATTTCACGAAAGAAATGACTACCAAAGGAAAAGAGCTCATGTTTTCAGTAATTTGTATTTTAACAGCATTTCTTCGAAGGAGGACTTTTTTATCCGAATATTATTTTTTATGTCATTATCAGAAAAACAGTGTATCCTAATTATCCTGTTCTCTAAGAAATTCCTGACCAATAAACCTATGTAATCCCTCACCTTAAAAAACATCATTGATGTATAGAGAGGCTGAATGCTCCAGGTGTTGACAGAGTCAGGGGAAAAATTAAATGTTAGTCTAGAACACTCCCCAAGCATGTAGGGAGGTATTTAAAGTACCATGGCTAATGTGAGAGAAAGGCAGCAGGGGCAATGTAACGTTTTTACCAACCATTTGAGGGCCTAATGAGTGTAAACATTGCATTAAATGCGTTGCATACATTGTCTTATTTTAAAACAACACTTCCACAGGGGA
This sequence comes from Monodon monoceros, assembly GCF_005190385.1. NCBI lineage: Eukaryota > Metazoa > Chordata > Mammalia > Artiodactyla > Monodontidae > Monodon > Monodon monoceros. Next base: position 58,615,694 of record NW_021703770.1, on the reverse strand, counting down.
ATTATCATTCCCATTTTAGAGATGAGAAAACATGAGGAGGCTGCTACCTGCTCAAGGCTTCTACAGCTTAAGTGGCAACATGAGAATTTAAACCTGGGTAGGTTTGCTTTAGAGCCCATGCTCCCTTCCATTATTCCATACTGCCATGGTAACAAATTCTGGCTCCTGTTAAAACTTCTTTTCCACTACTGCTGAGAGGTGCTGATATAAATCCTTAGATAGTTATCTCAAATTTAAGAACAGTACTCTGTCATTTTTTGGTCATAGTAGTAAGCAATTAAAAAATTTATCAGTAATTATTATTTTCTTCTGTTCATACTGCTTTGTACTCCTTCTAAAACACAAAAAAAGGAAAAAAATGCTAGAAAAGCTATTAGAAGAAGAATTTCAAGTGCCAACTTTTCTCTGGAAAATCTCCAGAGCAAAACATCCAGGTTGTTTACTTAACTAGCAGTAGCTAGCAACCATGAAAAGTCACACCTTAGAAGCCCTTTGGGTAGCAACAGTTTTTCTACAGACTTCTTAATATAGTAAATCAATTCCATCATTTACACAAGGGTTAAGGTTGGTGGGGGGAGGGAGCTCCCCATCACTAACAAAGAAAGAGTAAATCAACACTAACAATTAGGAGTAAACACTGATTCCTACGTGGAAGTTAAAAAATATTTGAAATATGATTAAATTTGGACTTAACCCACAAATAACCTATACAAATCTAAGTTTGGGGCTATAAAATCTCAGTGTGAACATCTGAACATCTACTCCATAACTGAATTAGGTATATATGAATTAGGTAGGTAGGAGGAAGTGGTTGAACAGTGGGTTGAGAATAGTTCCAGGCAGAAGACATGAACAAAGGCTTGATGTCATTGTGCTTTTAGAGTGTTATATATAAACATTACTTTTTTATAGTTTTCTAATTTTTAGATTTTTATTATCTAACAAATACTTAGAAATTCTAGGTGAGCCTAGGGCCTACACTGAAATCAGTTTTTATCCTAGTATCTTTGAACACCGAAAAGATCTTTAAACAGCCCATCCCTTTTCTGATTTGAAATGTTACCCTTATCATATACTATATTACTACATGGATTTCTAGACTGTATTCTGTTCCATCAATCTGTTTATACCTGACCAATATCCCCACTGTTTTAATTACAATAGTGTGATAAACATCTTTTTGCTAAGGAGTTGGGCAAGTCCACATTTTGTTATTACACATTTCTCATTAGGTCTATTTTTAGGTACTTTACAGTTCCCATTATGAATGGGATCTGTGTTTTCGATTATACTTTCTGAAAGGTTATTGCTGGTGTTTTAACGAAAACCTTTTAAATGCGGTAAGTTGAGCTTGTGTTCCATGATCTTCACAAACTCTTATTAGTTCTAACAGTTTTTCAGCTGACTTGCTTGGATTAGCTAAGTAGATGAGAGCAACAGCTGCAAATCTATTCTTTGTATCTTTTTGCTTTTTTACATTGGTTATTTACCTGGAAAAAATAAGGTTAGATGTCTAACTGACATCACTCACAAAAACACACTACAGTTTAAAGAACCAAATGTAAAAAAAACCCCACTGAACTCTAGAAAAATAGCAGAAGAAAAAATACAAATAGCTCATAGACCTGTATAAAAATGTTTGACCCCAATGGTAATGAGAAAACTAAAACATTAAAACTTGCTAAGAACCAAGTTTTGGAGGGAAGGGGAAATGGGTGATACTAAACAAAAATAGTATATTTATACTTTTGAAATATTATGGGGCAGTGAAAAGGAATAAGTTAAACCTATGTATATAATAACATGGAAATACCAAGATAAACTGTTAATTTTTTAAAAAGCAGATTAGAATGATAGGTACAGGTTGATGTCATTTAAGTAAAATAAGGGATTTCTCACCTATTAACCTCATGTTTTCTGCTGGAAAAAAAAAATATATAAAAATAACCCTGAATAGCCAAAACAATTTTGAGAAAGAAGAACAGAGCTGAAGGTACCATGCTCCCTGATTTCAAATCACTACTACAAGCTACAGTAATCAAGACAGTATGTAAAAAACAGTCACATAGATCAACAGAACAGAACAGAGAGCCCAGAAATAAGCCCACACTTATATGATTAATTAATCTATGACAAAAGAGCCAAGAATATTCAGTGGGAAAAAAGACAGCCTCTTCAATAAATGGTGTTGGGAAAACTGGACAGCTACTGCAAAAGAATCAAACTGAACTACTGTCTCATACTATATATAAAAATAAACTCAAATACTTAAATGTAAGACCTGAAATCGTAAAACTCCTAGAAGAAAACATAGTGCGTTCTCTGACATTGGTCTTAGCAGTATTTTTGGGGATATGCCTCCTCAGGCAAGGGAAACAAAAGCAAAGATAACAAATGGGACTACATCAAACTAAGTAAAAAACTTCTGCACAGCAAACAAAACCATCAACATAATTAAAATGCCACCTACTGAATGGGAGAAGATGTTTGCAAACAATCTGTCTGATAAGGGGTTAATACCCAAAATATATAAAGAACTCATGCAACTCAACATGAAAAAAACCCCAAACAACCCCAATTAAAAAATGAGCAGATGGGCTTCCCTGGTGGCGCAGTGGTTGAGTCCGCCTGCCGATGCAGGGGACACGGGTTCGTGCCCCGGTCCGGGAAGATCCCACATGTCGCGGAGCGGCTGGGCCCGTGAGCCATGGCCGCTGAGCCTGCGCGTCCGGTGCCTGTGCTCCGCAATGGGAGAGGCCACAGCAGTGAGAGGCCCGCATACCGCAAAAAAAAAAAAAAGTGCAGAGGACCTAAATAGACATTTTCCCAAAGAAGACACACAACACACAGACAGCCAACAAATACATGAAAAGATACTCAACATCATTAATCACCAGGGAAATGCAAATTGAAACCACAACGAGATGCCACCTCAGACCTGTCAGAATGGCTATCATCATTTTTGGCAAGGATGTGGAGAAAAGGGAACCCTCACGCAGTGCTGGTGGGACTGTAAATTGGTGCAGCCACTATGGAAAACAGCATGGAAGCACTACCATGGATCCACCATTCCACTTCTGTGTATTTTTTCTAAAGACAACAAGAACACTAATTCAAAAAGATACACACACCCCTACATTCACTGTAGCATTATTTACAATAGTCAAGATATGGAAGCAACCTAAGTGCCCATCGATAGATGAATGGATAAAGATATGATACACACACACATACACACTACAAGATTACTCATATAATGGAATATTACTCAGCCATAAAAAAGAATGAAATCTTGCCATTTGTGACAACATGGGTATTATACTAAGTGAAATAAGTCAGACAGTGAAAGACAAAAACTGCATGATTTCACTTATATGTGGAATCTAAAAACCAAAATGAATGAACAAACACAACAAAACCGAACCACAGACTCACCGATACAGGAGAACAAACCAGTGACTGCCACGGGGGAGGGGGTGGGGGAATGAGTGAAGTAGGCAAGGGAGATTAAGAGGTACAAACTGCCAGTTACAAGTCCTGAGTCATGGGGATGAAATCTACAGCGTGGGGAATATAGTCAATAATACTGTAATATCTCTGTACACTGACAGATGGCACCAGACTTATTGTGGTGATCATTTTGTAATGTATAGAAATATAGAATCACTATGCTGTGCACCTGGAACTAACGCAGTGCTGTGCGTCAATTATACTTCAATTTTTAAAAAAAAATCATAAAAATACGTGTTTGAAAGTACAAATAACTAGGAAACTATGATTTAAAACTGATTTTTAAAAAGAAACAAGTATGTGGAACTAAGCCACTCATGAAGGAAACAATCGTCAGTCAGCCTGATGATTTGTTCTTAACAATATGTAAGAATATGATTAATTTGGAAAACAAAGTAAATTACATTAACCAAAAATTATCTAATGTTTAGGCCTATTTGAAGAGGCAAGAAGAGCGGCTTTGGCCATTAATACAAATTGACAGAAGTTACACAATTCCAGTTTGTAACAAGGCATCAGAATATCTTGCCTAGAATGTGCTTATAGTGTCGCTGAATTTATTTATCTCAGGATGAGATAAAATTCTCATTCTGGCTTATTCAACTTATAACAATGCTCCTATAGTACTTAACTCTTGTGTAGGCAGTTTTAATACTTTTGGCAAAGTAACTCAGTGTCGTTAGAAGTCCATATTTGAATTTCTACTCTGCGCATTTCTATCTTGAGACCCAGATAGGTTAAATGATAAGACTTCTGTTTCTTCATCTCCCAAATGAGGAAATTGGACTCAACTGTGCCTAAAGTCCCTTCCAGCTCTACCATTTCATGACTGAACCCATGTGAAATTCACCCTCCCTCTACAACTGCCCATAACTCCCAATTTCCCATCTTTGTTAAGCAAGAGTCACTCCTACACAGCACACAACTCAAGAGCTCTAGAGTGCTGTGTGATCCCACTGAGGCTGTCTTGTCTGCCTTACCCTTTAACCTACCTAATCTCCCTCTTAGACAATGATCTCTGAACTCCTTTGTTTTGGTCTAAAAAGTATGAACAAGTACTTCACTATATAGTGTGTACCTAATTATAGATTCTACACACAATAAAATAATTAAAAAGAACCTTTAAATGATGGGCTGAAAGTAAACAAATATAAACCCAACCCTGACCTTGCTCCATCCCACTGTGAAGAGTTCATGAAGACTAGCACCATGCGTGCCTCGCAGCCCTTACACCCTTAACTCCTTGCCCTCTCCTCTGATGTAGCTACCCACCCAAATCCCAACCCTGGCCAAACCCAATTCTCCACCGAGCTCAGGCCTCAACCAAAGACTGAATCGGCTGAAGAAAAGTCACAACCATTGTGACTGGTCTCAATTTTAAATTTATGGCCACACACTTTAAACAGATACTTGGTGTCAGACTGATCCTCCTACCTAGTCAACTGGCTTTCCTACTCTGAGAAAATTCACGGCATCTCCTAAACCTCTAACATACCTCTCCTTCCTACCCTGACAACTTCACTTATTTCACCAGCAAAACAGAAACAAGTCACTTCAACTGCCTTATCTTTCCACCTTCATCCTACCTGCATCTATATACCATATACTTCCTGTTTCAAAAGTTGAGTAAAAAATCATCCTTCCTATGCAAGGCCAACCTTTCCAGCTAAGCACAGTGATCCAAGGACTTTGTCCTGCCACAATTCAACATATCAAAATGCTGTAACATCATCACTACCATACACTTCTCTGTAACCCATACTGATCAGACTTTTTAGACCTCTAGTCCATTCAGAGTGCTCTTGTCAAATTTCAACTACTTGGTCACTGGGTCAATTTTTTTTATTATTTTATTTATTCATTTAAAAATATTTATTTATTTATTTGGCTGCACGGGGGTCTTAGTTGCGGCATGCATGTGGGATCTAGCTCTGGACCAGGGATCGAACCCGAGCCCCCTGCATTGGAAGCGCGGAGTCTTGACCACTGGACTGCCAGGGAAGTCCTCTCTGGGTCAATTTTTCATCATCATCTTACTCTTAGGGTTTTACAGTTGACTCCGCCCTCTTTTCTGAAACATTTTCTTCCCTTAGTATTACGGATGCCACACCCTCCTGGCCTTTCTGCTTCTGTCACTGTTTGCTCCTCCTCTGACCCGAGTGCTCCCAGACATCTGCCCTCTTCTCCATTAATACTCTTTACTTGATGTCCTCTGGTCCATAGTTTTAAATATCACATGTAAAATATGACTCCAAGATTACCTCCCTAGCCTGACTTCTCCCCTGAGCAACAGCAGTGGATATCCTACTTGCCTACTGCACAGATTCTGAGCTGTATAAAGTCATCCACCTGGGTACACTCTATACAGAACTCCTGCTTTATTCCTCAGAAACCAGTGCACCTGCCCCAGTCTTCCTCATTCCAGTAAACGGTGCTACTGTTCACCCAGATGCTCGGGCAAAACAGGTGACTCCTCCAAATTGTTTTTCGTTCTGGGGCGAAGGTAAGAACCATTTGGCTCCACCTTCAAATTACATTCCAAATCAGACCACTTCTCACTAACTTCCAACTCTACATCTCTAGTTCAAGCTACCACATGGCAACTGAACTACTACCAGCCTCCTTAGGAGCTGGTTTTTCCACTTTCCTCCAACTCTCAGTTTGCCACTCAGCAATCAGTCATCAACAGCATAAGCCAGGTATCACTCCCCTGCATAAAATCCTCTAATGGCTTCTCATTACAGACAGAACAAGGACTGTAAAGTTCCATCTTATTTACTCCTTGCTAACCACTCTGATCTCATCTCCCATCACTCCTCCTTCATTAACGTCCAGCCACACTGGCCTTCTAAGTATTTTAATAGGTCAAGTTCATTCCTCCCTTAAGGTCTATGCATTTACAATTACTGCTCTCTGAAAAACTCTTCCTTCAGATCTTTATTATTTTAGTCTCCAGGCAAAGCATTAACTCCTCAGAGAGGTAGGTCTTCCTTGATCACTTCCTTTCAAAAGCAGACACCACACCCTAGTCCTCTAACTTAATCTAACTCTAATCTAGATACAGTCTCTTCACATTTATCACCACCTGAAACTGTATTTGCTTATATAATGTATAGCCTCTTTCCTCAAGCTCGGTGAGGGCAGGCCTCATTTAGTACCTAGCATACAAAAGATGCTCAATAAAGAGTTGAGTGAATGGCGCTACTGTTTTCTTAATCACCAAGGCTTGAAATTTTGAGCATCACTGGGTGAGCTTTTTCTGATCTTATTTAATAACGGAACAGTAAACATTTAGGACAGGTTAGCTGAAATGCATTAACACATACCAGTGTAAATACAAAGATTTTCCAGATTATTTTCTAGTACTGAAAAAAATCTACCCAAAAAACCCAAACAAGCAATTTATAAGATATAAATATTACTTTGGAACTTGATATATAGAACTGACTATAACTTCTGACTACAAACTACTGACTATATTACAGAATTACCATAATGTAATGAAACTAGTATCTTCCATTTGAAATAAATTTATATACATATATATTTTTTGGAATGGTAGATAGTTATTAGGTAAATCTCACACTTAAGAAAAAAAAGGACAATCATTTAAAAATTAAGTATGAAGCCAAAATCATCACTGGCAATAAGCACTTAATACCCACGATGACAGGGACCACAGTTGTCTCCTTGCCACTGTACCTCCAAAATGAATGAATCCACGTGTGAACAGTGATATTTCAACATCATGAATTATACCACAATTATAATGTAAACGAGATCCGAGACGTATCATTTTAGTCCACTAAGCAAAAAAGGAAACTAGTTGGGGATCAGAAAGCAAATCTGGCAGTTTGAAAATGAGGTTTTAAAACTCTAAAGGATTGCGGTTGTTTTCCACACTGAAGGCGATGCAGAGTAGAAATGCTCGCACTAATAATTCGAACTCCATAGCTGTATTAAAGAGGTTCCATAAGAGAAACTTAATGGCCACTGTACTTGACACTAGATACCTCCTTTCAGATGAGGCTGGGAGGCAGATGCACGGCAGCCCCAAAACACCAAGTCGGGCAGAGATCACCCAACAAGTTGGTAAACTTCTCGGGGTCTCGCAACTGGGAAGAGCGAAGGCCCTCTTCTAACTAGGGACTGACCCCAAGAAAAGAACGAATCTGAGTGCACCCGGGGAAAGCAAAAAGGGAAAGAGACAGGGCTGCCATGCTCCTAACTCCACCCTGCCCGCGTTTAACCCCGAGGAGGCCCAGTCTCGCCGGCCGTCTCGCCGGCCGCCGCCCCTCCTTCCACCCTTTTCCAAGCCCACCGAGCGGCGCCAGGAAAGGTCCCGCCGCCCGCCTCTCCCCTCCCCCAAACCAAGAGGCGAAGAGGCCAGGGAAGGTTAAGAGCTTCCGTTCTTTCCCCGCCCAAATGGGAAGGGGTGGGAAGTGGGATGGCGAGCGCGCCCACTAGGAGCCTCCCCCGTCCCCCACGCTGGCCCGGAGCTCCGTTCCCACCCCAGCCCGAGACTCACTCGTCAGCCACGCAGCAACCACAGCCACCGCACCGGGTCCACGCGCACCGCCACAGCCCCTACACCAGGGCCGCCCCCCCACCCCCAGCTGCTTGCCGCCGTGGGTTCCGGGGCAGTTGGAGAAATCACTTCCGCTGGGTCACGGACGCTTTCTACGCGCGGGAGATTAGTACCTAGTGAGGCGGGGACTCCCTGAGTCCGTCGCCCGCCAGCGTCTACAGGAAGTGCGCAGCGCCCCCTCCCTTCTCCCACAGGCCAAGCCTAAAAGGACGGTAGTCCCTGGAAAGTCTCAACCAATCCTATTCTGGGTCTTTTGACTCCCAGCATGCAGCGCCGATCCAGATCTGATTTCCGCGGGGACAGCATCCTCAAAGAGGTGCTGGGGGTCGGGGGTGGGGGTGGGGGTGGGGGTGGGGTGGGGTGGGGCGAGGCAGCATTGCATCCTGGGATTTGTAGTTTATCTGGCGGGTAGTGTCGTGTTTGGTTGAGGCAGCACTGCAACCTGGGACTTGTAGTTTCTCATGTCGAATGTTAAGAACCTTGTAATTTTGGAGGTTGTTCCTGACGCTTGTTTGGGGGTACGCGTAGAGGTCGGAGACTATCTGCAGAGAAAAGATTGGATAGTGGGAGTGCGGTTGCTATGCTAACAAGATCGTGCTCTTTATGAAGCAGCTTGTCTTTTGTGAAAAGTTGCAGAGCTTGTTGAAGAGCATCCCAACAGCTCGCGAAATCGCCGGCCTCATTTCCTCTCTTCCCGGTACCTTTCAGTGTTTACTGAAAACTAACCACGCCCCCCACCCCCACTCTGAGGCCTTTCCCCCACCTCCTGCCCCCTCCCAGCCACAGGGTTGCTCAGCTTCTGGATTCTGAAATCACTCACCGAAAGTCCTGCCACCAGTACTCAGTTCTGACACCATCTTTGTCACTCCACGCCCCCTTTGCCCCTCCTTCCTCTCCTCTCTCTCCCGGTCTCTCCCCGGAGCGCTTCCCCCCAACCCCCATCCACCTATCATTTTTACACATCTTACCTCCACTTAAGATGGGGTTATGTCCTGATAAGCCCAGTGGAATTTGAAAATGTCGTAAGTCGAAAATGCATTTAATAGACCTAACATAATTTAGCCTAGCTTATCTTAGAATGTGCTCAGAATGCTTACATTAGCCTGCAGTTGGGCAGAAATCGTCCAATGGAAAGTTTATTTTATAATAAAGTGTTGATTATCTTAGGTAATTTATTGATTACTTGTACTGAAAGTGAAAGACACAGTGGTTGTATAAGTGTATTGGTTGTTTACACTCCTGTTTGGGTGGCTGATTAGGAGCTTCAACGCCGGGGAGAGAGTTTCATACTGCATATTGGTAGCCCAGGAAAAGATTAAAATTTCAAATTGTGTATGGTTTCTACTGAATGCATATAGCTTTGACACCATCGTATAGTCAAGAAATTGTAAATCGAACTATCGTAAATCAGAGCCGTCTTTACTCTCTTTCCCTTGGTGAAATTTAGGCACCCTTCCAGGAAGGGTGAAACAGCTAAATAAAGTTCACCCTCTGTTTGCCGGACTGTGGCATGAAAGGAATGTAGGGCCAAGACTCACCATTGCAAGTTGCTCAACTCCTACTGTTGTGTAACGATGTCCGCAAAAGGAAAACAGATACAGGCGATCCAAAGTTTGTTGACCTAAATAGTGACTTTTGCCTGCAAGACTTTTTTAGTTCATTTGGCAGATAAAAGGTGTTGCAAAAGCAATACCGGACAGACCGTCCTGGGTTAATTTTTCAAAGCCTTTGCAAAAATTATCAAACAAAGTTTTTTGGTTATAATAGCTCAGAGTAGAATTTGGTGGGGAGGAGAGGCAATGGGGTGAGAAGAGAAGGATGTGGGCCCATTTTCAATTATACTTTTCCTCCTCTACTTCAGAAGTGTTGTTTTCTCCAAAACTTTCCCTTTTCCTCATTGCATTATCACATTCTATAAGGGTCACTGTTAGTTGCCTAGAGAATGATAGAATTTTCCAGGTGAGGATACTGAGGCCAGCTAATGCCAGATTTAGGGCTAATCTAGTCTAGGACTGTTTTTTAAAAAACACAAAATTTTACTTAAAAATTTTATTTATTATGTAATCAATATAATATATGCTTATAAAATGCAGAAATAATCAATATAATATATGCTTATAAAAATGCAAAAATTGCAGATAAATTTGGTTTTTTAATACACTTTTACATAGATTATACAGTGTATATATATGGTTATTTATACTATTTATTTTCCAACTTAACAAACCTCAATAACCCACACTTCTGTAACCAAAATCTCAACAAGCATCATTTTTATTGTCAGTATATACTTACATTGTCTAAATGTACCATGACTCACTTAAGTATTTCCTTAAATGTTGGACATTGACCATATTTCCATTTTTAAATCACTTCATGTAATACTGTGTTCAGTATCTGCAGAAATCTTTGACCATGTTTCTATTTCTTTAGAATATGAACATTTTAAAAGATCTTGATAATCTGTTGACAAATTCTTTTCCCCAAAGATTCTCGTAATTTATTTTTGAAACTAGTAATGTATAAAGAAGCATTTAGGGTCCTTATCAAAATACTAGCTTTACCACAATTTTTCTTTTCTTTTTTCCATCACACCATTCTGCCCTTTAGCTCATGTTAAAGGAGGGGAAGGGGGCTGGTGGATGGGGAGGAAAGACAGCCAAAAAACAAACAAAAAATACATACAATAATGGTGGTCATACATTCTACAAGTGATAGCCATTTTCAATTTTTCCATCACCCTCCATCTTTAAAGGGACCTTCTCATCTCAGATGATATGAATGGGGAATCAAGGCTTATTTTGTAAACAGCCTTAGTATCATTCTAAAATCCCACTCAAGTAGTATATTTTCAAAAATTGTCTCTAAACTACTAGAATCGGGAAATCGTTCTTTTTTTTTTTTTTTAAAGATGTTGGGGGTAGGAGTTTATTAATTAATTAATTTATTTTTGCTGTGTTGGGTCTTCGTTTCTGTGCGAGGGCTTTCTCTAGTTGTGGCAAGCGGGGGGCCACTTTTCATCGTGTTGCGCGGGCCTCTCACTGTCACGGCCTCTCTTGTTGCGGAGCACAGGCCCCAGACGCGCAGGCTCAGTAGTTGTGGCTCACGGACCTAGTTGCTCCGCGGCATGTGGGATCCTCCCAGACCAGGGCTCGAACCCGTGTCCCCTGCATTAGCAGGCAGATTCTCAACCACTGCGTCACCAGGGAAGCCCAAGAATTGGGAAATCTTTTTAACCATGAATGACACTTTCATATAATTCTATAGCACAGAATTTTCAGAATATCATCTCATTTTAGCTACTTAGAAACCTTGAGTAGACCAAATATTATCATTTTCATTTGCTTACAGTTTCTGTAGGAAGAAACTAAGCTTAACAGAAGATAAAAATTCAGGTTCTCTCTCTCTATATATATATATACTTTTTTAAAAAAATTAATTATTTAATTAATTTTTGACTGCGTTGGGTCTTTGTTGCTGTGCAGGCTTTCTCTAGTTACTGAGATCGGGGGCTACTGTTCATTGCGGTGCGTGGGCTTCTCACTGCGGTGGCTTCTCTTGTTGTGGAGCAGGGGCTGTAGACGTGCGGGCTCAGTAGTTGTAGCTTGCGGGCTCTACAGCACAGGCTCAGTAGTTGTGGTGCACGGGCTCAGTTACTCCACGGCATGTGGGATCCTCCCGGACCTGGGCTCGAAACCCATGTCCCCTGCATTGGCAGGCAGATTCTTAACCACTGTGCCACCAGGGAAGTCCCTCAATGTATTGTTGAAGTAATCATACAAAGAGGCCATTAGACTGAGATGGCTCTGATGCCTTGGTAGTTTAGTGAGCAACCCAAAAGCTAAGCCAGATTCAATTCTTATAAATACCTCAAGGTATTTACAACCAATCACAAACAACCAATCACAAACAGCCAACTAGATTTTCTCAAATAATGCAACAGCATAATCTATAAGCAGGGACTTCCCTGGCGGTCTAGTGGTTAATACTCCACGCTTCCACTGCAGGGGGCATGGGTTAGATCCCTGGTTGCGGAACTAAGATCCTACATGCCTCACAGTGTGGCATAAGCTATAACCAATCAAATAATTTCCTTGCTTTGCATGTGCATCTTCTCCATAAAAACCTTGCCCCTAGCTCCTGTCAGTGGAATGCTCCTGACCATTTCCAGATTTGGTGCTGTCCGATTTGAATAAATTTTTGCTCAAATAAACTCAAAAATTTTAGCATGCCTCAGTTTATCTTTTTAAAGCTATTAAAGAAAAACACTGTATGAACAGAAAAATTTACATACATATCAGTACAATAATGGCTAATTGATATTGTTTGTAATATGAATTACACTAAAACAAGAGTTTTTGAAAGGTAAGTGGAAGATAACTTTAAAAAAGGGAAGTTACAAAGCAAAGACATGGAAACAATCTAAATGTCCATTGACAGACGAATGGATAAAGATGTGGTATATATATATGTGTGTATATATATATGTGTGTGTGTGTGTGTGTATATATATATGTGTATATATATATGTATATATACAGTGAAATATTACTCAGCCATAAAAAAGAATGAAATAATGTCATTTGCGGCAACATGGATGCAACTAGAGATTATCATACTAAGTGAATGAGTCAGAAAAAGACATATGATATCACTTATATGTGCAATCTAAAATATGGCAGAAATGAACCTATCTACAAAACAGAAACAGACTCACAGAGAACAGGTGTGGTTGCCAAGGGGCAGAGGGAGGGGGAGGGATGGACTGGGAGTTTGGGGTTAGTAGATGCAAGCTATTACATTTAGAATGGATAAACAACAACGTCCTACTGTATAGCACAGGGAACTGTATCCAATCTCCTGGGATAAACCATAATGGAAAAGACTATGACAAAAGAACGTATATATGTGTGTAACTGAGTCACTTTGCTATAATATATAATGTGCAGAAATTAGCACAACATTGTAAATCAACTATACTTCAATGAACAAACGAAAGAAAGAAAGTGAAGTTATCCATGAAGAAATAGTATAATTTTATCCTTCTGGATACCCAGAAAAAAGTAGACAGGATTTGGAGTTGCGAAGGTGATACTATTTTCGACTATTAGTTTGTTCCTCCCCTATGCCAATAACATATATATTTTATTTTATTTTATTTTATAAATTTATTTTATTTTTGGCTGCACTGGGTCTTCATTGCTTTGCGTGGGCTTTCTCTAGTTGCTGTGAGCAACTACTCTTGGTTGCGGTGTGCGGGGTTCTCACTGTGGTGGCTCCTCTTATTGCAGAGCACGGGCTCTAGGCACATGGGCTTCAGTAGTTGTGGCACGCGGGCTCAGTAGTTGTGGCTCACGGGCTCTGGAGCACAGGCTCAGTAGTTGTGGCGCACGGGCTTAGTTGCTTGGCGGCATGTAGGATCTTCCTGGACCAGGCCTGCCAACTCGTGTCCCTTGCATTGGTAGGCAGGCTCTCAACCACTGCGCCACCAGGGAAGCCTGCCAGTACCATACTGAGTGAAAAACATGGTTCTGAAATAGCAAACAAAAGCGTCCTTTACTAGTTGGATGCTCATCCCTCAATACTCAGCTGAACCTGAAGCCTTTGGACATTCAGAGGCCAAATTAATCATTCTGTCTCTCGGGCCTCTGCAGCATTTTGTAAATTGGTATATGTCAATTATATTTCAGCATTATATTTTAGCTTATTTTTAGGTGTTTCCCTCACTATGTAAGCATTGTGGATTTCCAATTTTCTTCAGTATCTTTGTATCCTCTGCTTCCAACTTAGTCCTGGTAGTTGGCGAGGCGCTCCAGATCCCTTTCACAAATAATGAACGATTGTGTAAACGGATGAGAGTGATTTCCGAAGACAAATTTGACAAGTATCAACATTATATGAACGAGTTCCACTCATTTTCTACCAACCTATTGGTTGGATCAAATTACTATTCATTTTTGTTCAAACGTGCACTGTAGTATTCCTCTGTGCCAACAGGTTAGAAACATTTTCCGCAGAGAAAATGGGCACAGAAAATGATGCCCACGAGAATGAAGGATTTAACCCTGCTTCCAGGCTTTGTCCTTCTCGCGTGTCTCTCCCCTCTGTCTCCTTCCACACGGTTGTAAAGAGCGCCAGACTCCGACGAGGGGAAGCAGCCCGCAGGATGGCCGTTTGCTGGTTCTGGCAGCGAGGGTCAGGTCGGATTCAGATCTCAGCCCACAAGGAACGCGTGTGCCTGGGCAGGTTGCCGGCGGGCCGTCCATTCTGCGCACGCGCAGGCGGCCAGGGCGGCCCGCGGACCTGGCGGCGGCGCCGAGTGCGCGGCTCGTTTCTGCCGCGGTCTGGTGAGGAGCTGCGCCTCGGCGTGCTCGGCTGCCGCCGCAGTGCACTCGCCGTTTCTGGTCACGCGCGGGATGCTGCTTCTGGCGTTGGGCGGCCCGTGGGCGGCCGGACTGCGGCTTGGTGGGAAGAGGACGTCACCGTGGGCAGCCACTGCGCTCCGAGGCCCTAGGGCGGCCGTCTGGCGGGCGGCCTCCTGCAGAGGCTCCTCGGGGCGGGGCGGCGGCGGGGGCGCGGGGCTGTCGGCAGCCGCGACGCTTCTGCCGTGTCGGGTGCGAGCGCAGGTCGGCGGTCAGAGGGCTCGCGGACCCGAGTAAGGGTGGGGGTGGGAGTAGCACCGGGCCTGGGGAGCCCGGCTCTCCCATAGCTTCTCCCCGGCCTGCACGGCGGCTCTGGTGCTGAAGGAGCCCCGTGCTATGGGGCTGGTAGGAGTGGCCGGCCTCGGCCTGGGCAACAGGCCGGTGCTCCCGGGGTTCGCAGCCCCCGCGAGTCCAGCAGTGTCCCTTGGAAAGTGCTTATTTTCTGGGCGGTTCCGGTCACTTTACAGAGACGGTTGCAAATCCATTGGGCTTGTGAGGACTCTTACTTTTTTTTTCTGTCCTTGAGCGCAAGCTCGGAAGGGTTAATTTGCAGCGAAATTTAGATGCTCCACGTGGAGACCGAACTGAAAGAACTCGGGAAACCTGATTTTGAGTTTGTTCTGCTTTTTATTAGGTGGCTCTATTTTTAGGAATTCCTTTGCTCCCTGGAAAAATGGGATGGAGACGTTAATCCTTCTCATTTTAATCTGAATAAATTGTCTCCTAATCCTGCCCTGTAAAATATTAGGATTAGCAAACATGGTTGAAACTTGGGAGGAAAGGCCAACGCGGGAATTGGAATCTCATTAAATTTCAGCATAAAGGCATTAGGCATGCCTTTTACATCTTGAAGAGTGTGTGTTGTGAAAGTCATTTTCAGAGGTTCGGGCAACTCTTTTGTTCCTGTGAAATTTGATGTAGGAGTTGAAGTAAAATATTTTCCTTGCGAGGAGCAAGGGATAGATACAAGACCCTTAGGGAAAGAGTTATTATTTTTTTAAATACTAGCTATAGTATAAATATTTTAGAAGTATTAAAAGCAGTCTGGACTTTAAACTTTATGAATTTGCAGTATTTTACTTACATAATTAAACTTTTTTTAAAAAGCTAATGCATTTAAATCTTTGACAGTTGGCTGAAAGTGATGTGGAGTAGAAGAAACTTCCACTAACTTTTTACTTGTTTAACGTCACACTTTAAAATGCTTCTAGCTGGGATGCAAACTTAGGTCTTCAAACTCCCAATTCAGTGTCTACTTGTGAGTGGAATTAAGGAAAGCCATTGTGTTACTCAGTTTGCTTTCTTTAGCTTTGTAGATGATTTGGAAGAATTCCTTAAATCACCCCATGTGATAAGTTTTCTTTTACTCTTTATTATATTTTTCAAAATAAACTTAAAAGTTGGTCTAAAATGCAGTTTATCATGTACTCACATTATAATGGTCTCTTTCAATAGATACCTGTTTCTTGGGAAAGATGTGTTCGATGTTTACATACACAACTTGAAAAATCAGAAGATGGAAGGCTGATTTATACTGGGAATCTGGCCCGAACAGTATTTGGTGGGTAATCAGAAGTGAGGATATTTCCTTTTCTCCCCCCCTTTTACTTATAAAAAAAGGTTCTTAGCATATGATAACTTATTATTTTAGCACTTTTCGTAATTGCAAGACAGAAGGAAAAATTATAATTTTTTTCTTGTGGTCTGTTGATAAAAGATTTAGAGGTTAAGACCTTTGCATTTTTAGGAGATTTTTAAAAGGTTTTTGTAGACTCTTATGATTTTGTGATCTTATGGCTGGGCACTAAAGATTCCATCCTTTGGTCACCTCTCGGGATGTTTAGCAACAAAATAAAACAGAACAAAAAGTGTATGTTTATGTAATGTTTGAATATGCAGAGGAAAAAAATATGGGCGAATACCTCTTAGGAGTAGTTATTTTGGGTAAGTAGACATTTACAGTATATGTTTTTAGATTTTGCAGTTAAAATGAGCAGTAATACTTTTATAATTCAAAGATATATTAATTTTACATTTTTTTAGGTCATCTTAGAATTTTCAGCAAACATATTTACTTAGTGGTTATCCAAGTAGTAGGGAGTTATCGTGGAGAAGGAAAGGGCAGTGTATTAGATAGCTACAAGTTTAAAGCTCTTTCCTTAGGTCATAATTCAGTATTTAGTATGGAATATTTTAGTAGGGAAAGTTAGAAGAACTTAGGTTTGTGATTTATTCAAGTTCCTGAGGTTGTATTTCATTTTAATAATCTTAAAAAAAAAAAAGTATAACCTGAAATATCTGGACGATTACTTTATAGCCAAGTTGGCCACAAGATTTCTGTGCCCCATTTGCATGTGTGTTTTTGATCATGCTGGTGTTAACCAGTTGTCTGAAATTTAATCTGGAAGTCTGTAAGTTCTCAAGAGTGTGTGACATTAAAATAGAGTATGTTTAAGATACAATTTTAGCTATTTAAAACTTTCTGTGAATAAGGAGTGATTATAATCACTGTTGAGTGGAGTTCTGAAGTTACTGGAATAAGCAGTTTCGGATGGTAGAAATTTCTTCAAGTCACAACATGAGTGGGCCACTGAGCCTGTGTCTCATCTCTGGATTGAGCCTGGGATCCCTAGACTGATGCCCTTGAGATGTGTTCACCGTGACCCCCGTGGTACCCTTCTTTCTGAATACAGACACCGTTACTTCAAATGAAGGGAAGGCTTAATCAATTTTTTTCATGTTCCCACTTGACTCAATTCTGAAGAGAAGAGAATATAAATAGGAATTAATTTTAGTGTGGGTACAATATAATATTTGTGGAAGAGCAGAGCTATGCATGATATTCAAAGTTCTAGAACTGTAACCTGTAGAAGAATTTAATGTTTGAGTTCCTTCAATATTATAGTAATAGAAAGTCACTGTACTTATCAGGGATTAATATTTTTTCTGTGTAAAACTGAGTGAGAGACATTAACATAGTGGTACCATTTAAACTACCAATTGGGTCCTAATTTAAAGATATTTGAAGGGACTTTTAGTTGATGGTTCTTGTTAATTCAGCAACAGATAATTACGGATGTCATAGTATTCTCTTTTTAAGATGAGTAGAATTTGAACATGAAGATGTTGTGAAAGAAGGGCATCCCAGGCATGGAAGTAGTATGAGCAAAGGCATGAGAATATGTTTAGAAAATAGCAATTACTTCAATCCAGGCATAATAAAGTATATGTATGTATTAGTTTCCTAGGGCTCTTACAATACATTTCCACAGGCTTGGTGGATTAAAACAACAAAAATTTATTCTCACAGTTCTGAAGGCTAGAAGTCTGAAATCAAGGTGTTGGCATTCCGTGCTGTCTGAAGGCTCTAGGAAAGAGCTTGTCCTTGTCTCTTCCAGCTTCTGGTGGCTCCCAGCAATCCTTCATGTTTCCTTGGCTTGTAGGTGCATAACTCCAGTCTCTGCCTCCTACTTCGCACGGCGTTCTCTGTGTCTCTGCTTGTCTTGTTCTGTCCTTTTAAGGATACTCTCATTGGATGTAGGGCCCACCGTAATCCAGTATGATCTCATCTCAACTTTTAATTGTCTGCAAAGACCCTATTTTCAAATAAGGTCATGTTCTAAAGTTCTAAGTGGATGTGAATTTTGAGGGGACACTGTTCAACCTACTATAGTGTGAAAGATTAATGGGGAAAACAGGTAGTTGGAAGGGCTAAGGAGGCTTTTATATAGAAGGCAACTTGGTCCCCATTGAATCCCATGTGTACCAGTGTCATGGCATCTACCTGTGGGGGGAAGGAATTATTTTAAAATTACTAATGCAAGATAATTAAGCCTTCAAGCAAGAGTGATGTATGAGAGTGTCTGCTTTGTTATAGCCTCACCAACAGAGTATGATGTCATATTTTCAGTTTTTGCCAGTTTGGGGGAAAAACGGTATCTCACTGTGTTTTTATTTTTTTATTTTTTTAACATCTTTATTGGAGTATAATTGCTTTACAATGGTGTGTTAGTTTCTGCTTATAACAAAGTGAATCAGTTATACATATACATATGTTCCCATGTCTCTTCCCTCTTGCGTCTCCCTCCCTCCCAGCCTTCACTGTGGTTTTAATTGAATGTTTCTTATGATTGAGGCTTAGCATCATTTCATCTGTTGAAAGGCTGTGTGCATTTTTGTTTCACTGAACTGTCTGCTTATATTTCTGGCATGTTTGTTTATTGGGTTGTTGATCTTTTCTTCTCATATACTAGAAACCTTTTGTGTATTGGAGATATTAACCCTTTGTCATATAAGCTGCAAATATTTTTCTCATTTGTCTCTTTGTTTACGGTATTTATGTCCATGTACATTTTAAAAAGATCAGATTTATCAACTTTCCCCTTGATTGCCTCTGTATTTTCAGTCATAATTAGAAAAGTTTACCTATTCTCAGATTATAAAGGACTTCACGGGTATTTTCTTCTTATACCTCTCTTATTTTATACACTTAAATCTCTGGATTATTTGGAGTTTTCCTGGTATATGGTATGAGGGATCGATGGAATTTTCTCTGAATCTGGTTGTCCCAGCACCACTTATTTTAGATTGTATCTTTGTTCTATACTAAATTTCTCTATGCAGTTAGGTTTGTGTCTAGATTTCCCGTTTTTTTCCATTGATCTGTTTATGTACTGAGCCACTACCACACTGTTTTAATTATACAATCTTATGTTTTAGTATCTAACCCTCCCCCCTTTTTTTCTTCCTTTGTTTTTCCAAAATAACTTTATAATCAACCCTTCTAGGATCTCAACTTGCCTGTTTTCCAAACAGATGGTATTTGATCATGTTAAAATTGTACATTCAAACTAAGAAAATTTACATTTTAAGTTATTTATTTATTTACTGTGGTAAAATAGACATAAAGTAAAAGTTACCATTTTGACCATTTTTAAGTATACAGTTCAGAAGTCACTGATTTTTTAATCTTTCTAACGTGATAAGTAAAAATATCTCACTATTTTAACTTGAATGTTTTTCCTTGGTAAAGAAGTTGATTACCTTTCCCATATGTTTCTTAACCACTGGTGGTGTTTTTTGTTTGCTTGTTTTTCAATTTGTTGTTTTAATGCTGTGCACTTAGCCTGAAAAAGCCCCATATTTGAACGTTTTATGTTAGATCTGTGGAAGTGCTTGTTAATAGAGAGCTTTATTTGATTATCTGCTGACTGAATTAACTTTTATAGTATTCAGAAAGATTTTTGAGTAATATTAAACCTTTTATTGGGAGCTGAGATAGAAGCCAGTTAACCCTAAAGCGGACTTCCCAGCTGGAGAGGCAGTGCATTGTAATGGCCAACAGCCTGGACCCTAGAGTCAGATTGCCCGGGTTTAAATCCCAACACAGCTACTTGGTAGCTATGTGACATTGAGCAAGTACCTCATATTTTCTCATCTTTTAAATGGGAGTGATGGTGATGATAATTATACATCAGTCTCATAGGGTTTTTTTCTAGATTTCATGAATGAAATATGTAAAGTGCTTAAAATAGAGCCTGGAATATAATAAGCACTATATAGGTGTTTGGGTTTTGTTGTTTTGATGATGATATTGTAGGGAGAAAGGTGGAAGAATTAATTGGATAGGTTGATTCTTTTATAAAAGTTAAAAATGTTAATCTTCTCTCATTTTTTTTCTTATTTAGGTGTGAAATGTTTTTCTTACTCTACAAGTCTGATCAGCCTTGCATTTCTACCGTACATTTTTGCACAAAATAATATTATATTTGGAAGTCTGCCTTTGCAAATCTTATTTTATGGTATCATAGGAAGCTTTACAGTGATCACTCCAACACTGCTTCACTTTCTTACAAAAGGCTATGTCATTCGGTTGTACCATGAGGCCACAACAGACACTTATAAAGCCATTACTTATAATGTTGTGCTTTTGGAAACGAGTACAGTGTTCCACCAGAATGACGTGACGATTCCAAATAGCACACATGTGTTTACCACATTTTATGCTAAAACAAAATCACTGTTAGTTAATCCAGCACTCTTTCCAAACCCTGAAGACTATAACCATCTAATGGGTTATGACAAACCATTCACTTTTGATGTGGAAGAAGCCAGTGAAAAGAAACAGCTTAAAGAAGAGAAATGAGTCTGTTGTTTTTATGTTTGTGCTTAAATGTGATTTATGTTCCAGTGTATAATAATTGCCTTTACTTATGATTTTTGTTAGTGACTGTTAAAAAATAATTTGAAATTGTATCACAGAACTTTTCATTTCCAGAGAATTATGTTCCTTTATAATAAAAAAAGTTACATTTGAAAAACAAAACATACAATACTCTATCATTTGTGTTAAAAGGGTGTGAAAATACATGTATATGCTGACATATGCATGGTTACTTTTATATAATAAGTGTGATTGCCTCTCAGCTGGGGATTGGATGTCAGAAGCAAATGGGAAAGTTATTTTTCCTTTGTGTTTGGATTTTTCTAAGGATAGAGATATTACCTTTTCCCACATTGAAAACTCTTTAAAAATTCACAGATTATGGGAGACTGTTGATCTGCTTCCTTTGGCTCCGAGCTCAGGTTTTTGCCTATCGTCTCTGGCATGGCTGCCCATGTTAAAGATATCCATGTCCAGTAGGGTGTGGTTAGCTCTTGGGGAAGTGGTGACCTAAGTAGTATCGTCTTCAGTGGTTCCATTTGTCCCTCCATGTACACTCTCCTTTGTTACACCCTGACACAGTGGGAAAATTGTATGTACTACACAGATGGATAGTACCTTTTATAAAATAAAAGTCTCCATGCTAATGTTAAGTTGGTTCTTGTGAAGGATTTTCAGCCAGGAACAACGGGCCTCGAGTCATGCTATTTAGACTAGTAGATACTGATTAAGTGCCTAGAGGGTGTCAGGTACTGGGCTAGTTGCCGGAGTCACAGTTGAGAACAAAACACCCAGTCTGTAGAGAGCTGCCTAACATCTATCACCTGCCACGATGATAAATCTAATCTTTCTGGCTTGCCTGTGGTATGAGGGAGGTGGATGGAGAAAGCAGGGACATCACTGGTTCTTAGGGGAAAGATCAAGTCCGAAGCTGCTAGAAGGTTATAGGAGACAGCTTAAGGTAGACCAGTGCCCATCTTTCTGAGACTTAGAGCCTGCCCTCTGCTAGGATCAGCCAGCTTGTGGTCTTAGTAGAGGGCGGGCTCTATTCTTAGATGAACAAGCTGCCACCACCTCTGTCCTCAGTTTGGGCCTCTGCCTGTCTGCTTTTCTGTCCTTTGTCACCTAGATGTGGACCTGTTGCTATCTTAGCAGTTAATGTGATTTATATCTTTCTGTAAAAAGATTATTCCAGGGCTTCCCTGGTGGCGCAGTGGTTGAGAGTCCGCCTGTCGATGCAGGGGACATGGGTTCGTGCCCCGGTCCGGGAAGATCCCACATGCTGCGGAGCGGCTGGGCCCGTGAGCCATGGCCGCTGAGCCTGCACGTCCGGAGCCTGTGCTCCGCAACGGGAGAGGCCACAACAGGGAGAGGCCCGCGTACCACACACAAAAAAAGATTATTCCATAATCAAATACTCATTATCAAATGTTAGATAAATATTAGAAGAAAACAGTGTTGTTAACATTTCAAAGTTTTCTCTCAAGGGTCAGTTTTCTCATAACTTGTTTTTAGTACATCCTATCTCTTTCTTTAAATGTCCTATATCCATGCAACCATTTTGTCACCTGTGGAGTGGAGTGAAAATCCTATTTTTATGAGTATCAATAATTCCTCAATTGTTTAGAGAAAAGAAAAAAGGCTTAAAATACTACATGAGGAAGATGACTTCTCAAGGGCATGATTTGGAGTGAGACCAAGATGTAGAAAAGGATCAGCATACGTAGGATACCATAATGGTTCATCACTGAAATAAGTCCGCAGAAACAGCTCAGGCCAAGGTAAGAAATATACGCACGTCTTTCCATGCCACTTTACCACCCTCTCCCCAGGCAGAGTGATCTTGGAAAGATTAGGAAGGTGGTGAGTCTCCCTCTACCTATGGGAAGGATATTGAGTCAGTTTTATTTGAGTCCCAAAAGGCAGGGTGATCCCCTTGGACCTCTGGGTTACATCAGATAGTGTACCCTTTGATGATAAGATATAATCCTTTTCCTCAACGTAGATTACGTCATACTGAAAGACTTCAGCTTTTGGAAGCAAAAGTAACAAAACTGTCATTAGGTATGAATGACAGCCTTAGCTTGGACACATTCGTTAAAATTGTACTCTGATTTTTTCAGAAAAAGTGACTTGTCATCCAGATTCATTGTTTCATCTAGACCACTTGCCGTCTACTTTTATTTGGAACCAAATCCCAGACATCATAAGATTTCTTTTTTAAACTTTTTTTTTTTTATAAACTTATTTATTTATTTTTGGCTGTATTGGATCTTTGTTGTTGTGCGTGGGCTTTCTCCAGTTGTGGCGAGCAGGAGCCACTCTTCGTTGCGGTGCACGGGCCTCTCACTCTGGTGGCCTCTCCTGTTGTGGAGCATGGGCTCTAGGTGCACAGGCTTCAGCAGTTGTGGCACGTGGGCTCAGTAGTTGTGGCTCACGGGCTCTAGAGCGCATGCTCAGCAATTGTGGCACACGGGCTTAGTTGCTCTGCGGCATGTGGGATCCTCCCAGACCAGGGCTCGTACCCGTGTCCCTTGCATTGGCAGGCGGACTCCCAACCACTGCGCCACCGGGGAAGCCCAGATTTCTTTCTTAAATATTTAATTTTGTAACTCTACAAGATAAAGACTTAAAAAAATAACAGTACCATCATAATACCTAAGCTGCCCTTGACCCCAGTGTTATCAAATATCCAGTCTACTCAAATTTCCAATTGTTTCATAATTTTCACCCCCATTTTGTTTGGATTAAGATCTAATTAAAGTTCCCAACTTATTCACACCTATTTTCTAAGTCTCTTTTAAGACTTCTAATCTATGGGCCCTTCTATATTTTTCACTTTGTTTTTGTTTTTTTAGGCCCTGCCACATGGCATGTGAGATCTTAATTCCCCAACCAGGGATCAAACCCGGCCCCTGGCAGCAGAAGCACGGAATCCTGACCACTGGATTGCCAGGGAATTCCCTCTTTCACTTTGTTTCCCCCGCCACCCCCCGCCCCTTGCAAATCATCTGTTGAAGAAACTGAGTGTTTTGTCCTATATATGTTTTCATGGTCTAGGTTTTCTGATTATATCCCCAAGGTGTAGTTTAACATGTTTGTCTGTCTACTGTATTTGCTATAAATTGAGGCTTCATCAGGTTGAGGTTTGATTATTTTGGACAAGACTGATTCATGGCTGATGTTGTTTGTATTATTTTTCTATTGTTGCATAACAAATTGCCCCTAAAACTTAGAGGTTTAAAACATCAACAGACATTTATGATATTGCACAGTGTCTGTTGGTCAGGTATTTGGAAATGGCTTAGTTGAGGGGGTGTGGCTCAGGTTCTCTCATGGGGTTGCAGTCAAGACATCAGGCAGTGCTCCTGTCATTTGAAGGCTGGGCTGGGGCAGGAGGAACTGCTTCCAAGGTGGCTCACTCACATGACTGACAAATTGGTGCTGGCCTTTTGGGAGGAGGCCTTGGTTTGTTACCACATGGATCTCTCTTTAGAGCTACTTGTTTCCGCCAGAGCAATTGATCCAGGAGAGCAAGGTAGAGGGCAAAATGTCTTTTATGATCTACTTTGGAAGTTGCACATTATCATTGTGCAATATTTTCTTAGTTACACAGTCACCCTTATACATTGTTGGAGGGGACTACACAAGGATTTGCATACCAAGAAGTAAGGATCATTGGGAGCCATCTTGGAGGTTGGCTACCACCATGCTCATCCATCAAGAAGAATACAATGTCTTTCTGTCTCTCTCTGTGACGTTAGCAACTACTAATGCTCAGTGCCCAAGTTTACTAATTCATTAGGTGTTGCAAAATGGTTATATTCTCTCATTCCTTTTTCATATATTAGCTGAAATACTTCTAAAAGTAGAGAAAAGAGTATGAGAAGGCAAGGGAAACTTGCCTCTCTGTACTATTTGGTTACCGGTAGTTCAGTTTCTATAGAAAAGTCAGGATAAATGCTTGATTCTTTCCCTTTATCAGTTTTCAAAATAGAGTTGGTTTCCTAGCATCATCTGGTGATTGGACTTTAAAAAAATTCTTATGAGCTGTTTGATTTGAATATATTTGATGTATTTCAATTCATTGCAGTTACTATCTTATTAATGATCATAATAGTCTACAGGTAGGCTGAATGTTCGTGTCTGGAAGCTGTGAATGTTACGTTAAATGGCAAAAGGGATTTTATAGGCGGACCTTGAGTTGGGGAGATTATCATGGATTACCCAAATGGTTCTAGTGAAATCACAGGGCCCTTATAACAGGGAGGCAGGATATCAGGGGAGAGGCAATGTGACGATGGAAGCAGAGATGACAGTGCTGAACTTTGAAGATGGAGGAATGGAAGGACTGCAGCTCTCAAACTGAAAAAGGCAAGTAAACAGAGTCTTCCCCTGGAGTCTCCAGAAGAACTAGGTATGCTGACTCCTTGCTTTTAGCGCATTGAAACTGATTTCGGACTTCTGACGTCCAGAACCGTAAGAGAATTCATTTGTATTGTGCGTATGTGTGTGTGTTTTCTGCATAGCATGGCTTGTGGGATCTTAGTTCCCCAACCAGGGATCGAACCTGGGCCCTTGGCAGTGAAAATTCAGAGTCCTAACCACTGGACTGCCAGGGAATTCCCCATTTGTATTGTTTTTAAGGCACTAAGTTTGTGGTTATTTGTTCCAGCATCAATAGGAAACCCATCTTTGGTCAATGGGACTGTCATCAAATTGGGTGTCTAATATGATAAGATGTTTTAGGCTCATCTTGAACCTTTTCTGCCTCAGACCTGGAAACAGTAATTTCTCTAGAGTATTTGTTCCTTTTAGTGGGAAATGGTATTTTGAGACTACTAGAAGCATTCATGGATTTGTCCTCTTTTTTTCCCCCACTTAAAAAATATGTAAAATACATATAACATAAAATTTACCATCGTAACCAAATTTTTCTTTTTTTGGCTGCACTGGGCAGCTTGTGGGATCTTAGTTCCCTGACCAGGGATCAAACCCATGTGCCCTGCAGTGGAAGCATGGAGTCCTAACCGCTGGACCTCCAGGGAATTCTCCATCTTAACCTATTTTAAGTGTACAGTTCATTAGTGTTAACTGTATTCACATTGTTGTGCAACAGACCTCTAGAACTTTTTCACCTTGCCAACCTGAAACAATGACCATTGAGCAACTCCCCATTTCCCCAGACTACGCCCCACCCCATGGATATTTACCTTTAAAAAAATGGGAAAGTAGTACAGTTCTTTAGTAAAACCTTTTACAAATATGATTATTTTCCTCTAAACCTGTAGGTTTTTAAGGCCCCAACTCCATGCTATTTTTTGGCTACTAATCCCAGACCATGTCCTTTAAAGAATTTCAGGTAGCAAAACATCTAAAGGGGTGGCTGTTTTTCTAGAACAAAGTGAGAGTTTTGGAATGAAATACATTCCACACACAAAATAATGACCATTTTAAGGTATTCCCTGGACCTGTAATTTGCTAAAGTGAATGCATTCTCAAGCCTGGTGAGACCCCCCCGCCCACCATGCAGAACTACATCTAATGTCCTGTGTCTGGGGTCTCATCCAGCCGGGCTCTACCCTCTGGCTGAACCTGTTGCCGAGCAGAAACACTTTGCGTGAGCCTGTTCAGTTCAGAGCTTTAGGTTCTGCTTTCTGGCCGTGAGAATTGATGTATAAAGAACTTGTGGGAGGGAATTCCCTGGCGGTCTAGTGGTTAGGACCCCACGCTTCCAAGCCCAGCGGCATGGCCATAAATAAAGAAAGAAGGAATAGGAGGGGGTGCTTAGGGTTTAAAAAAAAAAAAAAACTTGTGGGAGAGAGAATAGCAATGCAGAGGGATAAAGAGTGCTAGTCTTTTGATATTTTAAAGAAGACCTACAGGCTGGTTGTTTTACTATTGATTGGGAAATACCTGATTTTGTTTTTAAAGCTCTGTGCTCTCATTTGTATCACGTGTTCGCAAAGAGTACATTCGGAATCATTCTCCTTTCCTCTTGCAGCAAGTGCTCAGATATTAAACACACACACACACACACACACACACACATTCAAAAGAGGAAACAGTTGGATAGGAACTCAGAAATCATGTGACTGATGACTAAGTTAAGTTTTTTCTACTTATTAAAAAGGAAGAGTCTGATGATTTACTGACTGTCCTTGCATTTTTAAAGTTTTGAAGATACTGAATCATGTTCCCATTTATGCTTTTATCCGCCCTGTTTTCTTCCACATTTACTGAACCTGGAGAGAAACACTGGATCTGCAACTCCTCTGACACAAGTGTTTGGTACTCCTACTGTGGTAAGTACGAGGGCAAAAGCAGGTACTCATAATGTGAACTGTTCCAAGGGGCAAGTTTTCACAGGAACCTTTTTCTGCTGTCGCCGGGATGCAGGAAATGACCGTATGTTCCGGCTGCTGGGGAGGCTGCTGGCAGCAAAAGTGATGTCTGGTTCCTGCCCTGGGTGGATTTTCTCGATCCGTCACTGGCCTCACAGGTCTCTGAACTGTGTTGCACTTGACCTCCAAGTGCTTCTGTCCTTTCCTGTGGTCAGCTATCTCTACCTTGAACCCAGTTTCAGATTCTTCCCAGTTTGGGCAGAACGATCTGCTTCTGAGATCTTGCCTCAGCCCCCAAGACTGACCGGGTCTTCTTGAGAAGGTAGAACAGTCCTAAATGCTGCTTGGAATTGATTATAGCTCCTGGCCATGGTTTTTTTTTTTTTTTTTTTTTTTTTGCGGTACGCGGGCCTCTCACTGTTGTGGCCTCTCCCGTTGCGGAGCGCAGGCTCCGGACGCGCAAGCTCAGCGGCCATGGCTCACGGGCCCAGCTGCTCCGCGGCATGTGGGATCTTCCCGGACCGGGGCACAAACCCGCGTCCCCTACATCGACAGGCGGACTCTCAACCACTGTGCCACCAGGGAAGCCCAGGCCATGATTTTTTGTTTTCAGCGTTATGTTGGGTGTATAACAGGTGCTCTGTGTTTCAGGATGTGGTTTTTGAAGGCTCTTGGAATTACCTCCCTAATTGGATGTAAGGCTGATTCTGTCAGTTACTGTGTGACCTTGAGCAAAGTCTTAGCCTCTCTGTGCCTCAGCTTTTTTATCTGTAAAGTGAAAGTGATTTTCGAACCCATTTTACAAGGATTGTTTTGAGGTAAAATTTTTAGCACAGAGCCACATAGAAACAATAATATTGATTACTTAAAAAAAAAATCAGCCACACTCTAATGCTATTCACTGGTTGGATCACTGTTGTTTTGTTTTATCTTGTTTTGTTTAGTTTTCCCTCTTTCTCTACAAATATCTGCTGGTCTGAAAGCACAGCTTCGGGGCTTGACTACTGTTTTGGTTTGGTGCTTTGCATTGTGTTGCTCGCTATAGGTTGGTTGACCTTTTCTACCCACTAGTGGTATCAGGAAGGTTAAGGGGATGCTCCTGAAAATACTTGCTAGCTGAAATCCTCATGGGAAAAAAGGATTTATGGTCTAATCATTTGGGGGAGATTTACAAATGTACTTTGAGTTCTGAGAAGTTCTGCAATAAAGAAACCTATTTAATCCCCCAATTTTCAGTTTTATTTTGTTTTATTTTTTGAGTGTGTGTTTACAATCCTGCAAATACACTCTGGCAAATATTAAGATAAAGTTACTTCTGGGGGGCTTCCCTGGTGGTGCAGTGGTTGAGAGTCCGCCTGCCGATGCTAGGGACAGGGGTTCGTGCCCCGGTCCGGGAGGATCCCACATGCCGTGGAGTGGCTGGGCCCGTGAGCCATGGCCGCTGAGCCTGCACGTCTGGAGCCTGTGCTCCGCAACGGGAGAGGCCGCAGCGGTGAGAGGCCCGTGTACCGCAAAAAAAAAAAAAAAAAGAAAAAAGTTACTTCTTGGGAATTAGGGTAATTGCCAGTGTGGGAACAAGACCTAAGTGTATGACTAATCTCAGGCTGGTGGCTTTTTTTCTGTTTGTGATCATGCTGCATTCCCTGAAAATTCCCCACCCCGCAAGGTCAGTTTACACTGCCCTGTTCCAGGCCCTGTTCAGTGCACTCGGCCCCCTTCTCTCCACTCCTTTGGCGCTTCTGCTCCATGCACTGATTATGCCACCTTCTCTGTGCTGTATTTCCTATGGCCTTTATTTATATAACACTTCATATTATTATTTAGCTTTTAATCTTCCAGTAACACTAACTCAATTTGTCTTCCGATTTGATTTTTGAGGAGAGATTTTATCTGTTTCTCTCCAATGCTGAGAAATTCTGTGGTCCTTTCCTGCTGCCCCATGGATATAGGGACCGTGGAGAGCAGGTGGGATGTACAGCTAAGCGAGACCCTGCTTGCTGCCATGCCCCTCTCCCCTGCCCCTGCCACGTCAACCTTTCCCTGCCTTAGAGCATCCATCCTGGCTGAGATGGAAACGCGTCATTTGTGGGAAGCACTGATCCCTCTGGGTATTATTGTCAGGAAGTTGGTGACGACAATTCAGTCCTTTCTGTGAGGATGATTCCCATTTGGCCAAGCTACTGGGCATACACGGTATACCTGTTTGCTAGGGCTGCCATAAAAAACATCACAGACTGGGTGGCTTAAACAGCAGAAATTTATTTCTCACAGTTCTGGAGCCAGGAAATCCAAGATCAAGGGTCAGTTGGTTTGATTTCCTTCTGAGGCCCGTCTCCTTGGCTTGCAGATGGCTGTCTTCTTGCCATGTCTTCAAATGGCTTTTTCTCTGTATGCACTCATTCCTGGTGACTCCCTGTAGGTCTAGATCTCCTCTTCTTCTAAGACACCAACGGTATTGGATTAGGGCCTACCCATATGACCTCATTTCAACTTAATCACCTCTTAAAGGCCCTGTCTCCAAAGACAGTTACATTCTGACGTACTGGGGGTTAGAACTTCAACATATGAATTTAAGGAGAACACAGTTCAGCGCATAACATACAGAAATGGCAAGAATTGGCTGTTTTATCCTCCACCTTTGGAAAAGGCAGAAAATGTGGCTGTCTGAGTCAGTCCACAGAGCCCTGGACACACACTGTCCTGTAACCTAGAGTTGTGAGACTCAGCTCTAACCTGTTTTTTGGCTATGGATAGTCCTGAAACTCAAGGAATTAATGGATTATTTAATTAAACCAATATTCACTGAGAATCTGGCATGTGCCTGTTCTAGACACTGAGGATATTATCTAGCAGTGAACAACAAGACAAAAGTCACGGGGCTTCCCTGGTGGCGCAGTGGTTGAGAGTCCGCCTGCCGATGCAGGGGACGCGGGTTCGTGACCCAGTCCGGGAGGATCCCACATGCCGCGGAGTGGCTGGGCTCGTGAGCCATGGCCGCTGAGCCTGCGCGTCCGGAGCCTGTGCTCCGCAACGGGAGGAGGCCACAACAGTGAGAGGCCTGCGTACCGCAAAAAAAAAAAAAAAAAAAAAAAAAGTCACGGCCCTCCTGGAGTTTCGGTCAGTGAAATATTCAGCATGTCAAATGGTGGTGATTGCTGTGAGAGAAAAATAAAGCAGGGGAGGGGATAGAGAGTACAGAGATGGGGATGGGGGCTGCATTTTAAATTAGGACAGGCAAGGAAGGCCTTACTGAGAAGGTGACTGTTTAGCAAGGACAGGAATAGTTGAGGGAGTGAGCCACGCCCATATCCAGCGGAAGGGGTGGAGGGAAGAGCAAGCACAATGGCCTTGAGGTGGGAACATGGCTGGTGATGGAGGGATAGCAAGGAGGCCAGTGTGGCTGCGATGGAATGAGTGTGGGGGAAGTAGCAGAAGATGACATAGAAGGGAATGGGGAGAGGGTGAGGGGCATGTAGGTCAGGGAACGACTTTATCTTTTACTACGAGTAAAGCCTGGTCTGGCTCCTGGGTTGATAATAATCTGTAAGGCGGCAAAAGTGGAAGCAGGCAACCTGTTGGGAAGCTGTTGCAATAATCCAGGTGAGCGAGAGAATGGTGACTCGGACCAGAGGGGGAGCATTGGAGGCGATGAGGGGGGTCCGGTTCTGGAAGTATTCCAGCATGGTCCTCTCAGCTAAGTGAGTGTATCTTGACGTTTGGAGTGTCCCCCCAACTCCAAGCAGGCCAGCCTCTTTACTGGCCTTTATTTATACTTGCGTTGATATATATGTGTACTATTCTCTAACCTGAAATATTCGTGTCCATCTTTCTGTTTCATGGAAACCTCTGAGATCCATCAAAAGTCCTGCCTCCCGTACAGAGCCTAGTCAAGTCAGTTGAATTTAATCTGGTTTACTACGTCTTTAATAGGCATTAGGTTTCCTTATTATGCTGAGGAATACTGAGAATGCAAAGGTTATGTTAAGATGTAGCTGGTATCTTCAAGGAACTTCTGGCTTTTGTCTTACTTATGTGTAGTAGGAGGGATAACTAAACATATCACCAGGATTCATTTGTTTATTCTACAAATTCAACATGGCCACTGGGAAGTCTAAGAGCCATTTGGAACTAGGACTCTTATACTCCTTTCCAAATCTGTTTCTTCCTAAATCTTCCCTATCTCATCATCCACCTAATTCCTTACCCCCCAACCAGGGGTATCCTTAATTATCTCCCTTATTTTTCACATTGAATTTATCGATGATTCCATTTTTAATATCCCCAGAATATATTCTAAAGCCAACTACTTTTTTTTTTTTTTTCCTGGCCACACTGTGTGGCTTGTGGGATCTTAGTTCCCTGACTAGGGATTGAGCCCAGGCCATCACAGTGAAAGCACCAAGTCTGAACCACTGGACTGCCAGGGAATTCCCCAACTACTTTTTTTTTTTAATTTAATTTTTATTTTATATTGGAGTACAGTTGATTTACAATGTTGTATTAGTTTCAAGTGTACAGCAAAGTGATTCAGTTATACATCTACAAATATCCATTCTTTTTCAGATTCTTTTCCCATATAGGTTATTACAGAATATTAAGTAGAGTCCCCTGTGCTATGCAGTAGGTCCAGTTGATTATCTATTTTATATATAGTACTGTGTATATGTTAATCCCAAACTCCTAATTTATCCCTCCTCCCTACCTTTCCCCTTTGGTAACCATAAGTTTGTTTTCTATGTCTGTGAGTCTGTTTCTGTTTTGTAAATAAGTTCCTTTGTATCATTTTTTTAGATTCCACATATAAGTGATATATGGTATTTGTCTTTCTCTGTCTGACTTACTTCACTTAGTATGCTAATATCTAGGTCCATCCATGTTGCCACAATGGCATTATTTCATTCTTTTTTTTTTTTTTTTGCGGTACGTGGGCCTCTCACTGTTGTGGCTTCTCCCGTTGTGGAGCACAGGCTCCGGACGCGCAGGCTCAGTGGCCATGGCTTACGGGCCCAGCTGCTCCGTGGCATGTGGGATCTTCCTGGATGGGGGCACGAACCCATGTCCCCTGCATTGGCAGGCGGACTCTCAACCACTGTGCCACCAGGGAAGCCCTATTTCATTCTTTTTTATGGCTGAGTAATATTCCATTGTATATTCCACATCTTCTTTATCCATTCCTCTGTCGATGGACATTTATGTTGCTTCCATGTCTTGGCTATTGTAAATAGTTAAAGCCAACTACTTTTCACTGTCCTTTGCTCACCACTCATGTCACCTTCGTCTCTTCTCTGGCCTCTGCAACATCCTCTTAAATTGTCCTTTCTCCACTTTAATTCTTGCCTCCATACAATCAGTTCTTAGCATAGAGACCAGAGAGATCTTTTAAAAATGTAAATATGTTATATAATGTTATTTCAGTTGCTTAAAGCCCCCCAGTGGCTTTTCGCTACAATTGGAGTGAAATCCCAACTTTGTACCAAGGCGTCCAAGACCCCTCAAGGTGGCCCTTGCCTACCTGTCTGATTCCTATGATTCCCATGATTCCCACCCTCCTTCATTATTTTCTATTTACACTGACCTATATTATTATTACGGTTATTGTTTGTATTACCAATATAACAAGCATAAAATTTACCCTTTTAATGATTTTTAAGTGTACAATTCAATGATATTAAGTACATTCACATCACTTTGCAACTATCACCATTATCCATTTTCAGAATTTTTCATCATCCCAAACAGAGACTCTGTACCCATTAAACAATAACTCCCCATTTCTCCCTCCCCCCTAGTCCCTGGTAACCTCTACTCTCTGTCTCTGTGACTTTGTCTATTATATGTATCTCATGTAACGGTCTTTGTGTATATATGTGTGTGTGTGTTTGTTTTTGTTGCTTGAACATGTCAAAGTCATTGTCACCTATGAGTCTGTACTCCTGATTACAATGTCCACAGGGTTGGTTGCTTTCTGTCACTCACTTACTGGATACTGTAGTTGAGGTATCTCTACCCATTGCCACCCCCAACTCCTCCGTCCCCACTGTACACTCAGTCTTTCTCTCATGGCCCTGTTTGATTTCTATACTAGAGTGTCCATTTATCAAGAGCCGGGCCCTTGCCTGTCTTGTTCATTGTTTCTCTAGTGCCTAGAACAATATTTGGTGCTAAGCAGAAGTGAATAAACACACATTTATTATCTACAGTGTGCTGTGCGCAAGAGACATGAAAAATGAATGAGACATGCTTCCTGCCCTCAAGGTTTGTGCTATTTTTACGAAGGAGACTGACATGCAAGCAAATAATTGTAGTAAACTTTTTTTTTTTTTTTTTTTTGCGCTATGCGGGCCTCTCACTGTTGTGGCCTCTCCCGTTGCGGAGCACAGGCTCCGGACGCGCAGGCTCAGCGGCCATGGCTCACGGGCCCAGCCGCTCCGCAGAATGTGGGACCCTCCCGGACCGGGGCACGAACCCGTGTCCCCTGCATCGGCAGGCGGACTCCCAACCACTGTGCCACCAGGGAAGGCCCTGTAGTCAACATTTTAAATGACCATTGAAGGATGATCAAGTACTGTGAATGATAGTGTGTTTGTGGCTGTCGGGCTGGGGAGGTGTGGAGGAGTCAAGGAGGGCTTAACAGCATTGTTGATATTTGAATACATTTTGAAGGCAGACAAGGAGTTTCTAGACCGATGAGGACAGGGCATTCCTGTCAGAAGGAATTGCATATTTATGTAATGGAAATTCTGCTAAAGAGGTAAAATGAAGTGCTGTGATGGTTCAACTCCAGCTAATGCTTCCTCCCTTGATCTCCAATAGTACTTAATACCAACACTCAGGGTGGCACTGGTTTCATTTCCTGTGCCAACTGCAGTTGCCTGGACTGTTGGGTTAAGAAGGATTCTGAGGCAGAGCTCAGTGGGAAAAAGTGCTATGATGGATTCACAGTGCTGACATTTGTGGTTGCAGGGGAAACCGGAGGCTCTTGTACTGTGCTTTTGCTGAACCTGGCCACTGCTTTCTTTGGTATTTAATAAACCAAATGTAGAATTTTACCATAAACATGGTGACTTTAGAGTAATAAAGCTATTTTCTGTTAGTTCCCCAACCTTTGCAAATAAATTAAAAGTCACATGCTATGTACTGTTATGTGATCTTTTGATCCTTACATTTAATTTTTTTAATGTATGGTGGTCTCGTCTTCCTAGAAAAATCTTAGGCTTCCTGACATAAAGATTAAGGTTACACTTCTATTCTCCGCCCTCACTCCGCCCTACCCCACTCTGCCTTGCTCTGGTGCTGGCTTAACACTGAGCACCCATAGGGCTATTCTGAACATTTGTCTGATTGCATTGACGTGTCGATGGTTTCATCACAATCAGACCAGCTTCAGACATGTGGGAAACTTAACTGAAAATAGAGAATTGCCCTTGTGACATACAACATGGCCCTGGGGATTCACTGCTTTAACTTGTTCCCGGCTTTGCTCCAGAGTCTTGGTTGTCTTGCTCTGAGGGTCTTCTACAAGCTTATCACTGAGAAAGAAGAGACACATTGCACTGTGCTCGGTAATGCATATGGAAGTGCCCACGTTTCAATACCATGTCAACCTTTCATGGTAAGAAAGTTAATAAGTATATTAATTATGCAAACCTTCAAAAATATAGGTGAATAAAAAAGAAAAGAAGGCACCATAAGCCTATCACAGTTAAGAGTTAACCACTATGAACATTCTGATATTTTGGTAAATATTCTTTTAGATATATAATGATATATGTTGAAAACAGTAAAAGTAGAACCATATTGTATATACTGTTGGGTAACCAGCATTTTTTAAACTTGATAGCATACCATAAACGTCTATAACATTAAATATCATAAAAATTCATGTTAATGACTGTATATTAATTCAGTAAATAGATGCACAATATTTATTCAGTCACCTCTGAGCATTTTTTTACTTGAGATATAATTAATATATAGCATTATATTAGTTTCAGGTATACAACATGATTCGATATTTGTATATATTGTGAAGTGATCACCACAATAAAGCTAGTTAGCATCCATCACCTCACATAGTTACAATTTTTTTCTTCTTTTGGTGAAAACTTTTAAGATCCACTTTCTTAGCAACTTTCAAATATGTAAAACAGGGGATTTCCCTGGTGGCGCAGTGGTTGAGAGTCCGCCTGCCGATGCAGGGGACGCAGGTTCGTGCCCCTGTCCAGGAAGATCCCACATTCCGCGGAGCGGCTGGGCCTGTGAGTCATGGCCGCTGAGCCTGCGCGTCTGGAGCCTGTGCTCCGCAACGTGAGAGGCCACAACAGTGAGAGGCCCGCGTACCGCAAATATGTAAAACAGTATTATTAACCATAGTCACCATGCTGTACATTACTTCCCCATGACTTAGTTATTTTATAACTGGAAGTTTGTACCTTTTGACCCACTTCACTCATTTCTCCAATCTTCCACCCCCTACCTCTAGCAACCTGTGTGTCTGTGAGTTTATTTTTTGTCTTTTGAGTGTGTTTGTTTTTTAGATTCCACATATAAGTGAAGTCATACAGTATTTTGTCTTTTTTTTTGGCTGTGCCACACGGCTGATAGGATTTTAGCTCCCCAACCCGGGCCCTCGGCAGTGAGAGCTCGGAGTTCTAACCACTGGACAGCCAGGTAATTCCCTGTCTTTCTTTGTCTGACTAATTTCACTTAGCACAGTGCCCTCAGGTTTCATCCATGTTATTGCAAATTGGGCAGGTTTTCCTTTGGTCATAATCCACACAGGAATAAACATCTTTGCATCAGATGTTTGTGAACATCCATGATTCGATGAAATGACTGTTAATATAGCTCATTCTGTGAGACTTTTATTGCAGGCAAACTCAATTCATTGAATGAGAGATGTTAACATTAATTTTAAGGGTTGCATTCAGGGGCAAATTAAATAAAACTGGTTTAGTCTCTTTCCCCTCCTCCTCAGTGCTTTTATAAGCTCTTCTACATCCTTCTTGAAACTTCTTATTTAGGAAGATTTGTTTATTAACTCATTCATTCATGTATTCAGTCACTTACCATTTACTAGAATTCTAAGTACTTGATGTGTATTTTCTATTTTTAACCAATGGAACATACAGAGAGGTGAGGAGAGTATAGAAAAGAAGAGCAATGTAGAAAAGAACAGGTTAAAAAGTATGAAAATGGAACAAGTAATTTTATGAAAATATGTTTGGGGGAGTTCACCCCCTTCCCCACAGTTTAAAGTAATTCACTACCTTCAGCCTCCACCTTAACAATGTAAGGACATTAAAATACTAATCTGTTTACATTATACGGAGTTTTTTCTGTATTCGTACAGTATTTTAAATTTTATTTTACTGTGGTAAGAACATTTTACATGTTAAGAGGGATCTACCCTCTTAAATTTTTGAGTGTACAGTACATCATTGTTGACCATAGGCATGAAATTGTACAGCAGATCTCTACAGCTTATTCACTTGCTTGACTGAAACTCTATGCCCATTGATTCGTAACTCCCCATTTCCCTCTCCCCTCAGCCACTGGCAACCACCATCCGCTCTTTGATTCTATGAATTTGACTATTTTAGATATGTGGGCTCAGGCAGTATTTGTCCTTATATGACTGGCTTATTTCCTTTAGCATAATGTCCTCAAGGTTCATCCATGTTGTAGCATATTGCAAAATTTCCTTTATTTTAGGACTAAATAGTATTCCGTTGTATGTATATACCACATTTTCTTTATGCATGTATCTGTTGATGGACATTTAGGTTGTTCCCACATCTTGGCTATTGTGAATAGTGCTGCAATGAATTTAGGAATGCTAATATCTCTTCGAGATCCTGATTTCAATTGTTTTGGATAAGTACCCAGAAGTGGGATTGCTGGATCATATGGTAGTAATATTTTTAATTTTTTTTTTTTTAAAGAGTAGCCAGGATGGCCCTTTATTTTATTTATTTATTTATTTATTTTTGGCTGTGTTGGGTCTTCGTTTCTGTGCGAGGGCTTTCTCTAGTTGTGGCAAGCGGGGGCCACTCTTCATCGCGGTGCGCGGGCCTCTCACTGGCGCGGCCTCTCTTGTTGCAGAGCACAGGCTCCAGACGCGCAGGCTCAGTAGTTGTGGCTCACGGGCCTAGTTGCTCTGTGGCATGTGGGATCTTCCCAGACCAGGGCTCGAACCCGTGTCCCCTGCATTAGCAGGCAGATTCTCAACCACTGCGCCACCAGGGAAGCCCATATTTTTAAATTTTTGAGGAATCTCTGTATTGTTTTTTAGAGCAGTTGTACCATTTTGCATTCGTACCAGCAGTGTGCAAGCATTCCAGTTTCTTCACATCCTTGCCAACTGTTGTCCTTCTTATCTTTTTTTGATAATAGCCAATCTGACTGGTGTGAGGTGATATCTCATTGTGGTTTTGATTTGCATTTTCCTGATGCTTAGTGACATTAAGCATTTTTTTATATACCTGTTGGCCATTTGCATGTTTTCTTTGGAGAAATGTCTATTCAAGTCCTTAGCTCATTTAATTTAATTAATTAATTTATTTATTTTTTCACACACACTGTATTTTATTTTTACAAGAGGTAAATAAACTGACACCAAGCATTGTAAATGGATGACCACAACAAAAGCAACAAGGATTGCAATTACCAAACATGAAACACACTCATACTATGTCATAATATTGACATTCAGTCCAGTAATCCTCCATTGCAACCGCTCCTTTACTTTGCAGTGAAAATTGATTTGTATATTTTTTGCCTCTGAGTCCTTGTGGGATTTTTTATTTTTATTCAAACAGAAAGTCACAAAAATTATAATCATCCTCATCAGTTCACTCGGTCCCATGTAATTAATTTTTTTTATCTTGATCTTTTGTTAGCACTTTTATGAATTCATCAGTTTTCCATTAGAGTTCTGAAAATGCTTATTCATTCAGTTCAGCACTATAGTCAGTTACCAGAAACCTGTACTTGTCAGAGTCTTTTCCATGAATTCCTTGAAGATGAAACCCTTTTTTTTTTTTGCGGTACGCGGGCCTCTCACTGTTGTGGCCTCTCCTGTTGCGGAGCACAGGCTCCAGACGCGCAGGCTCAGCAGCTATGGCTCACGGGCCCAGCCGCTCCGCGACATGTGGGATCTTCCCGGACCGGGGCACGAACCCGTGTCCCCTGCATCGGCAGGCGGACTCTCAACCACTGCGCCACCAGGGAATCCCGAAACCCTTTTATAGGAACATTTTTGCAAAACCATCAGAGTACACCGAGAACTGTCTGTAAATGACAAAAGACTTAAAAATGACCACAGTTAAAGATTTGATGAAAGTTCATAATAATGCAATTGACAAGGAAATTTAGTTATTTCTGAGATATACATTTTAAAGTAATAACTAGAATTATGACTTATAACATTATACCAGAACATATGAGATTTTTAGAAATTTCATGTAATGCCTGAAACATTTATATTAACATATTTCCATACAACTAACCCAAAGAAAGTTTAGTATTAGTTTTTTGTTTGTTTGTTTATACTGCAGGTTCTTATTAGTCATCAATTTTATACACATCAGTGTATACATGTCAATCCCAATCACCCAATTCAGCACACCACCATCCCCACCCCACCGCAGTTTTCCCCCCTTGGTGTCCATACGTTTGTTCTCTACATCTGTGTCTCAACTTCTGCCCTGCAGACTGGTTCATCTGTACCATTTTTCTAGGTTC
The DNA here is from genome assembly GCF_005190385.1 of Monodon monoceros. Classification (NCBI taxonomy): domain Eukaryota; kingdom Metazoa; phylum Chordata; class Mammalia; order Artiodactyla; family Monodontidae; genus Monodon; species Monodon monoceros. The sequence goes on along the minus strand of NW_021703770.1, from coordinate 58,576,922 downwards.
CACATACATGCGTTAATATACAATATTTGTTTTTCTGACTTACTTCACTCTGTATGACAGTCTCTAGATCCATCCACGTCTCAACAAATGCAAGTCCTTAGCTCATTTTAAAATCAGGTTATTAGTTTTATTACAATTGAATTGTTGGAATTCCTTATATATTTTGGAGATTCACACCTTATCAGATATATGGTCTGTAAGTATTTTCTCCCATTCTATAGGCTGCCTTTTCACTCTGTTGATTGTTTCCTTTGCAGAACAGAAGCTTTTTAGTTTGATATAGTCCCACTTATTTATTCATGTTTTTGCTGCCTTTGCTTTCCATGTCATATCCATGAAGTCATTGTCAAGATCAATGTCATGAAGCTTTTCCCCTGTATTTTCTTCTAGGGTTTTTACAGTTTTGAATCTTATGTTTAAGTCTTTAATCCATTTTGAATTGGTTTTCATTTGTGGTATAAGATAAAGGTCCAGTTCTTTCTTTTGCATGTTTTGCCAGCACCATTTTTTGAAGAGACTGTCCTTTCCCCATTGTGCATTCTTGGCATCCTTGTCAAAGATTAGTTGACAAAATACACGTGGATTTACTTCTGGGCTCTCTGTTCAGTTCCATTGGTCTATATGGCTGTCTTTTTGCCACTACCATACTGTTTTGATTACTGTAGCTTTGCAGTATAGTTTGAAATCAGGAAATGTGATGCTTCCTCTTTCTCAAGATTTTCTTGCCTATTTGTCATCTTTTGTGGTCCCATATGAATTTTAGAGTTGTTTTTTCTATTTATGTAAAAAATGCCATTGAGATTTTGATAGAAATGTATTGATTCTATTGATTGCTTTGGGTAATATGGACATTTTAATAACATTAATTCTTCCAATCAATGAACATAAGATATTTTTCCATTTGTTTGTGTCTTGTTTAATTTCTTTCATCAATGTTTTGTAGTTTTCAGCATACAAGTCTTTCACCTCCTTAGGTAAGCTTAATCCTAGATATTTTATTCTTTTGGTGCTATTGTAAATGGGATTGTTTTCCTAATTTCCTTTTTGTATAGTTCATTGTTAGTGTACAGAAATGCAGCTGATTTTTTGGTATTTTGATTTTGTATCCTGTAACTTTACTGAATTTTTTGATTAGTTCTGACAATTTTTAATGGAATTTTTAGGGTTTTCTAGATATAAAGTTATGTCATCTGCAAACAGAAAATTTTACTTCTTCTTTTCTGATTTGGATGCCTTTTATTTATTTTTCTTATCTAATTCATCTGGCTAGGACTTCCAGTACTATGTTGAGAGTGGGTATCCTTGCCTTGCTTCTGATCTTAGAGGAAAATCTTTTAGTTTTTCACTGTTGGGTATGATGTTAACTATGGACTTTTCATATATGGCCTTAATTATGTTGAGGCCATTTCCTCTAATTCTAGTTTGTTGAGCGTTTTTATCATGAAAGGATGTTGAATTTTGTCATCCATTGAGATGGTCATGTGATTTTTATTCTTCATTCTATTAATGTGGCATATCACTTTAATTGATTTTTGTGTGTTAGACCATCCTTGCATCCCACGGATAAATGCCTCTTAATCAAGGTATATGATCCTCTTAATGTGCTGTTGAATTCAGTTTGCTAATATTTTGTGAGGATTTTTGCATCTAAACTCATCAGGGATATTGGCTTATAGTTTTCATGTAGTGTCTTTGTCTTGCTTTACTATCAGGGTAATGCTAGCCTCATAAAATGAGTTTGGCAGTGTGCCCTCCTCTTCATTTTTTTGGAAGAGTTTGAGAAGGGTTGGTGTTAATTCTGACTTAAATGTTTGGTAGAATTCTCCTGTAAAGCCATCTGGTCCTGGACTTTTCTTTGGGAAATTTTTGATTACTGATTCAATCTCCTTACTAGTTATAACACTGTTCAGACTTTCTTTCTTTAGTCCTCTGGGGATCTCCTTGGAAAAGTTGGGGCTCTGAACGCATGAACCAATCTCTTCGCTCTGAGTGAAATTGAGGGGTAGGTTAGCTCTTCCTAATTATGCTATGCCAGGAGCAGTGTCTCTTGTGAGAGGTGTCCCGAACCTCAGTACTGAATTGGTGAGTCTGGTTTTACATTCTCCTGGGTGCAGGAAACTTTCGGTTGGTTTCTGATTTCTCACAAAGGGAAATTGTCCGTAAATTGTTGCTGAACTGGTGTGTTTGTCAAGGGAAGGAGGACTTTTTACTCTACCATCTGGCTGACTTTACTCCTCTGGGGAGGGAGATATTTTTAACTACCCTTAATTTTTCTCATAAAATTTTAATACTAAAGGTAGTTTTGGGGGGCTGATATTCAGAATACTTATTGTAAATGATTTATAGTAATTTTATTGACATTTTCTTTATTCCATTTAGATAACTTGAAATTCCCTATTTCAATAAATGCCGAGCCCTGTATAACATTGAAGGGAGGCCGTGGAAATCTGTATCTTTACTACATTCCAAGTAAGTCCAAAGTTTTGTTTTTGTAGATTACAATTAAAAGGGTTCCAGAAATATCAATGAAAAATGATGGTGTTCTAAATGTATGTGTATTAGTTTTCTCTTGCTATGTAACAAATTATCACAATCTTAATGACTTAAAACAGGACATATTCTTTATCTCATAGTCTTTGTATGTCAATAGTCTGGGCATGGCTTACCTGTGTCAGCTTCAGGAGGTCTCCCACAAGGCTGCAATTAAGGTGTTGGCCAGGATTTCTTCTGAAGGCTCAACTAGGGAAGGACCCAATTCTAAGCTTATGTGGTTGTTGACAGTGTTCAGTTTCTGTCTGACTGTTGGCCAGCCCTCAGTTCCTTGTCATGTGGGCCTTTTCATCATGGCTTCTAGTTTCCCTGAAGTTAGCAAGGGGGACAGTTAACTAACAAGATAGAAGTCACAGTCTTATGTAGCCTAATGAAAGTGCCACCCTATCACCTTTGCTGTATTCTGTTTGTTAGAAGCAAGTCACTAGGCTAGCTCATACTCATGAGGAGGGATTACATAATGGCATGATAAAAATTGAAATAATTAGAAACTTCTAACCATCTACTAGGTATATCCATTGTCAGTCACTAGATATTCAGCTGATAAGTAAACTTGGGTTTCCATGAGTCAAAGATTTGTGTATGAGCAAGCAAGGACTTTTTTCCCTAAAGGTGACCTTTCTAGAAAAAAATATGATGATGATATGAAAAAAGACAATGATTTTGGTTTTGTTTTGTGTTATTTCTTCTTTGTCCTCTCTATGATTTTACTTGCCATCATCTTATAAAAGTTAATTGGGTGATGGTGATAGCATTGGGCTGGATCTGAGTGTTTGTGAAAACGCACAAAAGTTTCCTCCTCTCCTACCGGTCAGCTGTTGCCTGTAAGGATCCCAGGAAATTCAGTTGTAATCATCATATTAATTATTGTTTTCATTATCACTATTATCATTTACATCCTAGCTTATATTTGGAGCTTATACTTTCAAATGTGCTTTTACATAAATGAACTAAAGAAACATAACCCCCTGATTTTAGTTCTCCAGCTTACAGGAAAAAAGGTAGTTGAGAATCTAGAAATTATAGACGATAAGCTTATGCTTTAATTTCCCTGAAAACCTGGATCTTGATACTTTGTTTCTGCATTCATTTATTCATTAAAAAATACTTAGTAAATGTATAGTTTATTTCAAGTATTATGCTAGGTGCTGTGAATTCATTGATAAATAAGACATTCTCTTGACCTTCAAGAATCTCTCAGTGCAATAGGAGAGACAGATGTGTAGATAATATAGTATGATAAGTGAAATGATAGCAATAAGGCTTAGTGGTAGCACAGAGGAAAGAACAATGAGCTACTTGCTCCACTTTCTTGGCCAAGGGTGAAATAAATAATCTAAACTTTTTTTTTTTTTACTGAAGTATAGTTGATTTACAATACTATATTGAGTTCAGGTGTACAACATAGTGTTTCAGTACTTTTACAGATTATACTCCATTTAAAGTTATTACAAAATAATGGCTATATTTCCCTGTTCTGTATGATATATCCTTGTTGCTTATTTTATACATAGTAGTTTGTATCTCTTAATCCCCTAAAATAATCTAAATTATGCCCAACAAAGGCTCTACAATTTCTTCCTCTTTTCTCAGGTTTTGTTTTCTGGTCTATGTGGGGTGCTTTACCTCTAGGTGTTTGGAAAAGTGATTATTTACATAATGAATGACCTCATTTTCAAGTGAGCCCCTTCCCCTTAACACACAGGAAGCAGGCCTTCCAGACCCAAGTAGTAATAATACAACACAGTTTCACTTAGGGTTCTCTGAAAAGCAGATACCAAGAAGGAATTAGACATACAAAGGATTTTTTGGGGGGGAAATGTTTGTGAACAATAAAGGAAAGAGGAAGCTAGAGCAGGCAAGGAGAGGATGCAGGTTGAAGTGTTGGTCCGATACCTTTGAAATGAGAAAGAAGGAAGGAGAATTTGGTAGGATGGTCATCAGACCAAAATGCATCCCTGAGACATCCTCAGCCAGGTCAGTGGGGAGTCTTAGAGCAACGAACGCCTGTCACACGTGTCCCATGATAGTGTCCTTGTTGTGCTCTGTCATTATAGGAGCAGACTGTTCGAGTCTGACCTCCGGATGAGTGCTAAGATATATCTGAAAGTGCAGTAGCTGGTGGCTGTCTGCCCACTGCCTTCCTCCGCACAGATTCTTTGGAAGGGAGTTTTAAGCAGCACACCTCCATGGCCATCACAGATACCCTAATCACTTACTAAATATGACATTTATATAACATGATATTAATTCAGTAATGAAAGAATGATTCAGTCATGTTTTTTTTTTTTTTTGCGGTACGCGGGCCTCTCACCGTTGTGGCCTCTCCCGTTGCGGAGCACAGGCTCCGGACACGCAGGCTCAGCGGCCATGGCTCACGGGCCCAGCCGCTCCGCGGCATGTGGGATCCTCCCAGACCGGGGCACGAACCCGTGTCCCCTGCATCGGCAGGCAGACTCCCAACCACCGCGCCACCAAGGAAGCCCCGAGTCATGTTTTTTTATGATGCTTTGTAGTTATGACCTGAGTTTCCCTAGAATATACTAGAATATCTGTATAAAATGTGGGCCACATTCATAGAAATCAACCTTATTTTTGTGGCCCTATCTCTACTTAAATTCAGTAAGAGCTATAAGAGCAATCTTGTACCAAAAATAGGTTGGGAATGGAAATGATTTGAGACTTCATAGCCTTGCCAATAAATTATATGTCACTATTAACTAATTGACATATAGAGCTGGATCATAAGCCTTCCTCAGCGTTATTTTCAGAAGTTCCCAAAGTTGTGTTAGGTGAGCTCAAAAACAGTCTTCTTTGCTAAACCCCCGAGAGCCATGTTTCTTGTCTCTCACTCCAACACCCACATTGATATCTGTGGCCTGCTGAGCCACGCAAGTGGTACCTCACTTCAACCACTGTTTACGTGCCTAACATGACCACAGTGATATCTAAGGGCAAGAAGCTTCTCAAGATACAAAGGGTTGAGATGTCAAAGCAGCACTTCCTTTCTTGGAATCATTGAAGACTGGAATCATAGTGTGTTCCACACAGAAATGGAAGAAGATTCTTTGTTCTGCATTATCATTGGCTGCCACGCTACCATGTGCTTGTATCTCAAGGGATCCCTTGTGAAAACAGCTCTTCAACTTCTATACACATCCCTGCTTTGAGAAAGGTTCAGGTCCATGTCCATGGCGTGGGCCACGGGGCCACTGTTTGAAACAGACTGTATAACGTTCTTCTTCTCTACACTTTACCCTGAAAGTAGAGAAGTGGAGACAAGTAAGGAAGTTTGGTGGTACTTTAGGCTCAGAGTAACGAGAGGCTGCATTAAGATAGTGGTAATGGGGATAAAAGGGACACCAGTAGGATCGACCGGGATTAGGAAGTCTAGTGCTGATTTGGTGATGAAGATAAGGAAATCAATTTTGGATCTTTTGGGTGTGGTAATAAGTGACATTTGAGTAGAGATATTGAATGCACACAGGGGACAGATGCTTAAAAGAAAAGTTGAGACTAAAAATGATGATTTGGAAGTTATTACCCTATGTGGTATTTAAAGATGGGGAGAGTGTGCAGTGTGAAAATTGAGAAGCACTGAGATTAGAATCCTAAGAAAGATGAGTCAGTGAGCTAGACTGGGGAGAGGAGTCAGAACGCAGAACGGTTGGAGGACAACAAGAAGAGAGTGGTAGCGCCAACACCAAAGGAAGGACAGGGTTTTGAGGAAGGAGCTAGCAGTTCTGTTCTGCATAGCCAAGTTCAAGGTGAAGATGGAAAAACTTTTTTTTAATTTTTATTATGGCTACAATAAGTCATGGTGACCTTATTAGGAAAATACTTTCCATGAGGTAGTGGTTACAATAATTGTTTTCATTATAAAAAAGACTGTGCATCTTGTCCAGTTGGGCCAACTGAGTAACTTAGAAGAGTTGAGCAAAATGCATTTCTTCCTGGAATTTTCCATCTTCATTGGTAATAAAGAGATCCTGAGGAAATAATAAATAGCTCATCTCTTTAATTTTTAATCAAAGGTTAAATTTTGTTCTCCAAGAAATCTTTCATCAAAACAACCTTCCTGGGCTTCCCTGGTGGCGCAATGGTTGAGAATCTGCCTGCCAATGCAGGGGACACGGGTTCGAGCCCTGGTGTGGGAAGATCCCACATGCCGCGGAGCAACTAGGCCCGTGAGCCACAACTACTGAGCCTGCGCGTCTGGAGCCTGTGCCCCGCAACAAGAGAGGCCACGACAGTGAGAGGCCCGCGCACCGCGATGAAGAGAGGCCCCCGCTTGCCGCAACTAGAGAAAGCCCTCGCACAGAAACGAAGACTCAACACAGCCAAAAATAAATAAATAAATAAGTAAATTTATAGGAAAAAAAAAACAACCTTCCTTTCCCTTCCCTCTCTTTTGAATTTCCTAGTGGAACTATGACTACAATTGGAAATTTTATATTTTCATTTGATAGTTTTCTCAAAAATATAGGTTATTCTGTTTTTAGGCATAGCCCACATAATTCTCACTGTGGAACATTCTATTTGATTACAATCAACTAGTGGCCCTCTCAGAACTTCAGTTTTCTCATCTACAAAACAGGATAATAATATCCACATTATAGGTAGTTGTCATAATTAAATGAAATAATGCAGGAAAAGCACAGGGCATATTTTAAGTATACAGTAAATGTTGGTTATTAAATATTTATTAAAAATACCTTATTTGAGTGGCTAATGAAATTTTTTTCTTTTTAAGGAAGAGACATAAAAAGCTTATACTTCAATATCTATGTATCTTTTAAGTCCGTGAATTTCCCAGTGCGCAAAGAAGTTATTTGCCGAGGATCTGATGATGACTATTCTTTTTGCAGAGCTCTGAAGGGAGGTAAGCATTCAATTCGCATTACCCTCAGAATAGAGTATAATACCTTATGAGAACACTATGAAAATTAAATACATTAACAATGTGAAGTTCCTTTTCTGATAATAATTCTTTATTTCCATCCAAAGTTTTTCTTTTAGCAGTTTAAACAATATTTTACAATTATGTTACTGGATTGTTATTAAGATGACACTTATTTGGTGTGTTTGAAGGGGTATTAAAATTTTTACCTTGTTCAGATTAATACTGTATATTTACCCTTGGTTATGGTTCTCTGTTTCTAAATATTACATTTATTATTTTTCATAAAAACACAATAGATTTTTCTATGCACTTACATTCGTTCCCTCAGTGTCTTTTCTCCCCTTTTTTCCACCCTGGAATTATTCACAGAATCATAAAATTTCAAACTTTAGGAACTTAAAGGTCACTTATTGCAAACCCATGAATCTTTCCTTAATAATTTTTAAACTAGCATTTTTAATAGTTTAAAAAATTCTATATATCATATTGTCACATTACCAAAAATTAGAAAATGAAAACAATCAAAAAGTCACAGAATCAAAAAATTCTATAATCATATGTCACATTACCAAAAATTAGAAAATGAAAACAATCAAAAAGTCACAGAATCATATTTCTAAGAACATTTTGGAGTATTTTGTTCTCATTTTTAAATTCATGCATATTGTTATGCAGTTGTAAGTATACTGTACTATAATTATTTTCTTTTTAAAAATTAATTTATTTAATTATTTGACCAGATAATCCATGTGGTTTAAAAATCAGAGTATAAATGTTACATAATGAAACCTCTCCCTTAGTGGGTATGCCCTGGTTTACTTAACTATTTTCCTATTAGACATTTAGTTTTCTTCTGATATTTTTACTATTATAAATAATATTATAATGCATATATAAATATTCTCATATTTTAAATTTGAATATTCTCATGTTTGGAAGAAGGAGTTAACACATAACTCCAAGGGAGATTCCTGAGCTTAAATGGTTTGAATCTATGTGGTTTTGTTTACATAAGGCCGAATTACTTTTCTGAAAGATTGTGTCAGTTTATACATTGTACCACCGGCAATGTATACATATAGTAGTTTAATCTCTGTCTTGTTAACATTGGGCATTATCATTTTATTTTTAAAAATTTTTATTGGGTTATAATTGATTTACAATGGTGTGTTAGTTTCTGCTTTATAATAAAGTGAATCAGCTATACGTATACATATATCCCCATATCCCTCCCTCTTGCATCTCCCTCCCACCCTCCCTATCCCACCCCTGTAGGTGGTCACAAAGCACCGAGCTGATCTCCCTGTGCTATGCGGCTGCTTCCCACTACCTATCTATTTTACGTTTGGTAGTGTATATATGTCCATGCCACTCTCTCACTTTGTCCCAGTTTACCCTTCCCCCTCCCTGTGTCCTCAAGTCCATTCTCTATGTCTTCAGAACCATTTTTTTTTTTAGATTCCATATATATGTGTTAGCATATGGTATTTGTTTTTCTCTTTGTGACTTACTTCACTCTGTATGACCGTCTGTAGGTCCATCCACCTCACTACAAATAACTCAATTTCATTTCTTTTTATGACTGAGTAATATTCCATTGTATATATGTGCCACATCTTCTTTATCCATTCATCTGTTGATGGACATTTAGGTTGCTTCCATGTCCTGGCTATTGTAAGTAGAGCTGCAATGAACATTGTGGTACATGACTCTTTCTGAATTATGGTTTTCTCAGGGTATAGGGCATTATCATTTTAAAAAAGAAGTTTTTAAAAAACTTTATTAGGTTAAAAAACTTAAGCCTAATTGTTTTTTTTTTAATAAATTTATTTTTTTATTTTTGGATGTGTTGGGTCTTCGTTTCTGTGAGAGGGCTTTCTCTAGTTGTGGCGAGCGGGGGCCACTCTTCATTGCGGTGCACGGGCCTCTCACTATCGCGGCCTCTCTTGCTGCGGAGCACAGGCTCCAGACACGCAGGCTCAGTAGTTGTGGCTCACAGGCCTAGTTGCTCCGCGGCATGTGGGATCTTCCCACACCAGGGCTCGAACCCGTGTCCCCTGCACTGGCAGGCGGATTCTCAACCTCTGCGCCACCAGGGAAGCCCCCAAGCCTAATTGTTTTTTATTAACATTTTTAAAATTACTATTGCAGTTGAATGTTTTCCCCTATAATTATTTACCAGTAACCAGTGCCCTCTCTTGTTTAAAAACAGATTTCAGGTAGTTTACATGCATATGTTAATTTGAGCAACATAACATAAATTAGATAGACAAAAATTAGTTGTGACAAAAATGGAAAATAACGGTAGAGAATTAATGGAATGAGAGTAATATAAAAATTCTTGACAGAAAGGCTTATACTTGCTTTGACAGGGACATCAATTGGATTATACATTTTTTAGCAGTCAATAAAAAAAAAAGTTTCTGGGAGTTCCCTGGTGGTCCAGTGGTTGGAACTCTGCGCTTTCACTGCCGAGGGCCCACATTCGATCCCTGCTTGGGGAACTAAGATCCCACAAGCTGTGCAGTGTGGCCAAAAAAAAAAAAAAGTTTCTAAGTAAACCAATCTACTTGCTATGCAAACGAAGCTTCAAGATATGTCTCCCAGCCAACCGACTCTCCTCATCTCTAACTTGTCTGCCACACCCAAGCCACATACACATTGTGGAGCTGGCATTGCTTATGAGTCTGGGCTCAGAGCCATAAACACCTGAGTCAGTGTCCCAGCTTTTCCACCTATCAGCAATGTGACCTTGGGTGTTATTTAACCTCTTATCAACCTCGTTTTCCTTATCTGGGAAATGGGGACGGTGAAACCTATTTTACATGGTTTTAAGGATTAAATTAGAGAATGTGTGTTAAAAAGCTTAGTACAGGTGCTCAGCGTGAGAATTCTAGAATTATGGTGATTAAATATTCATGTACATAATAGGATCCTTCTTTTGTTCCTGACTTTATTTATAGTCCTGTCATTTTTATAAGTGAGGAAACCGATGTCGGCAGTGGTTCAGTAACGTGCCCTTGGTCATTTGGAGATCTGGTAATGGAGTAGCCTCCTAACTCTTAAGAACTACTCTTCCACTGGCCATGCTTTCTCTCCCTTTGAAAGAAATCCTCGGGACTTCCCTGGCGGTCCAGTAGTTAGGACTCCACGCTTCCACTGTGGGGTGCATGGGTTCAATCCCTGGTCAGGGACCTAAGATCAACAAAAATGAAAGAAATCCTCTTGGTAGATTACTGTTGTTTAAAAAATGTCCATTTCTCTCATACAACAGCTTTACAATTATTTCACTTAATCTCTGTGGGATTATGTTGACATTTATGTGACTTTTCAAGGTTTCACTTTCTTGAGATCAAAGATGTATCAGACTCAACCCAGCCTGCCTGCTTCTTCCCACCTCCCCTCCCTGCCTTCCACAAACATCTGTTGAACCTAATTTGAGCGAGTCATGATTTAGGTTGTGGTGATCCAAAGTTGAATGATAGGTTCCCTCTCTTCAGAAGGTCACTCTGTTCTGGGAAAAATAGTCATGGGAACAAATGTTACAAGGAAATGTCATAAATGCTAATAGATTATATGCTCTTAGTCTTAACTGCATAGTTACCAACTTACTGTGACAGGAGAACTCAGATAAGGCTTCAGAGAGTCTTTTATTAGAATCTTGAGTCTGAGAACATCAGAGAGTGAGGAAAAAGGACATTCCCTGAGAGGAAATAGCATATGCAAACGTATCTAGCCACGAAGGAATATGTTTTATTTGGGGAGTATCTTTTTTGTAGCTGGAGCAGAATGTGTTTGTGGGGAATTGCTGGAGGTGAGCCTAGAAAAGGGGGAAGGAGCCAACATGTAAGTCATGCATAAAATATTGGCCTGTATCTTGTTGTTAGGGGGTGGGGATGACCCACTGAGATTTCCATTTTTGCACATAACTAAGGTCCTTATGGAAGTGTTACCGACCAGGGTTCTTAGCCTTCCCTGATCGATAGAAATTGATCAGAGGGACTTCCCTGGTGATGCACTGGTTAAGAATCTGCCTGACAATGCAGGGGACACGCGTTCGAGCCCTGGTCCGGGAAGATCCCACATGCCACAGAGCAACTAAGCCTGTGCGCCACAACTACTGAGCCTGTGCTCTAGAGCCCGCGTGCCACAGCTGCTGAAGCCCGTGCGCCTAGAGCCTGTGCTCCGCAACAAGGGAAGCCACCGCAGTGAGAAGCCTGCGCACCGCAACAATGAGTAGCCCCTGCTCGTAACAGATTCCCTTGCTCGCTCCCTTCCCGAGGTGGGGTGAGCTGGCTAGGGGTCGGCCAGAGGCGTGGCTTAGGTGGTCTGCCCACCCCTTAGGTGGTGGTGGGTGCAGGGGGCATGTGCAGTACCCTGCTTTTGCTCCTGACACCCAGTTTTTGCTTCCGGCTCTTCAGAAGTGGCAGTTGGGGTTGTTTTTGGCCTTTTTGTATCTTGTTGTCCATAATTTGCCCCAACTGGGCCTGCATGCAGTTATTTTTCCTCCCTTACAGTTTCTCTATGCTTTGTTGCTGGAGGAGACGTTAGTCCAGGTGCAAGCACTGCAGCAAAGGGTCCCAGGTCCCAGCCTGTCTCAAAAGGAGGTGGGGTTGGCTGAGGCAAGAAACTTGGATGGAAGGAAACACAGCTGGGAGGCTGTTGAGGGACCACGAGGGCGGCCCTGGGAGTAAAGAGGAGGAGATGAAAGAGAGCGTATTGAGGAACAGGACAGGTGGGAAGTGCTCACTGATCTCATGTGGCAGGCAAACATTAGATCAATCAACAACTGCTCCAGGGCCGTTGACTGGATGGACGGAAGTGCCATTATCAGCAATGATGTGTGCAAAAGGAAGGGGCAGATTTTTAAAGAGAAGGATAGCGAGTTCTGGTTTGGCAGGTTGGGCTCAAGGTCATTTGGGAACATTGAAATAAACATGTCCATCTGGCAGCCGAATATATGGGCTTAGAGCTCAGGACATTCTGATTTAAGAAGCATTGATGCTGTCAACCGTCCCTTGAAAATTTGGGAATCAAACGAGTAAGGAACATACTTACCAACTTTTAAAATAACTTTCCTTTTTTTAGTTGTTACAAAGGTCATACATTTTTAGGATATGATATTTAGAAAATATGGGCAAGTGAACATAAAATAAAAATTACACATAATCATTCCACTTCTTTTATTTTTAAAAAATATTTATTTAATTAATTAATTTATTTTGGCTGCGCCGGGTCTTAGTTGCGGTACGTGGGATCTTCATTGCGGCATATGGACTCCTTAGCTGCGGCGTGCATGTGGGATCTAGTTCCCTGACGAGGGATCGAACCTGGGCCCCCTGGATTGGGAGCACAGAGTCTTACCCACTGGACCACGAGGGAAGTCCCTTCACTTCTTACACACACACACACACACACACACACACACACACACACACACACCTTCATTTCTTTCAAAAACACATTTATGAATAAATAAATGGATATTTCAAAGGTGTTTTAAACTTAATAAGTCTGTTAGCCCTATTTTCAGGATTTTGCAAGGGTTGCTGTAACAAGGTATCACAAACTGGGTGGCTTAGAACAACAGAGATTTATCATCTAACAGTTCTGTAAGCTAGAAGTCTGAGATCAAGGTGCTGGTAGGGCTGTGCTCTCTCTGAAGGCTCTCGGGAAGGATCTGCTCCAGGCCTCTCTCCTAGGATCTGACGGCCCCAGGAGACTCTTGCCTTGTAGATAACCTTCTTCTTCCTGTGCCTTCATGTGGTCTCCCCTTTATGCACGTCAGTCTGCATGTCCAAATTTCCCCTTTTCATAAGGACACAGTCATATTCAATTAGGGCCCACCTTAATTACTTCATCTTAGTTTGACTGTCTGCAAATATCCTATTTTCAAATAAGGCCATATTCACAGGTACTGGGGGTTAGGACTTGAATATATCTTTTGGGGGGACACTGTGCAACCCCATAACACCATCCCAGGCTTGGGTCCTGCGTCCTGCATAGTTGCCAGGAGACCTGGACTGGACCACTGGTGAGCTGCGTGGATCCCTTTCGGGAAGAGCAGAGAAGGGCCTAACCTGAGGTTCTGTCTTCCTTTTCTCTGACTCTAACTGGGTTCTCTCTTGGCTCCTTCAAGAGGCTTCAAGCTAACTTCCCATAAGAGGAGAGTGGGAGGTATGTCTTTCTCAGAAAGAAAGACAAAACAGTTGAAAAAAGAGGGCTACTCCACAGAAGAGGTTAGAGCTCCTTCCCACGTGACCTGGTAAACATTTGGGCAGTTCCCCCAGATAGAGATTTGGGAGTTACTTTTTTTTTTTGGCTGCAGTGTGGCGTGCGGGATCTTAATTCCCTGACCAGGGATTGAACCCATGCCCCCTGCCATGGAAGCTCCGAGTCTTAACCACTGGACCACCAGGGAAGTCCCTTGGGAGTTATTCTTGATTTCTTCCTCAAACTCAAGTCCCATCCATCTCCCTCCCTCCCTCTCTCCCTCCTACAAAGCTGACTGGGTTTGCTTCACAACCAGGGCCCTATACTTAGAAGGGCTTCACATTTGGGGTGTACTATTCTGGGATCACAGTCTTGAGATGCTTAGTCATTTTATCTTTGAGCGTGTGTTTTGTACACAAAGTGTGATGGGACAGTGGTGTATGTGCCCACCTCCCCTGGACAGGTTCTTGGCTCCCTGCTGCTCACTACGTGCTGGTGCCCTGGGCCCTGTCTGGCATCTCCCCTCTCATCCCATCCAGTGACACCTGCCACCCTGTGCCGCTGGTGGAGGCCCGGAGCAGGGAGGGTCAGGGTCAGGCATGGTATCCTGCAGTGTCTGGGCTGGGGTATGGCAGTGGCCACCCCACCTGGGCTGGCAGCACCGCGGCACTGTTTAGTGGGTGACTAGGTGGGGGCCAGACGGTCTGCCCCGCGGCAGGCAGCTCATGGAGGTATTGCACAGAGGTTGCAAAACCTTTGAGGGTCACTTGTGGATCTGCAGGCCTGTGGTAAAGAAAGATGCCCGATTTGGCTTCCTTGCCCCGTTCTGGGGTATGAGGCATCTGGCAGCATGTGGGAGGGCGACCCTGTCAGGCCCAGGCTTTGCACAGGTGTCCCCCCGCTCCCACCCCCAGGTCATTGTGGAGCAGCCCCTGGGTGCCTGTGAGCTTCTACACTTACCTTGCACCCTGTGCCAGGGAACATTCCCTCAGATTCTTTCATGCCTGGGGTACCTTCTCTTCCTCCTTCCAAACTTCCTGAGCCTGGCTTAGGTCACTTTCTCCTGACCAGCTTCAGGCACCTTCTGGGAACGAGCAACGGAATATAAATTGCAAAACTTCAGTGATTCTGCCTCAGAGTTAAATGCTCTGATATTTGTGTTTACAGTCGGCATTGTACAATATAAAGGGGAGTGGTAAAATTCATGCTAATGATTAAAATTTTTGTTTTATTTTGAATACATTAAATAGGAAACAAAAAATATGGCAGTGACTGTAGTTAGCGCTGCTGTGTGGTGTATCTGTAAGTTGCTAAGAGAGTAGATCCTAAAAGCTCTTATCACAAGGAAAAAAACCATTTTTTTTTCTTTCTTTTTCTTTTTTTTTGGTTTTATGAGGTGATGGATTACCGTGATAATCATTTGGCAGTGTATGTAGGTCAAGTCATTATGCTGTACACCTTAAATTTCTGTGCTATATGTCAATTATATCTCAATAAAATTGAAAGAAAAAAATTTTAAAACTCATGACTAGTCTAGAGAGAGGGAGAGAGAGACTATGGAAGAAAGGAAAAGACTTTATATTTTAGTACCTTTAATGGATGTTTCCCGTGCTTTCTGAATAAGTGCCCTCCCATTTTCATTTTGTGCTTAGCCTTGCAAATTATGTAGCTGATTTTGGAGCCAGGTATGCAGGGACCAGGTAGTACCAAGAGCTGGAAATTCAGAAGTGCCCAAAGCAAAGCCCCTGTCCTCATGGAGCTTGTAGGCCAGTGGAGGAAACAAGATGGTAACTAGGTCACAAAAGAAGATAAAGATGAAAGTGAAATAAGATTCAGTTTACGATAAGTGCTGTCAAGGAAAGCAGCAGGATGATGAGACAGAGCATAATGAGGGAGGTTACCTGAGATGGAGGTCACGGGAGGCATTTACCTCCTTTTCTCTTCACCACTGTCACTGCCTCCTGGGCTCTCATGGATCTCCCTGACTTTCAGTGCTACCCTTAAATCCAGCTACTATACAGTCATGTGACTCATCTCTCTAAACAAACTCTGACCATTTCACATCCTTGGATGTTTCCCTATCACCTCCATTCTCTTAGTGTGGAAGCTGAGTGCATTCACACTTACTTCTTCAGGTTTACTTCTTAGCACTCCTGTTGCTTCTATTTTTTTTTTTTTTTTTTTCGGTACGCGGGCCTCTCACTGTTGTGGCCTCTCCCGTTGCGGAGCACAGGCTCCGGACGCGCAGGCTCAGCGGCCATGGCTCACGGGCCCAGCCGCTCCGCGGCATGTGGGATCCTCCCGGACCGGGGCACGAACCCGCGTCCCCTGCATCGGCAGGCGGACTCTCAACCACTGCGCCACCAGGGAAGCCCCCTGCTGCTTCTTTGCTTTAATAACATTGAGCCCCTTGCAGGCATACATGTAAGCTATACTGATTTTCACCTTCCTGCCTTTGCTCCTCTTTTTCCAGCCACCTGGAATGTACCCCCTGCCTTCCTTCCCATCTTTTATGACGGTCCTACTGTCACAATAACAATAATATTAACATCAACTATAATATTCATAACATTATCATTATTATTTGCAAGATGCCATGGGAGGGGGGTCTAGAAAGGAGTAACAGTTAATGTTATAATAAATGACATTTGAATGTTAATAACATTTAATGAGTGCTATGTTCCAGGCCTTGTTCTGAGCGCTTACATGTATTAACTTATATAGCCCTTGTGGACAGAGAATGTCACCTGCCATATCAGTAAACAAAGAATGTTGTGGCCATCAAGGCTTCAGCCACTGCAGCCGCCCCCTCCCTTCCCTCCCTTTCCCCCCGCACCATGGTAGACTCTGAGGGGTTTCAGGATGGAGAACACAGGATACCGGCCCTAGATAGTTAAGATGCACATCAAAGGAATGATTCAGCGAGCCCAGACTCTTGCATCTTCCCATACATGGAAAAGTGCTAAATTCATGAACTTGAGAGGTCTGGTTTTTCTTTAATTTACAGTAATCTTTTGATGTTCCGACTGCCTCAGTTTTTTTTGGAAAAACTTCTATATATTCTGGCTCCTCGCTTACCTCTTTGGAGCAGTGCCTCAGAACTATCTGAGAGACTGTCTCCCAGGCTTAAGTCCTCAGTACGTCCACCGAATAAAGCATAATTCTTAACTATAGGCTGCGCATTTTTTTCATTTGACACCCTCAGAATACTCCTGTGAGGTAGGTGTTATTATCCACTGCCTCGTTTCACTGAGGCACAGAGAAGTTAAGTGACTTGTCCAAGGTCACACACTGAGTAAGTAGAGGAGCTGGGATTCAAATCCAAGCAGTTCAGGTCCCAGAGCCATCACTCTTAACAAAAGTGCTATCCTGCCTTTATCCTTACTGCATCTTTTCATTGCACATTGTATTTGGAATGGTTTCTTTGCATGTCTGTGTCCCCAAAAGACTTTAACTCTTTGAGGGAAAGGATAGTATTGTACTAACCCTTGTATCCCCAGTCCCTGGTACATAGTAGGCTTTCGATAAATATTGGTTGAACTATTAAATTTGAATTGGATTAGCCTTGAATGAAAGATCATAAGATCATGAAGATATGATCACTTTACTAAGTTCAAGAACCAACATCTTAATGTATTAGTACCCCTAATAACAATACTCCCAGAAGCAAATAAATAAATGCTTATTTGTGAGAAATGAAGGTATAGATGTAGACATAATCTATTCGTTTGCTGGTAAGGATTGTCTTTAGCCAACTTGGAGAAAAATAATCAATACAGTTTGCACTTGACTATTTATATTACTTTAAGAAAGATTTTTGGTCAATACTGCTTTTGTTAGAGGTTCAGAACATTTCTCTTTCTATCCCTACCCTGTAAGTTCACTCCTTTGTTGTTTCTGACTGGGTCAGTGGAGTGTGGTTTTTCCTGCATTTCTGACTCTGTCCCACGTCTTCCTCAGCACCAGGCCCATGGCTGTGCATTTCAAGTGACTACATAGCTAGGCTTCTCGGTGGTGGGATTGGAAGGAGATTTGGTATCCTGGCTGCCCTCCCAAATCTCTCCTCCACCTTTAGGAAGATTTTTCTTTATCATTCCCTGCTAAGAGGCAGCAACAATAAATATGCACATACGTAACTTGGGATGAAGCATATTAGCACTAGCTTGTTCATGATTCATTCATTATTGAGACCAGTGGGCCTTACAAGTTTGTATCCGCTAAGGGATGAGATATAGGCTGATACTGAGAGGGGCTGGCTCAGTGTGGCAGAGGAAGCCGCAGGAGAATCGTAGCCAGGGTATAAGATTCATTATTTCTCTACAATTTTGCTTGGGATTGCTTCTGCCAGTAGTAAAATTGTAAGAGGTGCACTGTGGACTACAAACAAAAAAAATCACCTGATGTTAGCCAATAACTTTTTGTATTTTGTATTTTGGTTGTAGAGACTGTGAACACAACAATATCATTCTCCTTCAAGGGAATACGATTTTCTGAGGTATTGTTCAAGTCATTTTGTACTTCCTTAACCTTTTGCAGTAACAGATGTGTTAAGAATTTGAAACAAGTGATTCACAGCTTCTAAAAATATCGATTCAAGATTAAGATGTTCAAGGCTTTTTTTCACTTCTTTTTGGTTTTCGATATTTTGCTCTTTCTTCTTTCTGTGGAATATGGAAAAAATAGAAAACTTACACCAAAGAAAGCCCTTTTTAAATTTTATTTTTTCCTTCCAACATACCTTGCTAAAAGTAATGCTCATTGTTAATATGTCGAATGATCTTTGGGTGAAAGCACTGTAGGACCATTGTGTATAACTCAGTGACTGCCTCCATGGATAATAATGATGTAATTTTAGATATTTGCATTAGAAATGCAATGAAATTTTGCACATGTTTCACTTTTGGTAACTATTTTAAGATAAACATTAATAATGCATATTCTTTACCTATTTTGTTACAAATTATATCTAATGTTTGAAGATTTCATAGGCTAGGCTAGAAAACTGAGAAAGTAAAAACCAATTCAATTTAAATGGCTTTCTCCTAGTAAGATAAAATTCTTATAAAAGTCTTACAAAATAGAAGCATCTAACATTTTATATTACTTGTATTTCTTACTACTCGTTTTAGGGACGATACAAGTGTATTACAGAAGCCATTGCTGGGAACACTGAAGAAAGGCTCCTTTGCTTGAACTTTACCGTCATATACCACCCTGATTTCAGTTAGAATAAATCGAGTATATGTTTTTACTTTTCAAAGGTTTCATTCTTCATTTAAAATCTTTTTTTTTTTAATTTATTTATTTTATTTATTTATTTTTGGCTGTGTTGTGTCTTCTTTGCTGCGCGCAGGCTTTCTCTAGTTGCGGCACGCGGGGGCTACTCTTCGTTGCAGTGCACAGGCTTCTCATTGCAGTGGCTTCTCTTGTTGTAGAGTACGGGCTCTAGGCGTGTGGGCTTCAGTAGTTGTAGCACGCGGGCTCAGTAGTTGTGGCTCGTGGGCTCTAGAGCACAGGCTCAGTAGTTGTGGCGCACGGGCTTAGTTGCTCCGCGGCATGTGGGATTCTCCCGGACCAGGGCTCGAACCCGTGTCCCCTGCATTGGCAGGCGGATTCTTAACCACGGCTCCATCAGGGAAGTCTTTTCACTTAAATTTTTTTTTTGCACAGTGTATTAGTTTGCTAGGACTGCCATAGCAAATACCACAGACTGGGTGGCCTAAACAACAAATTTATTTTTCACAGTTCTGGAGGCTAGAAATCTGAGATCAAAGTGTCAGCAGATTTGGTTCCTTTTGAGGCCTCTCTCCTTGGCTTGTAGATGGCCTTCTCCTCCCTGTATCTTCACATTATCTTCCCTCTGTGCGTGTGTCCTAGTCTCCTCTTCTTATAAGGACACCAGTCATATTGGTTTAGGGCCCCCCTGAGTGACATCATTTTACCTTAATTACCTGTTTAAAGACCCTGTCTCCAAATCCAGTTGCATTCAGAAGTACTGGGGGTTAGGGCTTCAGCATGTGAATTTTGAACGTTCACAATTCAGCCCATAGCACACATAGACACATAGCCCATAATACAGCCTCTTCAATCGGTCAACTTCTCTCCATTTCCTGCCTCTACTCTGGGACAAGTTGCCAGCATTTCTCCCCTGGACTCCTCTGCTGCCTCCTGACTGATTGTCCTGCACCTGGTCAGGTACCTCAGGTAAGTTATCCTCCACAAAGGTAGTTTCAATAATACTTTCAAAATACAGGTCCTGTCACGTCACTGCAGTGCAAATGGAACAAAACAAAACAAAAACAAACAAGGCCCTTCCTATGGCTTTTGATGCCTTTCGGGATAAAGCTGGAATCTTTCAGAGAGTATGCCAGGCCCTGCCCACCCTTTCCCTCTCCAGCCCCTTTTCCCACCACCCTCCCCTTGCTCTCTGTGTTCCAGAATGTGCCATACTCCCTCCTACTCCAGGACCTTCACCCACACAGTTCCCTCTACCTCAGCCCCATGCCTCCACATTACCCGACCTTTACCCCTTATCAGTAACAGGTGTGGATCTTCATTGGCTCAGGTGCTACTTTCCCAGGGAATTATCATCAGGTAGCATGAAGCACACCTCTTACACTTTTTTTTTTTTGCAGTACGTGGGCCTCTCACTGTTGTGGCCTCTCCCGTTGCGGAGCACAGGCTCCAGACGCACAGGCTCAGCGGCCATGGCTCACGGGCCCAGCTGCTCCGCGGCATGTGGGATCTTCCCAGACCGGGGCACGAACCTGTGTCCCCTGCATCGGCAGGCGGACTCTCAACCACTGTGCCACCAGGGAAGCCCCTCTTACACTTTTGATACTGGACAGAGGCAGTCCTGAGTAAAATTCTGCAGAAACTATATAACATGGAGCCAGGCTTCCAGTCTCCTGTGGCTTTCTTGGTCCCCCATATCCCTTTCCTCCACCCACCTTTACCTCATCCAGGCAGGGCCAGCTTTCTTTGTGATATGCTTTTGTCTACCTGTGTCCCTTCCTTCCAGTTCTTGACACTCCTTTTGTCATTATATCCACCATCTGTCACAAGACTCAACTCCATGATCCCAGACAGGGTAGTCAGCTCAGTTTTGCTCAGCACTCTTGACCCAGCACCTAGCATAGTACTTAGGCTTGAATTTGCTCTGAATCCATATTTGTTGAATGGATAAACAAACATTTTCTTCTTAGAAAATATTCAAATAATAGGTTAACTATAGAAAGCAATATTCCTGCAATCATTCAACTAGTATTTATTGAGCTCCTGCTATATGTCAGGCCCTGTTCTAGATGCTGGGGATACAGCATTTAACAACCCAGGCAAGACATATCCCTGCCCTCATTGAGTTTATATTTTTGTGGGAAGAGACTGACAACTAAATTACTTTAGAAGTGAGCATGCTTTGTAAGTGTCATGAAGAACAATAAAGCAGGGCAGGGTGTAGGGACCCGGGTGGGGAGGTAGTGGTGGTTGTGCTTTCAGATAGAGTGGTCAGGAAAGGCCCCACTGAGAAGATGATATTTGAAAGAGTTGAGGGAGCAGGCCATGTGGCTTTCTGGGAGTAAAGGCATTGTAGCTGAGAGAACAGCTGATGAAAAGACCCAGGGGTCAAGGAAGAACAGGGAGCTGTTCAGATGAAGTGAGTGAGGGGAGATGAGGTCAGAGAGGTGTACGCGTTGGCGGTGGGTAGGCACGTGCTGTAGAGTTTGATAGGCCATTGGTAGGGCTTTGGCCGTTGCTCTGAATGAGATGGAAAGCTCCTGGAGGGGTCTATGTGGGAGAACGATGTCAGCTCACATTTTAAAAAGTCTTATTCTGGCAGCCATCTGCTTAGACATGGGAAAAAACTAGGGAGCTTTTTGTGATCATCTAAGTAGGAAAGGAAGGAGGAAGTTGGGAGACTTTTGAAGTAATCCAGGTAAAAGATGATGGAGGAGGTGGTGAGAAGTGACCTACAGTGGATATATTCTGTAAGTAGAGACAACTCCAAAAATACTTTTGTCGATGGGTTGTAGGTAGGATATGAGACAGAGAGTGGAGTCAGGGATGATTCCAACTTTTTTGCTTGAGCAAATGGAAGGATGGAGTTGCCATTACTTGAGATGGGAAAGTCAGGGAGGAGCACGTTTTAGGAAGGGAAACCAAGAACTTTGTTATGGACATGTTGAGATATCATTAGACATCCAAGTGGAGACTTCCTAAAGGCACTGGATAAATGAGGAGAGGTCTCCTGGGCCAGAGATCGACACTTGGAAGTTGCCAACACGTAGACAGGAGTGTTGAGAGAGAAAGTAAGAGGTCCAAGGATTGAGCCCTGGGGTTCTCCCTCATCAGGGAGTGGGAGGTTTAGGAGGAGCCAGCAAAAGAGAGGGAGTGGCCATGGAGGTAAGAGGAAAACCTGGAACGCTGGCCTATTGGAAGTCAGGTGAAGAAACTCTTTCCACAATTTTCATCTGCTGATCTGTTAAATAAGATGAAGACTGAGTGTTGACTTGGATTTTGCATTGTGGAGGTCTGTGATTTGATAATGTCACCAATAGAGAGTCCCCTGAATTTTCTAAGCATCAGTTCCAACCATGTGCCACCCAAATGTAGGGGTCATTTATTAAGCTCTCTGCAATGCTCTGTGCAATCCCCACTCACTAAGGTTTGAGGTAGGAGGGCAGGTCCTTACCCACCTCCATTTCGTCCTTTAAGAGGAGGGGTTTGGGTTGAGGGTCACAGCACAGCTTTCTCTAAAAACACTTCCACAAATCTCCTTTAAGATCCTCCCCTGCATAAAAGATCCCTTGACCCTTTTTTATACTTGATGGAAATACTTTTATTACTTGGTGTAAATATTTTTTATATACTTCATGTATGATGTAACTTTTGAACTCTTGAGGGGGTTCCAGAGCTGGGGAATGGGTTATCAGACATTCCCTATTCCTTGATGTTGTTCTTCTATAGCCACAGCCCTAGCTCCAGGAATGGATCCTGATTTGCTAGATCAGCCAGTGTGGGGTATTCTCCAGGGAATTATTGGTCCAGTTGGGCACGTGACTGAAATTGGCTCAGTCAGACGGCAAAAAATACTAAAATTCCTTGGCCGGCTCACTGGATATAAACAAGGAGGATATTGCCTCCATTTCTGCTGACAATCATCTGATGACCAAAGGGGAGCCAGACTTTAGATGAAGCCAATGCTGTGGACAGAAGAATAGAGAATTAGAAAGAACCTGCAACTCTGCAGACACTGTTGAGTCATTGAGTTAACTAAGCCAGATCCTGCCATACCTCTGGACAGTCCTGTTATTGGTTTAGTGAGTTGGAGTCAGGACTCTATTACTTGCAGCTGAAAGCATTCTCGTTGATTTACAACTACACGGTCTGACTCATCCCAGAAGTCAGGTTAATTTCAGATTCTGTAACTCCCTTTGCTCCCTTCTCACTTTTTCCATTGCTTTTTTTTTTAATTTAATTTTTAAAAATTGAGGTGGCATTGATTTATAAAGTTGTATATTTCATGTGTACATCATTATATGTCTACTTCTGTGTACCCTGCAGCAGGCTCACCACCAAAGATTTAGTTTCCATCTGTCCCCGTATGGTTGATCCCCTTTACCATTTCACCCTCTCCCCACCCCTCTCTGGTAGCCACTACTCTGTTCTCTGTATCTACAGTTTGTGTTTGTTTTTTCCATTGCTTTAACCCTTCCATTGCTGATACTTGTGGGGCAACTTATCTATTAGGCATAGTGGGCACAGTGCTTAAGGCCCTCAAAAATGTTTTAAAATTGCCCCTCCCCCTTCAGTGTTGACCCTGAACCCTCTTTTCTTTTTATGTTTTGGGGGAGGAGCCACCACATCAGCAGCCATCATCAACCAACCAGTGGGATCTACTTAGTGGTAAGTGGATTAGCTGTTTAAATGCTAAGGGTCACTGGCCTGACCACACCACAGCAAGGCCACTCAGGTTCCTGCAGAGATGGCCTCAGTTTCCACCTTTGCCCCCAAATGTTTACTTCTTGCCTGATTGAGGAGGAGGGTTTCGAGACCCCAGATTGGAGGCCATTGAGCTCTTACCCTGCCTTGCCGTGTAGATACATGATATGAAGTGGGGATGGTGGGCTAAGGGGCTCTGACTGTCAGTTGGAGATACTTGCCTCATGTAGATCAAGCTTTAATGTTTTTCTCACATCCTAGTGATAGCAGACCCTACACCAAGTGGATATCAGAGTTAATACTGTGAGGAGACAAAATAATGAGAGTAGTTTTACCAAAGATCATAAAATATCACATAATGTCTGCATTTTACCACTGATTTGAGTACATCCTTAGAAAACAGAATGTAGCAAAAACCCAGGACATTTTTAGAAATTGTATGCTCTCTAGCAACTTTGTGTGAATTTTTTTACAAGCACTGTTTTTTGTTATATAAAATGTTATAAAAATAGAAGCAAATGTTTAAAAATTTTAATTTCTCTTAAAATCAGAATTTAAAAAACAAATATAACAATGAATATATAATAACGAATCTAGTCTGGGTTATATTCATCTTTATGCCAAGTCAATTATAAAATATACTTTATTGTTTTTTTTTGTTTGTTTGTTTGTTTTGTGGTACGTGAGCCTCTCACTGCTGTGGCCTCTCCCGTTGTGGAGCACAGGCTCCGGACGTGCAGGCTCAGTGGCCATGGCTCACAGGCCTAGTCGCTCCACAGCATGTGGGATCCTCCCGGAATGGGGCACGAACCCGTGTCCCCTGCATCGGCAGGGGGACTCTCAACCACTGCGCCACCAGGGAAGCCCCCTAAAATATACTTTAAAAAAAGTTTTGTTTATTTATTTGGCTGCTCTGGGTCTTAGTTGTGGTACATGGGATCTTCGTTGCCTCGTGTGGGATCTTCAGTTGTGGCATGCTGGATCCTTTTAGTTGTGACATATGGGATCTTTAGTTGTGGCATGCAGCCTCCTTTAGTTGTGGCACGTGGGATCTTTGGTTGTGACATGCAAACTCTTAGTTGCAGCACGTGGGATCTAGTTCCCTGACCAGGCATTTAACCCGGGCCTCCTGCATTGGGAGTGCGGAGTTGTAACCACTGGACCACCAGGAAGTCCCTAAAATATACTTTTTAATATATGTATTTTTGAAGCAGAAAGGGGGCCCATGAAAGCAAAAGCACTAGGACCCAAGAAAGTCATAACATGGTTCTGATGCTTGGTTACTACACTCTCTGCTTTGGGGACTTTTGCTAATATTAGAAGGTTGCTAGATGAATAGACTTCTTCAGTGTTTATTTAATGCCTATTTTTTTCCAGGCACTGTGCTAGGCCTTGAAGATGTGGAGGTAAACAAGACAAACAAGAATAGCTCCTCCCTTCACAGAATTTTTGATCTAGTAAGAAAATCGAACAACAAAACAAGTGATTATTGGAAAATATGATGGGGGGTCATTGTTGGAGGGGAAGAATAGAGTGGTGGGGCAAGATACAAGAGGAGAATTGAATCTAGTCTAGGGGGATGGGAAAAGATCTCCTGGAGGCAGTGACATGGAGGCTGAGGGTTGGAGGATGAGTTTGAAATTAATCCAAGTGCTATATTCCAGGCATAGGAAAGAGCAGGTGCCAGGTGGAGAGGTGAGAGAAATACAGCATATTCAAGATGTTGAGAACATCTAATAGTTACTGATGCTTATCATGCCAGATGGTGGCCACTTTTCTAGGCATTTTGCAAGTAATAAAGCATTTAATCCTCATAGCTATCTAAGAGATAGGTACTAGTATTATCACCATTTTACAGGTGAGGAAGATAGAGAAGAAGCACAGAAAATTAAAGTAACTTATTCAAGGTTATACACCTAGTAAGTGGCAGAGCTGGTGTTGGATCCTGACAGTCTGGCTCCAGGCTTAGGTTTCTCCTCTTCTTTTCAGGTATAGCTGGGAGTTAAAAAGTGAGAGAGAGAGAGTTGTCGGAGGTGAGGCAGGGGACAGCGCTGCATTGCTGGGCTATCCTTTGCCCTCTTTTTTTTTTTTTTTTTTTTTTTTTTGCAGTACGCGGGCCTCTCACCGCTGTGGCCTCTCCCGTTGCGGAGCACAGGCTCCGGACACGCAGGCCCAGCAGCCATGGCTCACGGGCCAAGCCGCTTCACAGCATGTGGGATCTTTCCGGAGCGGGGCACGAACCTGTGTCCCCTGCATCGGCAGGCGGACTCAACCACTGCGCCACCAGGGAAGCCCCTACAATTGACATCTACTCTTCTACTCTTGTCTCTCATTCCCCAAACCCTCCAATGGCCCATCTAATCATCCTTAGAATGAAATCCTACCATTTGGCCCATAAGACCTGGCATCTTCTGGTCCCCAAAGCCCACCCTTCCAACTTCATGGCCTACTTCTGTTGGCATCTTTCATTTGGTTCTGGCCACACTATCTCCTTACTTTTCCTCCAAAATGTTTAACACATTTTTATCTCTGATCTTTGCAATCATCATTCCCTGAGCATGAAATGTCTTCCAGATATTTACATAATTTATTCATTCTTTCCATTAAATTTTCTGCTCAAATATAACTTCTTCAGAGAGTCCTTCCCTGGTCAGTCTATATAAAATAGAACCCACGGGCTTCCCTGGTGGCGCAGTGGTTGAGAGTCCGCCTGCCGATGCAGGGGACACGGGTTCGTGCCCCGGTCCGGGAAGATGCCACATGCCGCGGAGCGGCTGGGCCCGTGAGCCATGGCCGCTGAGCCTGCGCGTCTGGAGCCTGTGCTCCGCAACGGAAGAGGCCACAACAGTGAGAGGCCCGCGTACCGCAAAAAAACCCAAAAACAAACAAAGAAAAAAACACTCAAAAGCTGGCTTGAAATGTTCACTGTCCAAAACCAGGTCATTTAGTGCATCAAAATATATAAGAACAGTAATAGATTATTATCTATTAAAATATGAAGAGTCTTTAGAGGTGTACAAGTAAGTAAATAAAATAATAAAGAAACAGGAGAGAAGGGAGTATTCTTTCTTACAGTAGAATACCAACTAGTAATGAAGTTAGAAGGAATAATGGAGTTACAAAATTACCAGATTTTAACCATCACAGTGAAGTTTTATTCAGGCAAGAATCATCAATGAAAAAAAAAAAAGCATCATCAATGGATGCTACATCTAGGGAGGGAAAGTCTGAAGAGAAAGGAAGTGTTTACCCAAAGTATCCTCCACCGTTACTTATTAATTACAACAGGAAAAGTAATAACTATCGAGTGGAGAAACGAGAAGACACCTTCACAAAGCAGTCACAGTTAACGTCGCCAATAAAGTGTAAGTGGACATCATGTGTCTCCCGATAGGACTCCTTGAAAAGGACACAATGCCATTCATCTAGCATTGCAGGCAAAATGCACTGAACTTATCATGAGGACACATTAAAGAAACACAAATTGAAGATTGTTGTATAAAATAACTGTTTTCTTGCCAAATACCATGTCATGAAAGACAAAGAAAGGCTGAGACATGGCAACTAAATGAAATAAGTAACCCTTCTTTGGATCCTAGCCCAGACAAAAATTGTTTATAAAGGAAATTATTAGGACAATTGAGATGAAATGTGGACTACATATTAAATTCAAATTCCTTATTAAATTTCTTGATTTTAATAATTATACTATATGTAAGAGAATATCCTTGTTTATAAAGGGTAAAGGGGCATGGTGTATATAATCTACTCTTGAGTGGTTTAGAAGAAAAAATATATATGCACAAACATATTTTATATATGTACACATACACACACATATGCAGAGAGAATTATAAAGCAAATTAGTAAAATATTAAAAATTGGTTAATCTAGGTATACAAGAATTTAACCATTCCTGCAAATTTTCTGTAAATTTAAAACTAAATTCTGAAATTAAAAATTTATTTTAAATGATCTGTAAATAAAAATTTTTAAATTAATTTGAAAAAAGAAATAAACGGGCATTGGCATTATACTTATTTAGTTAAACTAACAGAAGTTGAGATGTGGACTCTCAGAATTCTGCTCCTTTACACAAGAGCCCCAGTGTGTTCCAAAAAGAGTATAGTATTCAGGTAAGATGAGAGAACTTGGAACATGGTAGGTTTACCATAAATATTATTTATCTCCCTTAACGTCCCACTTCCATGTTTTCTTTTTTTATATAATATAGTAATCACAATATATTGACTTTTTTCTTTTTTTAATAATTTTATATTTATTTATTCATTTGGCTGTGTTGGGTCTTAGTTGCGGCACGTGGGATCTTCATTGTGGTGTGTGGGATGTTTTTGTTGTGGCGCACGGGCTCTCGTTGTGGTGCACAGGCTCCAGAGAGTGCGGGCCCAGTGGTTGCGGTGGGTGGGCTCTCTAGTTGTGACGTGCGGGGTCCAGAGCATGCAGGCTCAGTAGCTGCGGCATGCGGGCTTAGTTGCCCCGCAGCATGTGGGATTTTTGTTCCCTGACCAGGGATCGAACCCACGTGCCTTGCATTGGAAGACGGATTCTTAACCACTGGACGACCAGGGAAGTCCCATGTTTTCTTTTATAAACTACTCAAAGATGGAAATTTCCAGTGCTTTAGAGTGGAAATCAGAGCCTCTAGGCTGCTTTTTTTTTAATCTTCATTTTCATATATATACATATATTTTTTAAATTTTTAAAATTTTTTTAACTTTTGACCCCCTTCACCTATTTCTCTTACCTTCCACACCCGGCCTCTGGTAACTACCAATCTGCTCAATGTATCTATAAGCTTGGTTTTTGTTTTTGTTTAGACTCCACATATAAAAGAGATCATATCTATCATATTTGGCTTTCTCTGTCTGACTTATTTCACTTAGCATAATGCCCTCCAAGTCCATCCATATTTTCACAAATGGCAAGATTTCCTTCTTTGTTATAGAAAAATAATATTCCATTGTATACATCTATGTGTGTGTGTGTACATATATATATCTTACATCTTCTTTAACCATTCATTCATTGACAGACACTTAGACTGTTTCCATGTCTTGAGTATTTATTGTAAATAGCGCTGCCATGAACATTGGGGATCATATATCTTTTCACGTTAGTATTTTTGTTTTCTTCAGATAAATACCCAGAAGTGAAATTGCTGGATCATACAGTAGTTCTATTTTTAATTTTTTGAGGACCCTCCATACTGTTTTCTATAGAAGCTGCATCAATTTACATTCCCATCAACAGGGCACAAGGTTTCCCTTTTTTCTACATTCTCTCCAACATACTTGTTATTTTTTGTCATTGTGGTGATAGCCCTTCTAACAGATCTGAGGTGACATCTCATTGTGGTTTTGATTTGCTTTTCCCTTTGATTGGTGGTGTTGAGCATCTTTTCATTGTACCTGTTGGCAATCTGTATGTCTTCTATAGAAAAATGTCTATGCAGATCTTCTGCCCATTTTTCAACTGGATCGTTTGTTTTTCAGGCCTCTTTTTTATGTCAGTGCCCTCTGTCTGTCACCAGTCACTACTGCTTGTACTGCTGTGCCAGCTCCAGGGTCTGGCCAGTGCCTGTCAGCCACTGGGTGGGCTTCAGATCATGACTGGGTCATGACCAGGTGGGCAGAGTTCTCTGTCACTGGACTAGTCCCGGTGCACAGAGCCCTCGCTCTAGTTGGTTTGCTGATGGAAGCCAGGAAACATTGATCCCAGACCTGGATCTATCACGCATCTGACCTCAGGCTTTATCATCCTCACCTGCCAAGTGACAGGTTTGAACTGGATCATCTCTAAAGGCCATGGCTTGATGAAACAGGAAAACCTAAAACATGATTTACCCTCTTAAAGAATTCTATTACTTTCTAATTTTATCTTGGGTGTTTTATGTTCTTAGAGCATAGAGAGTTTATATAATGTGAGTCAAAAATTAGACATGAACCCAAACCCTCACTTTCCATTTTAAATTAAATTTTTGTTCACAGAGAATAGTGGAATATTAGGAATGTAAAAGAAATCCTTCAAGTTGACAACCCACTGGGTACAAGACAGCTGAAATGTATGAGACAGAAGCCATTTCTTCTTCTTTTTGTTAAAAGTAAGTTAATGTGGTTAACTCATGGCTGTTTAAGAGGGATAATTTGCTCAGAGGGAAGAAAAAGTGGTCATCCTTGAATTTTTAAAGGGAAATTATAAGGCAATGTAAGTCTGTGAGCATCTCAGCTTCTGACTGTCCCTGATCGAGCTCTTATATGCTTTGCCTTCTACCCAGACACACCTCTTCATCTCTCTCAGAAGAGTACTGTCTGATGATCTTTGTTCCCTAATAACTGTGCGCAAGAATAGATATGATTCTCCTTTCATTCAGAATATCTGCCCTGAGTTCTATTCTGTGCCAGGTGCTGTGCATGGAGGATACAAATAGAAAACACTTCCCTGGCTGCAGGGCCTTCACAGGCTTGTCAGTCCAGAAATTAGAGGATAAAAAGTGAATCAAGCAAAGATCAAATGGGAAAGAGTGGCTTCATGCCCTAACGCTACCTAACAATAAAAATCTCTCAAAGAACAACAGGTGAAAATGAAAACAAAAACACAAAGGGTACAAAAAAAAATGCCAGTGACAAGAATAAAGAGATTGTTCATTTCCACTTGCAGCATGGTGACTCAAAATCAAACATGGACATTTGCATGGTGTCCATGGTCTATTGTTTTTTTAAAAAAAACAACTTCAGAAAGAGTAAACCAAGTTCAAATAAATTAATGAGAAACTTTAAAAGCTCTTAGCTGTAAGTTATTATTACTGTGTCAGTCAGGGTCCCAGCAGAAAACATGACACATTTAAATTAGGATAATTTAAGGAGCCTTTAGTAAAGAAAGAGTTTACCGAGGCCCAGGTGTGGGGAAACCATGAAGATTAGTGCAGGACCCCAGGGCTAGGAGCAGAGGAACTCCATTATTGCTTTAGGTCAAGGGTAGGGGACCATGTACAGGAACTGGGAGGTAGAGGGTCTGTCTGACGGAAGCGGACATCCCCTACATCCTTTATGCAGCTAGACTAGCCAGAAGTAACCCCACAGGGAGGGACTTCACTCTGCTTCCTCCCTCAGATCTCCTGCTGGGGTCCCCGCTGGCTGAACCCAGTGGAACCAGAAGGCGTGGAAGCAAGCTTCATCCTTACAGGTCAGCCCCCAGGGCACAGAGCAGGGCGGAGAAGGGAGGGGTGAGTGGAAGATGTCCAGAACAACTCCATGACAGGAAATTGAACGTCAGCATTCACAAAGACATTAGCTCACCTTCCCAGCCAACGTTTGACAAAATCCTAGAACAGGTCACTTAATGGTTACTGAATGTGGATGACACACCTTGACAGGGCATCCATCAAAAATTTTGCCATGTATTAGGGACACCTTTTCGAAATTAGTAAGGCAGTGTAATCTAAACAAAAAGGGTGTTCTGCATGTGAGAAAAACCACTTCCTTACTAACCATAAGCAGGAAGCTGTCCTGAATATTTTTTGGTATTGTATGATCAATAACAAAGACCAGGAAAGTCTTACTAAGAAAGTCAGTCTATTCTTGGAGCAGGCTCTGCTAAATCGTGAAGGGCAAATGATGAATTTGCCTTTGTCATCCTTCCCCTTTTCTTTCAGCAATCCCCCATCTCCTTTCCTACATGGCTGTTTGTGTGTTTGTTGTTTATTAGAACTTTTTTATCTTCGTGGCCTTTTGGGGGAAGTGAGCACATTTCCTGATCCACTCATCCTCTGGGGATTTTCTACAGGAAAAGATTTTGTTCTAATTTAATGGAAGAACCAGTTTCCTGAACCAGTTCCCATCCTTAATAAGCCCCCAGGAACAACAGCACAGAA
Organism: Monodon monoceros; assembly: GCF_005190385.1. Lineage (NCBI taxonomy): Eukaryota > Metazoa > Chordata > Mammalia > Artiodactyla > Monodontidae > Monodon > Monodon monoceros. The sequence goes on along the minus strand of NW_021703770.1, from coordinate 58,545,426 downwards.
TCAGAGGGTTCAAACAACATCATTTGACTTGTATTTTTTTTTTGAGATAAGCACTGTTATTTTTCCCATTTTAAGGAGCATCCACTGTCTATAACCATGCATTCTATTTTTATTTTACTTTTAAAATTTTATCCAAGTATAGTTGATTTACAATGTTGTATTAATTTCTTCTGCAGAACAAAGTGACTCAGTTATACATATATATATTCTTTTTCGTATTCTTTTCCATTATGGTTTGTCAGAGGATATTGAATATAGTTCCCTGTGCTATATATACAGTAGGACACCTCGTTGTTAATCTGTCCTATATAGAGAACAGATTTGCCTCTGCTAATTTCAAACTCCAATCCTCCCCTCCTCTCTGCCTCCCTCCCCCTTAGCAACCACAAGTCTGTTCTCTATATACGTGAATCTGTTTTTACTTTGTAGATATGTTGATTTGTGTTGTATCTTAGGTTCCGCATAAAAGTGATATATGGTCTTTGTCTTTCTCTTTCTGACTTACTTCGCATAGTATGATAATCTCTAGGTCCATCCTTGTTGATGCAAATGGCATTATTTCATTCTTTTTGATGGCTGAGTAATATTCCATTGTATATATGTACCACATCTTTATCCATTCATCTGTTGATGGACATTTAGGTTGTTTCCATGTCTTGGCTATTGTAAACAGTGCTGCTATGAACACAGGAGTGCATGTATTTTGAATTATAATTTTGTCTGGGTATATGCCCAGGAGTGGGATTGCTGGATCATATGGTAGTTCTATTTTTAGTTTTCTGAGGAACCTCCATACTGTTTTTCATAGTGGCTGCACCAATATACATTCCCACCAACAGTGTAAGAGGGTTCCCTTTTCTCCATACCCTCTCCAGCATTTGTTATTTGTAGACTTTTTAATCATGGCCATTCTGACTGATGTGGTGTGGTACCTCATGGTAGTTTTGAATTTGACCACGCATTCTAAAACACCCACTATTGCTTATATATCATGGCTTAAACTAAATCTCGATTTATTAGTTGTAATTTACCATTTGACCTCTTTACACAGCCAAAGAGGCATGGTGGACCCTGCCCCTCACACTGTGCTTCTGGCCCCATGACTTATGGGTGAGCCCAGAGGCTGACCCAGGAGTCTTTCTCCACTGGAAACAGTAGAAAGACTCAGCACGGAGTGACTGAAGGATGGAAGAAGATCTCAGTGGATCAAGTTGCCTCATTTTGAAGGTTGGGTAAAGCATGGTGCCCAGTAACACAATCTTTGTGCACAAGACACAAGAGAAAAGCTATTCTGCTACCTGAGTCCAGTGACAGGCAACTGGTAAATAAATGCCGGGTGTACTGGTCAGGCCTGGCTTTGCATCCTGGCTCAGCCGCGAACTGTGTGATTTATGCCTCCATTTTCCACTCTAAAATACGGCTGATAATAACATTTACCAGCTCAGGTGATGGTGAGGATTACCAGCCAATGCATGTAAGGTGCCAGTGCCTGAGATGCAGTAATCTCTCCACAAATGATGGCTATGAGGATGATAATCAAGATAATTCAATCAACCAAAGTATTGAGTCAGATCCAAGTCCAGGTTATTTTAAATCTCAGGCATGTTTCCCATTTGCTCTCTTGCTTCTATTCTCAGGCTGCTACCTAGGCCAGGCTTAGATCTCTCTCTCTGCTTAACTGGTCTTCCTGCTTCTAGGCTTGTCCCCTCTTACCTTTCCGTCACTCTGCAGCCTCAGATTCTTTGTCCTCACCCCTTCCCACCTATCACATCTCTCCATTTAGTTCTACTTCTCCATCTTTCAAACCACTCTTCTAGGTCTTTTTCTTGCTTGCTTGCTTGCTTGCTTGTGAGATACAGCAGGCATGCAAAAAAAAATGTACAAACTCTGTACACAGTTTAAGGAATGATCGTAAACTACTCAACAACACTGTTGCTCTCCAGAACCCTCTCCACTCCTGTGTGCCCTTCCCTGGTTAAAAAACCAGCCCTCTCTCCAAGAAGTAACCACTATCCTGATTTCTGTGATAACGGTTTTGCTTTTCTTTTTCGTTTTACCACCTATATATGATGAATCACTAGACGATATATCTCACTTTAGTGAATCCAAGAAGTCCTCTTTCTTTTATATTTGAGCATATCTGAAGTGGAGACATGCTTTTGTTGATGGCTTGTCAAGGTTTCATTGGCAGCACGTTTTTTCTTTCCTAGAAGAAGTATAAAATATAAATACAATAATATAAAATAATGGCGCGTTTTACAATTAGTGGCACCTTAGAGTTGATGTAGACTAGTTGTGCTTGCTTTTGAACCATATGAATGAAATTATACTGCACGTGTTCTTTGACCTCTGTCTTTTTTCTTTTTTGGATCAGCAGGATGCTTGTGAGACTCTTTCACTGTTACTGCAAGCAGTTGTAGCTTGTTCATGTTGTCTACTACAAACAACAGTCTTGTGCCAGTGCCCTGGGCTCACAGGGGTTGCAACACTAGGAAAGGACACCATAATTTCTCTCTCAACCACTGCAATTTTTTTTTTTTTTTTCTTTTTTGGGCTGCCCTGCACTGCTTGAGGGGATCTTAGTTCCCTGACCAGGGATTGAACTCCGGCCATGGCAGTGAAAGTGCAGAGTCCTAACCACTGGACTGCCAGGGAATTCCCTCAACTACTGCAGTATTATCCAGACATGAGCTTAACATTAATCCCAGCTAGAGCAGTGTGTTTGAAACACAAATCTGATCATCTTATTCTCCTGCTTAGAACGTTTTAATGGTTTCCCACTGTTATCAGACTAAAGGCTGACATCTCTGATACAGCTTTCAAGCCCTCCAAACCCAGTGCCAGCTCCCACCATCATTCTTATACATTTTCCCTCTATGCTCTACAGCTACAGTGGTCTTCTTTCAGTTTTTTAAACAAGCTTCCCCCAGGCCACTCCTACCCACCCCACCCCCCAGCTGGTTAAGTCCACCCATCCATCAATCTAAGCTCTCACCTCAACTCTTCAAATAAGCATAGGTCATGACCCTTTACTGTGTCTCCTCGGAGAACTCTCTTCCTTTTAGAATATGTATTAGATAGGACACGGATCTGCTGGTGAAACAGAGACTCTGGTGACATTAATGTGATAGAAGTTTATTTTTCGCTCAAAATACACTGTGTGCCTAAGGAGCTGAGGACTTGTCTGGAGGCTCTGTTCTGTCGCGAGCCCAGGATCCTTCTGCCTTGTTGCGTTGACATCTCTAGATTGTTGCTTACCAGCCTGCTCTAAGATGATTCACCACCATCTCACATTCCAGGCGGTGGAAGGGAGAAGGAGGGAAGGGAGGGCACAATCACTCCTTTTAAGTGTATGACTCAGGAGTTCCAATTATTACTTTTACTCACCTCTTACTGATCAGAAGTTGGTCATGTGGCCACACCTAGCTGTAAGGGAAGCTGGGAAAAGTAGCCTTTATTTTGGTTGTCGTATGCCTGGCAGTGAACCTGGAGATCTGTTCCTATAGATGGAGTGAATGGATATGGGGACACCTAGTGGTCCCTGTGGCATAACACCCAACCCTGACTGCATTAAGTAGTCACGGTTAATGTATACACTACATTAATTAGTGTAATTACTTGATTGATGTCCATCTATCCCACCAGACTGTAATCTCTACAAGAGCAGGGACCATATCTATTTTTGCTGACCATTGTGTCCTCATCATCTATCCCCATGCCCGACACATAGTACGACCTTAATAAATATTTGTTGAATGCATGCATGAATGAAGAGATTGGGTCTCTGACTACCTCTTGTTATTTCTGGTGTCACACTTGACACTCCAGCCAGACCAAACCACTTGTGGTTGCCTTAGTTCATTCTCTATTAAAAAAAAAAATTTTTTTTTTTTTGCTAATCTGAAAAGCAAAAATAGTCACCTCACTGTTTAACTTTCTTTGAATTTTGAGATTACACACATTTTTCACATATTTCCATTAATACTTCTTGTTTTGAGATTTGATATGACCAATTCTAACAACATCCTTTGAAGTACTCTAAGAGCTTAACACAGTAGATTTTAGTCAAAGTTAGACAGCATACTCAGGCACTTGCTTAATGAGGAGTAAAATATAATGCTTGGATTAGGGCTTTCGTGCAATTCTACCTGAATGCTATTTCTTAAACCTGAGCTTTCCACAAGAGTTGAGAAGCAAAGAGTTAAAGGTTACATTCCCTGTTTAGAACCTGGAAGGTTGGCGTGATGTTGTGATTTATAATAAGAAATCTGTACTTGGTCTTCCTCTCATTTCTGGCACAGAGCTCCTAAAATCCTTGGCATTTCCTAAGTGTTAAGAGCAATTAAGGTGCCTTGATAGATACGCATAACAAACCCCTTTCAACCACACCTGAGTTTATGTTAATGAGGTGACTTTTGGAAAGGATCTAAGGTTAGGGGCTTGTTGCCAGGGGAATGTGATTGGAGGGTTGGAAATTTCAGTCCCACCCCCTGACCTCCAGGGATGGGAGAGGGGGAGAGGGGCTGGAGGTTGGCCAATGGCCAATGATTTAATCAATCACGCCTGCATAAAGAAGCCGCCATAAAAACGCCGAAGGAAGGGGTTCTGAGAGCTTCCAGGTTGGTGAATGTAGCTACATTCCGGGCCTTACACTCCACGGGGACAGAAGCTCTTGCACTGGGGACCTCACCCTACGTATCTCTTCATCTGGCTGTTCATTCGTATCCTTTAATATCCTTTGTTATAAGCTGTTAATCTAGTAAGTAGACTGGTTTCCTGAGTTCCGTGGGCCATTCTAGCAAATCAATCAAACCTGAGGTGGAGCTTGTGGGAACTTCCGATTTACAGCCAGTTGATCAGAAGCACAGATAACAAGCTGGACGTACGACTGGCATCTGAAGCGGGTGAGTCTGGTGGGACTTGGCTACTAACCTGTGGCATCTGAGGCTATCTCCAGGTAGATGGTGTCAGAATTGAGTTAAATCGGTGGGACACCTGGTAAGTGTCCTCTGAGAATTAAGTTAATTTCCTGATGGTGTGGAAAAAAACACACCCATTGGAGATGGTGTTTTAAATTGCTCTTTAAGGTCATATCCATGAGTTTCAGCAGTCAGTAAAGATTAATGTTGTATTGATAACTGAATAAGTCTGATTAAGGCACGGTGGGAAGGATGGCCAGCTCGCCCACAATTACCCAACCACACCACCGACTACCAGATATTTTCCTTTTTTAAGAGACAATAGGAGTATAGACACACAGGGATTGGAAAGGGTGGGATTAGAGCACCAGAGGGAAACTGTCCTTGAAAACGAGAGAAGCGCGAAAGGGCTGCAGATCCAGCCACTGGTCGAGTTCGCACTTGGCATAAGGACCTGTTCAGGTCACAGCAGCAGTGATTACCAAAGGAGACAGACAAAAGACAAGTACAAGAAAGAGCTGAAACCCCTAGCTCTGTGCTGACTGCCTTCGCGTCTGCATGTCTCCGACAGTCCATATGCGGGCGGCCGCCATGATGCTGTGTCAGTTCCAGGCCACAGCCACCAGCCGCTGCAGCGCAAAAATAAACAGAGGAGAAGGCCGGCTTGGAGCTGGAATGCGGAGGTCGGCTCTTCCGGTGGTCAGCAGGCTTTTTGCCTGACGCTGATTCTCCCAGCTCTCTGGGTGATCTCACCACTCAGGGGGAGGCGGGAGTTCATGTCAGCAGAGTGGAACAGACTCCTTGTCCCTTCAAAGTTGAGAATGCTACTTTCTAGACCCTTCCATATCTCCATATAAATAAACCAAGCCTGGAGAGGCTCCAAGTCACCTCTGTTAAACAAGACAGAATTTAAGCTTCTCCCGAGAGCTTTCTGGTAACCTGATTTCCATTCCGGTGAAGAAGTAAAGGTACGCCCACCAGTGTCATGGTGACAAAGCAGAAAAAATATGAGAAGCTGCCTGTGGACACGTGTTCCAGTGGTTATATCACGCACATGGATTTCCTGTTTCTTAGTAAAATAAATACGAATACTGTCACATTGACAATTCACAAAGTTCCACGTGTTTGGTTTCATCCTCACCTTCTTTGGTTTTTTTTCTTTTTTTATAAATTTATTTATTTATTTTTGGCTGTGTTGGGTCTTCGTTGCTGCATGTGGGCTCTCTCTAATTGAGGTGAGCGGGGGCTACTCTTCGTTGCGGTGCGTGGACGTCTCACTGTGGCGGCTTCTCTTGTTTTGGAGCACCGGCTCTACGCGTGCAGGCTTCAGTAGTTGTGGCACACGGGCTCAGTAGTTGTGCCTCACGGGCTCTACAGTGCAGGCTCAGTAGTTGTGGCACACGGGCTTAGTAGCTACGTGGCATGTGGGATCTTCCAGGACCAGGGCTCGAACCCGTGTCGCCTGCATTGGCAGGCTGATTCTTAACCACTGTGCCACCAGGGAAGTCCCCTCACCTTCTTTGTTGATGAAGTAAAGTAAGAATTTTCTATCCAAAAAAAAAAAAAAAAGATAATCAGAGTATAAAAAATATGAAAGACTTTAATATGGACACACTGAATGAAGCTATAGGAAAAAAATGGAAATATGTGACGGTGGTGGGATTTAGGTTTTATTATCGTTATTTTAACTTTTTTTTAATATTGTTGCTAATGAAGCTAAATCACAGCACCATCACCATCTCCAAAACATAATCACCACCACCAGTTCTGTTAGCAATGTCCTTTTAAAAATACACAAGACCTGGAAATTCCCTGGCAGTCCAGTGGTTGGGACTTGGGTGCTTTCACTGCTGGGGCCTGGGTTCAATCCCGGGCTGGGGAACTAAGATCCCGCAGGCCACGCGGTGCGGCCAAAAAAGAAAAAATACACAAGATCTATAAGATATTATGGGTAATAGAGAAAAGGAGAAGGGCTGTTCTAAATATTAGCATGAATGTGGCCAGTGTGCGGAAGACACATTTTCCTGTATAAGATTCAATTATCATTCTGAAAGCCAAGAGGGGAAGCAATAATTCCAGGGAAAGGAAGCAAAGGGCTCCGATTTCCTTAGTGCTCATGAGCAGGCATTGACATCACTGCTGAGAGAACAGCGTGCTTTCAGACAGAGGGTACGTGCACGTGTGCCACGCTTCTGTGTGCAGATACCCAGCACAACTCCAGCAGCCGGGAACTCAGCAGTTTTGCTCCTGAACCCCACTGAGAGTGACCTCTTAATAAATTCTTCAGTGACTGCTCAGAAATGCATTTGACTATAGATGCCTCAGTGCACACATATTTCCCGCTCGTCATGTAGTTTAGGAAGTTTCTCCCTCGTAATGCCAAAATCTTCAGCAGGGTTCAATTTTACTCACTTCTCAATTCAAATGCCTGAGTTTTTCAAGTTCAACTACTGTCTGAGTGAAATTTACTCAAACAGCTGTTTAGAGAGGCTGAATGTGCAGAAGAAGAAAAAGAAAAAGAAAATGACTTGGTAATATAGTTGGGGAGAGAAGATTATTTCAGAGCAGGGAAGGAGATTTGGGTAGAAGGACAATTTTGACCAATCGGAGGATTCCACGTGAGTGTGTGTGGGGGGGGGGGCAGATAAGAGGGGCTAAGAAAAGAAAGTGGACTTGTGACATAACTGCCTCTATTACAGTTTTATAAAAGCACTGGTGGCAGCCCTGCATAAGCAGATGTATCTGGAAGGCTGCAACTAGCTTCCTCCAATGTAGCCCAGTTTGCCCTGACTAGGCTGATGCATTTCTGACCCTTCCTTTCCTGGTCTGATGGAGGCCTACCCCTCTGGTATTGGAAGGGACAAGGGCCAAAAAGACAAAGGAAGGGGAAAATGCTCAGAACTTACAGGCAGTGGCACCTGGAAACCAGGAACCCCTTTGGGGACATAGTTGAAGCTTCAAGCCCAGCTACAGAAGGAAAGAGTGGTTGGTCGTAGCAGGGGCTCCAGATGCTACTAGAAACGCACCTAGAAAGTGAGGTACCTGGGAATGATGGGAACTTCATTCATAGGATACTTAACTTCTCTGACATCAATTGCATCAGTAAGAGGGCTTGCAAATTCAGATCCCAGATCAGACCAGATAGAGCCTGCTGCATGTAAGATAACGGGGAGGGGTGTGATCATGGCGAATAGAAGCACTTGAGGACATTGTAAATTTACTGTAGGGAGATGTAGAGAACAAACGTATGGACACCAAGGGGGAGAGTGAGGGGGTGGTGGTGGGATGAACTGGGAGATTGGGATTGACATGTATACGCTAATAGGTATAAAATAGATAACTAATAAGAACCTGCTGTATTAAAAAAAAATTTACTGTAGGGGAACAAAATTTGCCACCCCAAAATGTCTCTTTGATATGCAGATTGTTTCAGGCTGAAAACAATCAAATTCCAAAGGACTCAAGAAGAAACTTTGACCTTCCCCCTAACTGCCTAAAAAATGTGGATAGAGGACCTGTTCCAGGAAGGGAACCATCACCGTAGATAACTATACAGATGACCTAGGTGTGTAGACGGGGAAGAATCTAGCAAAGTCTGTTTGTTAAAATTCCTCTCTGTGTCCCACTGTCCCTGCATATTCGGAAAACATTTGTTTACCAAGCATTTGCTTTTTCATCTCCATGTCAGTTGCCTTTCTCCCTTTCAAGTTCCCAAACCACTATCCCCAACATCCTCTTTTGTCTTTAGCTGAAAACAGTATTTAAAGTGAGGTTTCAGCCATTTTGGTGAGTTACTCAGTTTTCCTGGGTCTCTCACATGTATACATGTTGTTAAACTTCTGTGTGATTTTTCTCTTGTTAATCTGTCCATGTCAATGTAACTCTCAGACCAGCCAGAAAAACCTAGAAGAGTAGAGGAAAATTTCTTTCTCCCTGACATAATCATATGAGAATCCCGGCCCAAATTATTCAGATCTTCTGATATTTCAAGAGAAAGTATAAATTTGAATTTTTATGCAAAAAATTTAATCACAGAATGTTGGCAATTGATTTTAAAAGTTTAAAAGTACCACGTGAGACAGACATTGCTGTACCTGCCAAACCACATGTGCACATCCCACAGCCCCTGAAACTCAGTATGCCAAAAATGGAACTCATTAGTCTCTGTTCCCCATTTCAGTGAATGCTTTCACTGACTGCCAGTAGCTCAAGCTAGAAAGATGGGCATCAGCCCTGATTCCTCCCTCCCCCTCACTCCTTACATCCAACTGGTGACCTAGCTATGTGGATTCAACTTCTGAAATCTCACTTATATTTGTCCCCTAACCTACTCTCACTGGCTTTGTTTAGGTTTTCACAATTTCTTTCCTGGCCTAATCCATTTCTCAGCCTTTAGTCTCATCCATTTCTTTTTTTAAATGAAGATTAAAAAAAAATTTTATTTTGGCTGCACCGGGTCTTTGTTGTGGCACGCAGGATCTTTGTTGCAGCACGCGGACTTCTTAGTTGCAGCATGCGTGCGGGCTCTAGTTCCCTGACCAGGGATTGAACCTGGGTCCCTGGCATAAGGAACGTGGAGTCTTACCCACTGGACACACCAGGGAAGTCCCTAGTCTCATCCGGGAAGTCCCTAGTCTCAACCATTTCTAATCCTCTAGTGACCTATCTAAAATAAAAAAATTGAAGCAAGTTATTGCTTTGTGCAAAAAATTCCATCTTCCCTACTACCTGTTGGGTAGAGTCAGCATGGTTTGGCATGGCACACAGCTCAGTATCCTGACTCCTGTCTACTTATTCAGCCTCATTCCTTAGGTGCCTTTGTCGACTGAAAAAAAATGCACAACCTAAAAGTTGAGAATTATGTTTTATTCAGTGGCCTTACTGAGGACTATAGCCCAGGAGGGCAGCCTCCCAGATAGCTCTGAGGGACTGTTTATTTCAAAGAGGTAAGAGAAGAGCCATGATATATAGGAGTTTTCATTGCCAAAAAACCCCCACAAACAACCATGTAGTCAAACATCAAAAGATTATTGCTAATCACAAAAACCAGACATCTCAAGTAAATGATTTGTTTTTTTTTGCAGTACGCGGGCCTCTCACCGTTGTGGCCTCTCCCGCTGCGGAGCAGAGGCTCTGGACGCGCAGACTCAGTGGCCATGGCCAAGTAAGAGTTGGGCTCTTTGAAATTATTCCTTTGATATGCATCTTAACTATCTAGGGCCAGTGTCCTGTTCTCTGTCCTGAATTTCCCTCAGGACACGCGGCTGTGGGAGACTGTAGTGGCTGATGGCTTGATGTTGGGCAAATTTCATTGTTTACACCTTCCTCCTCCTGTTTCATGCTCAGATGCTGACCTGCCTGCAGTTCCTCTAAGGGTCGAGCTGTTTCATTCCTCTTTACCTTTGCTCTCAGTGCTCCTATTATCTAGGATGAATGCCCTTGCCTTTCTGTACCAGGATGTGTTCAGTTCTAAGTAACACAAAACCCAATTCAAACTGGCTTAAATAATAAAGTAGGTTTATTGACCTATGCAAATAGTAGGGTAAGCTTCAGGGTTGGTCTGATCTAGTGGCTCAGTGATGTCACCAAGGACCCAGATTCCTCTTTTTCCAGCTTCTGTTGTCATGTCTTCATCTTAAGGCTAGCATTACAAGACAGCCGCTGACAACGCCTGGGCTACCTGCCTCTTTGGCCTCATCCTAAATAGGAGTAGTGGTAGAGAAGAGAAGAAAATGAGGTAAACATATTTTAAAATCTTTGATCTGTACAATTAAGATATGTGCCTTTTATAATATCTAAGTTATAGCAATAAAGCATTTTTTAAAATTCTACATTACTCATCGATACATTCTTTTTTTTTTTTTTTTTTTTTTTGGTGGTACCCGGGCCTGTCACTGCTGCGGCCTCTCCCGCTGCGGAGCACAGGCTCCGGACGCGCAGGCTCAGTGGCCACGGCCCACGGGCCCAGCCGCTCCGCGGCATGCGGGACCCTCCCGGACCGGGGCACGAACCCGCGTCCCCTGCACCGGCAGGCGGACTCTCAACCACTGCACCACCAGGGAAGCCCATCGATACATTCTTAATTGGATCTGTGTCTGTGTTTTTGATTAGATACTTCTGAGACTGAGCAGATGTAGCCTAATAAGACACAGTTACATGTGAATATTATATATAAGTAATCATAATAAAATTACCTTTGCAGGCTTATCTCTAGCACTTCCCAGCATATACATTCCATTCCAGCCAAATTGGATTACTCATTCTTCCTTGAACATCCTGCCCTCACTTCTTTATCTTTGCTCATATTCTCTTTATATTAATTTTTCATAAGTTAAATCACATTTTAAATGAACCCAAAAAGCTTCCTTTTGAAAGGAATCAACTTGTTAGACCTTTTGCAAAATGAAAAATCTCAAATTTCACTATACCATTTACTTTTTGGAAAAACCCAGATTTTCATATATTGAGCTTGTACAAAATGAAAATCTGGTTATCCAGAAATGTTCACAAATAATAGCTAGTAAAAGTTAATAGCAATAATAAAACCAGCTAAAAGCAATAATTCTGAGAGGCAGTGTAATGTCAAGGAACAAGCATAGACTTTGATGTCAGACGAATATGATTTTGATTAGTTTTTGCCACTTACCAGATGTGAATTCACCTAAGTCAATTAGATTCTTTTATAGCAGTAGCCTCCAAAAATCACTGATAGTAATGGGTCTATGTCTCCTTTCAGCTTTTCTGTCAGTTTATAATGATAGCAAGTTTTAGACCAATTTCAGTCACACAGAGATATTTATTAATAAGTGGACCCAGGGCTTCCCTGGTGGTGCAGTGGTTGAGAGTCTGCCTGCCGATGCAAGGGACATGGGTTCGTGCCCCGGTCCGGGAAGATCCCACATGCCACCGAGCGGCTGAGCCTGCGCGTCCAGAGCCTGTGCTCTGCAACGGGAGAGGCCACAACAGTGAGAGGCCCGCGTACAGCAAAAAAAAAAAAAAAAACAAGTGGGCCCCAAAGAGTCATTTATACATTCTGTGCTCTGTGCCCCTGTTCTTTTAGGTCTTCCAACAGCATCTTGCGGTAAATGTGACAACCGTCTAGGGACAGGATCCAGCTCGTTGGCTAACTGAAGTCAGATGACCAAAAATCTTCTTAATTGGTGGCTAAATTTGGGACTATTCATTCAGGAATCATGCACCATTTCTAAGGGTATGAATACCAGGGCTTGCTGGATTTCTATGCCCTGGTCACACATGGATGGAAAAGCCTGTGAACTAGTTCTTGAACCACTAGTTTCACCACTGAAAAACCATTTATAACCCCACTTTGCTAGTCACATTCTGTAATTGATCAGAGAAAACGATTGCAGAAGCTCTGATAGTCTCTATATTGGAGCGTATCCTTTTGCTGCCATGTTAGCTTACCACCCTGAGTTCATATGCCTAATAGCACAATCCATTGCTTCTTGGGTATAGTGAAAACGAATACTCGTACTTTACCCCATTTATGCTGAAGCATTTGAAAGTAAATTATAGACAAAACAACAGTGTTGGTAAGTTATTTTTCCTCTCAGAACTTGAGACCCTGAGATGGGTATCGTATTTTCTTTTTTTTTTTTTAATTAATTAATTTATTTAGGTTGCACTGGGTCTTATTTGCGGCACATGGGATCTTCCTTGTGGCATGTTTAGTTGCGGCATACGGGATATTTAGTTGCGGCATGAGGGCTTCTTAGTTGCAGCACGAGGGCTTCTTAGTTGCAGCATGCATGTGGGATCTAGTTCCCCAACCAGGCATCGAACCTGGGCCTCCTGCATTAGGAACGCAGAGTCTTACCCACTGGACCAGCAGGGAAGTTCCTTGTATTTTCTTTCTCATCACTTCTACCATCCCAAATATCTGATGACCTCTGATAGTTTGCACGGCTCTGGATAGGTGCTACACATGATATTAAGATTAGGAATAGAGGAACTTGGACTTTTGTAACCTCTTGGCCAGGGTAATGTCCTCATTTTACACTGTGCTGTGTAACGCTGTGTTGAGAGTGTTCCAGTCTCTGCCCCACCACACCTAATTTTGACAGGAAGAGCAGTATAGATACATGAATCATAATACTAAAGTATAATTTTCAAAAGGTTAAGAGACATGGATTTTATGCAAATGTAAAATAAATATGTCAGAGGTTTTATTCAACTCATTCATTAACGGGAGAACAAGTAAGATGTTGTAACCAGTTTAAAGGGAATTTGAAGAACCGACATGCATAGGTAATGAGGAATGCTGAAATGAATTTACTACTGGATCCAAATCTGGCTAATATCCTATAGGCCAATAAAATGAAATATTTGGGGGTCATCCTTTTTATAGGATGGAAATCAATTTTATCTCTATTGGCAAAATTCGTTTGCATTGCTGCAGACAAGAACGTATGCCTCATTACATCTTAACTTTTACTTCTACAGAGTTGAAAGAAAGCCTAGTCAATAGATAGACACCCATAAAGAATCAATAATAGGGGAGGCTCTATACAGGGTTTAAAAATATGCCCACAAATTCTTTGATACTCTATGCTTCAAGAGGTGGAGCTTAATTCCTCTCCGTTGAGTGTGGGCTGGATTTGATGACTCACTTCTAACCAACAAGATGGTAGAAATGAGAGTGTGTGATTTCTGAAATCAGGACATAAATACATTGTAGCTTCCTTCTTCCTCTTTTTTTTTTTTTTCCAGTACGCGGGCCTCTCACTGTTGTGGTCCCTCCCGTTGCGGAGCACAGGCTCCGGACGCGCAGGCTCAGCGGCCATGGCTCACGGGCCCAGCCGCTCCGCGGCGTGTGGGATCTTCCCGGACCGGGACACGAACCCACGTCCCCTGCGTCGGCAGGTGGACTCACAACCACTGCACCACCAGGGAAGCCTCCTCTTCTTCTCCTTTTCCCCTCTCTCCTCTTCCTTTTCTTGTCCCTTCCTCTTCTTCACAGCATTATTTAGATATAATTCACACATTATACAATTAATCTACTTAAAGTATCCAGTTCAGTGGTTTTTAGCATATTCAGAGTTGTGCAGTCATTACCACAATCAATTTTATTTTATGTTTTTTTTTTTATTTTAAAAAATTTATTTTTGGTTGCATTGGGTCTTTGCTGCTGCGTGCGCGGGCTTTCTCTAGTTGCGGCGAGCGGGGGCTACTCTTCGTTGTGGTGCGTGGGCTTCTCATTACGATGGCTTCTCTTTGGTGCAGAGCACGGGCTCTAGGCGTGCAGGCTTCAGTAGTTGTGGTGCACGGGCTCAGTAGTTGTGGCTCACAGGCTCTAGAGTTCAGACTCAGTAGTTGTGGCACACGGGCTTAGTTGCTCCGCGGCATGTGGGATCTTCCTGGCGATCCAGGAAGACGGATCCAGGTGACGGGCCTTAAAATAGGGGAAATTACCCTGGATTGTCCCCATGGGTCTAATTTAGTCACAGAAGCCCATAAAAGCAGAGGACCTTCTCTGGCTAGAGGCAGAAGAGATACAGCAGAACAAGGAGCCAGAGCGACACCAAGCCTGGGAAGGATTTCTGCACCACTGCTGACCCTGAGAGGCAGGGGCCACATGACCCTGTGCAAGAACTGGAGAGAGGCTCTGGGAGGTTGAAAGGTGATGCTGACTGACAGCTAGTAAGGAAACGGGGATCTGAATAAGCCCAGAAGTGGATTTTCCCCCAGAGCTTGCAGGTGAGAGCTCAGGCTGGTTGACAACTTGATTTTGGCCTTGTGAAACCCAGAGAAGGGAACCTGCTGAGCCCGCTGGACTCCTGACTTACAGAACTGTGAGGGAATAAATGTGTGTTACTTGAGCAGTGGGCTTCTTTGTGTTAAGCCACTGGAATTTTGGGACTACTTGTAACTGCCTCCCAGCTTATCCTAACTAATGTACGAGTTCTGTAAATGTAAATATTTACCAATTGGGAGAAAATAGTTTAAGCCCCCAAATGCCATCTACTTTTTTCTCCTATAAAAACATTACAACGAAAACAAAAACAAATGAAAATGAAAGTGTGTGGGAAAGGTTCTTGGCAGAAATAAACGGAAATCAGTCAGTACGTATTCATCATTTCAATTCATTCAATGTATATTGAATATCGGTAAAAATATATTGGGCTGTGGCAGCACTGGATACAGAGATATATATTGCGTAGTCTTTACTTTTTTTTTTTTTTTTTTTTTGCTGTACACGGGCCTCTCACTGTTGTGGCCTCTCCCGTTGCGGAGCAGAGGCTCCGGACACGCAGGCTCAGCGGCCATGGCTCACGGGCCCAGCCGCTCCGCGGCACGTGGGATCCTCCCGGACCGGGGCACGAACCCGCGTCCCCTGCATCGGCAGGCGGACTCTCAACCACTGCGCCACCAGAGAAGCCCAGTAGTCCTTACTTTTGATTAGCTTGTGGCTGGATGGTGAGGCGTAGAGTCAAGGGTAAAAGGATATCTACACTATGTTCAGAGATGAGACAGTGGCGTAAATCATGTGATGGAGTGATGCAGGTCATGTGCTGTCACATTTAGAGAAGAGAAACTCTTCATGGTTGAGGCTGTCAGCAGGTTCATGGATGTACAAGAGGAATATGCTCTTGGCTCCAGCTTGCCACCTCTACTTCTTTCTCCTCTCTCTCTCCTGTTTTTGCTTATTCCTGGGTTCAATGTTGTCATCATATCATCACAGAATTCTGAAGTCTTAAAGGAACTTAGAGATTATCTACTTACAGATGAAGAAACAAAACCAGAGAAGTTAAGTGTGTCATCACAGCTAACTTCAGTAGATGCACAGTGAAAAAGATTGATCATTTGGTGGCCATTAATATAATAAGATTACGTGAATAATAATATTGATTAATAATTATTAAAATTAATTTTATGGGTAATTGGTAACTTCAGTCCAAAAAATCACTAGTTTCTTAAATATTTTCCACCCCGAAAGATGCGGGAGCATGGGTGCTTATGTGTCATGCACTCATAGGTTTGCTTAGTAGATGCCAATAAAATTCTTCATTATGACTATTTCAAAACTTTCTGTTCTCCTCCAGCCCGACCCAAATCCCATTCTGTGATTCGAAATCACTGGGGTCCCAGCAAAAACAGATAATACTCTCAAAGCAAATTTGAGAGTTTAATAAGAGGATTTTTATAAAGATATGTGCAAGATTTAAGAAAACCAGTGGGGGATTGTGCAGTATCTCAAGACGTAGCGACAGCAGGGGAGCTATTACCACCTTAGTCCTGAAGGTACAACAGGGGGGAATGGTTATCAGAAACATTGGGAGGGCAGTTACATGGAGAAACAGCCTGGCAACATTTGTGGCCTCGGGTGCAGGTACACGGCCAACTCATGGTAACTGGCAGGGAGGGAGCTGGGGGAAATACAACCAACGTCAATCTACTCCATCCCTTCATCTCCTGTCAAGGTCTCCCATTGGCTGATCACGTCCTGATGTGGAGGCAAGGGTGTCGTTGACAGAGCTCGTAAAGTTCAGCCTCCCAGGCTCAGAGTAGGGTAGAGAAGGTTGAAGGTCAGGCAAGATATCCAGTACACCTTCTCTTGACCCAAATAAAGACGTCTTCTATTTTCCTGAAAAGATTAAGGCCTCCTAAGTTTAGATGTTTCCAATTCTTTCAAGTCTTTGGATATTTATCCATCCTTTTTCTTTTTCACTCCTATCCCACAGGAAGTGCTCCTTTTTTCAAGGTTAAAATCATTCTCTTCATCTCCCCTCCATGCCCGCTTTCATTTATCCTCCCCAGATGGGAGGATAAATAGTTGCTTCAGAAATTCTCAGTGCTCTTCCAGTAACTCCTAACACTCAGAATGTAAAACAAATACCATCACTGGGACAGTTTTGGATATATTCTAATTTATGTTAAATGGCAAACCAGCAGCATACTTTAGTATTCTCCCTCTTAGCTTAACAAATTATGTTGCCCTCATCACAAATGATCATGACATAAGACTGGGATTGATGAACTCCAGCAATGATTTAAAGGTGAGTGGTAACCTGTATTTTAGAGCAGTCATTGGCCATGTTAGAATGGATGAAAGACCATTGAGATTAGAGGTCGGGTGGTTGAGTCTACTGTGGTAACTCAAATGAAGGCCACAGCAGTAGGGATGAAGTGAGGGGCAGAACATAGAGATTTCAAGGAGGCATCAGGACAAACATAAGGAAAGTGGGGATGAAGGACAGGAATGAGTGCAGGATGACTCCTGGGTTTTTATGTTGGGTGGCTAAGTGGATAATGCTTGGAATTAGTCATTAGCCAGATAGTAGGATGCTTTGTGCTGCAAGGAACAAAAGCCCAACTAACAGTGGCTTAAGCCAGTGTTTGCCAACCAGTGTGCCTAGCACCATAGTGCACAGCAGGTGTGTTCCAGGTGCTCTGAGATATTGACCCACTTAGTCCTTGGGGCAACCAGGTGAGAGCCCGAGGTGGCCGGGAGCCCCTGGAGACAGTTACCTCTAGCCATGAGCATCCTCGTCTGCTTACCCAAGTGTATCATATGAACATCACTTTTTAGTATGTGGTAGGAAATAAAAAAAGCTTGGGACTGGCTTAACCATAAACCACGTAAGTTCTGGTTGAAGTTAGATCCAGGATTGGTTAATTAGAAGCAAAACATAGTTGTCAGGAACCCAGATGATTTCCATCATTCCATTCCACCTTCCTCAGCATGTTAGTTTTCATCTTCATGCTTGTTCCCAGATGATCCCTGGATATAGGTCAGTTGTTCCCATAATGTCCCTTGATTTGGGCTTTTCCAATGTTCTTCATGATGGAATTCCGGCAGGAACATATCTTTGTCCCCACCCCCCCTCCCACAAGAGGAAGGAAATACTTCTCAGAAGCTCCTCATGAGACTTGGCCTTATGTCTCCTTGGCAGAACTTGGTCACACATCCACTGCCAGGCCAGTCCTGACAAAGGGGAATGAAATCACTGTGACCTGCTTGCCAAAGCCAGATGTGCAGCCACATCTTCCCCTGGTGCTAAGCTCTCAGAGTCATCTCCACAGTATGAATCAGATTCTCGTGCTCCTACCTTCAAGCCCTGCAATGCTTTTCCGTTCACCTAAGCCATTAATTTTGATCTGACATTTGCTGTTCCTGTAATCTCTTCCACCACTACTCTTCGTTCTCAGCGTTTAGTCATAATGAGCCTTTGAATGGTCTTCTGAAGAACCATCTCTCTCTACCTTCTGGTTCATACATGGTATTCCTATTGTCTATTGTCCTACTTGGACAATTCCTATTCCTATTGTCTGAAACATTTTTACCTCCTCTTTGCTTCTCTTTGTCTTTTCTCAGCCTTCAGATCTTGGCTTAAAATTCACTACCCCTGGACATCCTGACCCTCAATTTGGTTGTTATATCACAACACTTTTCACCGTTAAACCATCTTTGCTGTTGAACACCTAGGGAGTAAGCTCTTTGAGAGGAGGAAACAGTGTTTCTTTTTGTTTTTATTTTGTTTGTTTGTTTTTTCTTCCCACTTTTGAATCACTGTTTCTTGCACTGAGGTGCTCCAAATAGTTGTTGCAAGACTGACCAAACTGGGGCTTCCCTGGTGGCGCAGTGGTTGAGAATCTGCCTGCTAATTCAGGGGACACGGGTTCGAGCCCTGGTCTGGGAGGATCCCATATGCCGTGGAGCAACTAGGCCCGTGAGCCACAACTACCGAGCCTGCGCGTCTGGAGCCTGTGCTCCACAACAAGAGAGGCCGTGACAGTGAGAGGCCCGCGCAACACGATGAAGAGTGGCCCCCACTTGCTACAACTAGAGAAAGCCCTCGCACAGAAATGAAGACCCAACACAGCAAAAATAAATAAATAAATTACTAAAACTCCTACCCCCAGCATCTTCTTTAAAAAAAAAAAAGACCAAACTGAATGAATAAATCTGAATCCCTTGAGCACCTTCCAGGCTCACATCTGTCTTTACTTTGTGAGCTTAGGGGTGGATGTTGGAACTTACAGCCAACTTTACTTCAGGTGACTCAAACAGATACTTGTACACCAATGTCGACTACAGCATTATTCATGATAGCCAAAAGGTGGAAACAACTCAAGTGTCCATCAATAGATTAGTGGATAAACAAAATGTGATATACACATACAATGAAATATTATTCACCCATAAAGAGGGATGAAGTTCTGAGTGTGCCTTTGAACACATGGATGAACCTTAAAAATAAAGTGCTAAATGAAATAAGCTGGACCTAGAAAGACGAATACTGTATGATTCTACTTATATGAGGTACTTAGAGTAATTAAATTCATAGAAACAGAAAGTAGAACAGAGGTTACTAGAGGGGAGTAAGGAGGAAGAGTTATTATTTAATGGTTATTGTTTTAGAGTTTCTGTTTGGAGTGATGAAAAATTTTGGAAATAGAATAGTAGTGACGGTTGCACAACATTGCAAGTATACTTAATGCCACTGAACTGTATACTTAAAAAATGGTTAGAATGGCAAATTTTGTATTATATATATTTTACCACAATAGAAAAAAAATTTTTTTAAGTACTGGATCACTTGTAAGACAACCCCCTCTCCCACTCTCTTTCCTACTCCTAATACAACTCATTCTTAATTCCTTTTCAGGTTTTAAGTCCTTCTGCTTTGTTTAAAAAAAAAAAAACCCTGATTACTGTTTATCTAGGAATTCTCCTTTTCAGAGGCACATAACAGAGTGCTCAGCATGCCAGGCATGTTTTACATGCTGTCCCTGAGGCTGGAAGCAGAGTGATCATTTCTCTGTTACGTTAGACTTCTTAAGAATATAAATGGGTCCAGGGTCACAGAATTTTATGACTGGGTTGAATGCTTCCCTTCTCCCCCACTTCGACATCTTAACAGGAATGAAAGTTTAAAGAAGATACAAAAAAATGGATAGTGAAAGTCTGTGTCCTATTACTCAGGTAAAACCTTACTTGTGAATTTTCAACTTTGCTAGTATTGCCAAATTGCTCTCTAAAATAGCTGTACCAAGTTATACTCTCACCAGCAAGATATGAGAGCTCTTGTGTTCCACATCTTTGCCGATATTTCATATTAACAGAGCATTTTCTGGGGGTAAGGGTAGAGTGAGGGTGAGGATTGGCCTTTTGTGGGTATTGTGTTATTTATTTATTTAAAGTTTTGAATTGAAGTATAACATGTTTGCAAAAAATGTCTCATATCAGAGACAGACATGTTGGTAAATTATGCAGTGAGGATGCCCATTTTAGCATCACTCAAGCTAAGAGTTTATGCTTTTTGCTGATTTTATGGGGAACAAATAAGTCTCATTGTGGTTTTATTTTGTTTCACTAATTTCTGGTGAGGTTGATCATCCAATTTACATTCAGATTTACTCTTTTGTAAATTGATACCAGCAGCTAACACTTCCCGAATGCTTCCTGTGTGCCAGATGTTCTTCTCAGTGCTTTACTGTATCAACTCAATCCTCACAGTGGTCCTATGTGGAATGCTATTACTATCTCCACTTTACAGATGAGTAAACTGAGGTCGTTACATGGCTAGTCACTTCCCATAGTCACATAGTTAGTTAATGGTGAAGCCAGAATTGGAATCTAGACAGTCAGACTTGGCATTTGGGTTTGTAGTCACTATGCTATTACTGTATAACTTCATGTACTAGTTATCTATTATTGCATAATTACTAGTTATCTATTATTGCATAATAATAGATAATTCCTAGACACAGCAGCTTAAAACAGGAAACATTTATTAACTCATAATCTCTGAGTGTCAGAAATCTGGGAGTGGCTTAGCTAGGTTGTTCTGTCAGGATCTCTCATGAAGTTGCAGTCAGGAAGTCAGCTGGAACTTTGGTCGTCTGAAGATTTGACTGGGGCTGGAGAATTTGCTTCCAGGATGGGTCATCCATATGGCTATTGGATGGAGACCTCCATTCCTTGCCACAAGGGCCATTCCCTAGGGCTGCTTGAGTGTCCCCATAACATGGTGGTTAGCATCTTTCAGACCAAATAATCCAAGAAAGAGCAAAGAGAAAGTCATGATGCCTTTTAGGATGTAAAAGTCACACATAGTCATAGAAATCACACACACGCTTCCCATCATTCCCATCTTATTCTATTTGTTGGAAGTGAGTTACCAAACTCAACTCACACTCAAGGAGAAGGAAATTAGCTCTATCTTTTGAAGGGAGTATGGACAGAATTTGTGGACTTTTTCTTTTTTTGACTGCTTTGGGTCTTCATTGCTGTGCACGGGCTCTCTCTTGTTGCAGAGAGTGGGAGCTACTCTTCATTGCAGTGTGCGGGCTTCTCACTGAGGTGGCTTCTCTTGTTGTGGAGCACAGGCTCTAGGCACGTGGGCTTCAGTAGTTGTGGCATGTGGGCTTCAGTAGTTGTGGCTCGTGGGCTCTAGAGCGCAGGCTCAGTAGTTGTGGTGCTCGGGCTTAGTTGCTCCATGGCATGTGGGATGTTCCCGGACCAGGGCTTGAACCCGTGTCCCCTGCATTGGCAGGCGGATTCTTAACCACTGTGCCACCAGAGAAGTGTGGACATATTTTTAAACCACCAAATATACTGCCTATATTCTTACGGTTTTATTTGTTTTTTTTTTTTACTTTGTCTTTTGTGATTCTTTTTTTAATTAAAATTTCCCCCAATTTTATTGAGATATAATTGACATATAGCACTTTATAATACGTTCAGCATAATGATTTGACTCACATACATCATGAAATGGTGACCACAAGAAGTTTAGTGAACATCCATCATTTCAAATAGATACAAATATTTCTTTGCTTGTGATGAGAACTCTACTCTCTTAACAACTTTCATATATAATATACAGCAGTGTTATATTTATCATGTTGTGCATTACATCCCTAGCACTTATTTACCTTATACCTGGAAGTTTGTACCTTTTGATTGCCTTCATTCAATTCCCACTCTTCCTGTCCCCTCGCCTCTGATAACCACAGATCTGATCTCTTTCTCCTTGTTTATTTGATTTTGAAGTATAATTTACCTACAACACTATGTCCATCTTGTATGATCCTTTATATATTCTAGATACACATTCTTTGTTGGATAAATGCATTGCAAATATTTTCTCCGAGATCTGTTGGGATTATGGTTGGAATTACAATGAATGTACAGATTACTTTGAGGGAAACTAACAGCCTTATATTACTGAGTCTTTCCATTCATGAATATAGTATATCTCTTTATTTGGGTCTATAATGCATCATATAATTTTTTATGATTTTCTTCACTAAAGGCCCTACACATCTTTTGTAAAATTTATTCCAAATTATTTTTAAAATTTATATTTCTAATTATTTTTGTCTATAGTATAAGAATGTAACAGACTTGAAAACACTGAGTTAATATCTAGCCATTTTTGTTGAACTCTCTTATTACATTTTGGATTTTCTCCATAGTCAACTAGATTGACTGTAAATACTGGCAGTTTAGTTTCTTCCTTTCTAACTCTTGTGCCTTTTCTTTTTCTTGTTTCACTCTGTTAGCTAGACTTCCAATATAATAATGCACATACTCACTCTTAAGAGAAATCCCTTTCTTAAGTTCTTACTGAAGAGAAATTCTTGCCTGAGGAGCCATCTATAACAAGTAGCTTTTGCTTCTAGCCAATAAAAAACAAAGCAAACAGAACCAACCAAACAAAAATAAATAATTAAATAAAAATAAAACATAAAATGAAAGCCAAAACAAGAGAAAAATCCAGAATTGTCAACAATATCCATTAACAAGGGAATGAATGAATAAGCTGTGACATAGTCATTCAATGAAGAGTTATACAGCAGTGAAAATGAATAAATAAGACTACATGTATCAACATAGATAAGTCTCAAAAATACAATAGGAGGGAAAAATGCAAATTGTTGATGAATACATACCATGTGATAATATGTTAAAAATATGGAATAATATTATACCGTGTATGCCACATATACACAAATTGGAAGGATCGGGACCAACTAAACATGGTGTTTACTAAGTGAAGGGAATGCTACTGGGGGTTTCAGCTTTATTTGTGTTGTATTTCTTGTGGATGGTGGTACATGAGTCTTGGTCATATTATCTTTTTCTAAGACATCCCATGAGGGAAAGAAAAGAGAATTGCAAAGTACTATGCAGACAGAAGTAGCTGTCAAAATGTAAAGCTTAATCATGTGTGCTCTGCTGTGAGACTATTTAGCTTCAAATTCTGGTGCTCCCCCACCCATTATATTACCCTGGTCAAATTCTGTATCTTCTCTGTGCCTTAGTTTCCTTGTCTATAAAATGAAATTTAATAACATTACCTAATTTTTTTCTTCTCTATTTTTTAAAAATTGAAGTATAGTTGATTTACAATGTTGTGTCTATCTCTGCTGTATGGCAAAGTGACTCAGTTATACACATACGTACTTTTTGTTTTTATTCTTTTCCATTATGGTTTATCCCAGGAGATTGGGATATACAGTAGGACCTTGTTGTTTATCCATTCTAAATGTAATAGTTTGTATCTACCAACCCCAAACTCCCAGTCGTCCCTCCCCCACCCCCCTCCCCCTTGGCAACCACAAGTCTGTTCTCTATGTCTGTGAGTCTGTTTCTGTTTTGTAAGTAGGTTCATTTATGTCATATTTTAGATTCCACATATAAGTGATATCACATGGTATTTGTCTTTCTCTTTCTGACTTGCTTCACTTAGAATGACAATCTCTATTTGCATTCATGTTGCTGCAAATGGCATTATTTCATTCTTTTTTATGGCTGAGTTATATTCCATTGTATATATGTACCACATCTTCTTTATCCATTCATCTGTCAGTGGACATTTAGGTTGTTTCCATGTTTTGGCTATTGTCAACAGTGCTGCTATGAACATAGAGGTGCATGTATCTTTTTGAGTTATAGTTTTGTCCAGGTATATGCCCAGGAGTGGAATTGCCTGATCATACGGTAGTTCTATTTTTAGTTTTCTGAGTAACCTCCATACTATTTTCCATAGTGGCTGCACCAACTTACATTCCCACCAACAGTGTAGGAGGGTTGTCTTTTCTCCACACCCTCTCTAGCATTTGTTATTTGTAGACTTTTTTTGTTTTTAATTTATCTATTTATTTTTGGCTGCGTTGGGTCTTTGTTCCTGCATGTGGGCTTTCTCTAGTTGTGGCGAGCCGGGGCCGCTCTTTGTTGCGGTGCGCGGGCTTCTCATTGCGGTGGCCCCTCTTGTTGCGTAGCATGGGCTCTAGGCGTGCGGGCTTCAGCAGTTGTGGAGCACGGGCCTAGCTGCTCTGCGGCACGTGGGATCTTCCCTGATCAGGGCTCGAACCCGTGTCCCCTGCATTGGCAGGTGGATTCTTAACCACTGCGCCACCAGGGACATCCCTGTAGACTTTTTAATGATGGCCACTCTGACCTGTGTGAGGTGGATAACATTACCTGTCTTATAGGAGAACTGAGCTGATAAACAAGGCTGTAGGAACCACTTATGAAGCACTGAATAACAGCAGCTATTAAAACAATCTTCATAGCCGAGAGTGCATTGCTGCATTTCTGTGACGTTTAAAGCAAGAGGCCACATTCTGTGCTCTGGTGATGGAGAGATGCTCTTGAAGTTGAATGCCAGCCCTGAATTTTATTTGTGAGTACAAAGGTGAGATTGTTAACATGGTATACTTAGACATATAGGACAATTCAAATCTATCTGGGCCGCCTATGTTTTTATTTGGTAAATCTGGCAAACCTGGATGTGAGGGAAGGGCGCTTGAGGCATGAAAGAGAAAGGTGACTATGGGAAGTATCACAGAGTTCAGTATGGCCTTGGCATAATGTGGGCATGGGGAAAGTAGATGTGCATTTGTATTTCGTGTGTGGGTGCAGTGCGGAGAAAAGAAGCATGAAGCAAAGCTGAAAAATAGGTAGAATCCAGGGTTTTTTAAGCCTCATACCTTTTTTCAAAAATTAATTAATTTATCTTGGCTGCGCCGGGTCTTACCTGCGGCACGTGGGATCTTCGTTGTGGCATGCATGTGGGATCTAGTTCCCCCAGCAAGGATCTAACCTGGGGCCCCTGCATTGGGAGCACGGAGCCCCACCCACTGGACCACCAGGGAAGTCCCAAAGCCTCATATCTTATACTATGGAATTTGTACTTTAACCTGTTGCCATTGGAGAAGCATTGAAAGATTCAAGGAAAGCAGGGAAGTAACATGAACAGATTATTGTGTTAAAAGATCCCCCTGGAGGCAGAATGGGGTGAAGGTGAGAAACTGGGGGTGGGTGGACCAGCAGCTACAGTTTAGGCAAGCTGTCTAGGTAACAGTCTGGGTAGGAGGTTGGAGACTTAATGGAAACAGTGGAAGGTGAGGTGTGCCCAGATTTAGCTGATGCTCAGGGGCAGACCTGGCAGAATTTGAGACCATTTGGATCTAGTGGTGGTGAGAGAGGTGGAGGCACTGGGTGGATTCTGAGGCCGGTGCCTTGGCACGCAGGTGAGCGATGATGACTTTTTTTAACAAATAAATTTATTTATTTATTTATTGTATTTTTGGCTGCGTTGGGTCTTCGTTGCTGCGCGCGGGCTTTCTCTGGTTACAGCGAGCCGGGGGCACTCTTCCTTGCGGTGCGTGGCTTCTTATTGCGGTGGCTTCTCTTGTTCGGAGCACGGGCTCTGGCATGCGGGCTTCAGTAGTTGTGGCATGCGGGCTCGGTAGTTGTGGCGCACGGACTTAGTTGCCCCGCGGCATGTGGGATCTTCCCAGACCAGGGCTCAAACCCGTGTCCGCTGCATTGGCAGGCGGATTCCTAACCACTGCGCCACCAGGGAAGTTCCGAGCTATGATATTAACAATGGTGAGGCCCAGGCTGAGGAAGGCGTTTGGTGAGAGAGAGACAGTACTTTCAGTTCTGGGCATGCTCAGGTGGCATTTCCTGGAGCAGAAGCAGGAGAAAGGTGGGGTTTGCGGGGTTGGGGGGGAGCTATCATTGTCTAATGTGGCTGCAGCCATGGGGTCCCTGAGATCTCCTCTGGGAGAGAGGAGCCTGAGACGGATATTTGAAGAAGCAGAGGGAGACCTGGGAAGATAAGTATCCCTAAGTGAGGTGAGGGGTAACAAAAGGGGTGCCAGCTATGAAATCAGCCAGACGTTAAGCTGAAAAGAGGCCACGGGCTAGCTGGGGTGTCGCTGGTGGCCTTACAGAGAGCAGTTTCCCCCAAGCGCTTCAGGACAGAAGACAGAAGGAAAGATGAATGCAAAATGCTTGGGGCCCAGTGTTCTTCTTTTTTTTAATTTAGATTTTATTTATTTACTTTTTTTTTTAACATCTTTATTGGAGTATAATTGCGTTACAATGGTGTGTTAGTTTCTGCTTTATAACAAAGTGAATCAACAGAGAAGAGACTCAAAGCACAGAGACGCTGAGTGATTAACAATGTGATCATTCACAATGCACGACAGCTGAAAATCTCCTTTAACTTGTTTTAGGTTGTGCTCTGGCGTGAGAGGCTGACTCATGTTTAGCCAGTCTCCCCCTATTTTTTGCAAAATCAACTTTGTTTCCCCCTTCCCAATATTTTTCTGAGAAAACGATTTTATGCGTCTTTATTAATAATGTATTTTATACCCTAAATCAGAAATTTTGCCCAGCCCTTAATGACCTGCTGAAGTTTTCATGACACTGTGCATTGGGGAAAACCTATTCAATAATACAATTCTTGAATGATAAACATAAAATGTAGAGAATAAAAAATAATTAAGGAGACAATTTTACCTCTCCTGTATGACAAAGTAAATCCCTAGAGCATGACATGATTTCATTAAAAAAAAAAAGTCTCCTAACTCTCTCGTTCATTGTTGTATCTCAGATCCAATCTTGTGCCTTGCACTCAATAAATACTTGTCAATGAATTAAAGATATCACCCATTTGGTATTAATCATATGTTGCTTTGCATTTAAAATGAATATGTTTAATAAGTTACGGGGATGTAATTGTACAGCACAGGGAATATAGTCAATAATGTAATAACTGTGTGGTGACAGATGGTAACTAGACTTATCGTGGTGTCATTTTTAATGCATAAAAATATCAAATCACTATGTTGTACAATTAAACATATAATATTGTAAGTCAATATTACTTCAATTAAAAGAAAATCAGATGAATATGTTTAAATCTCACTCCAAATGAGGATGTTTCTTCAATGACTATGTTTAAAACTTTATCACCAGATTTTTTGTATCCCTGAAGTCAGGATCTATAAATTATATCTCCTTGCATCCGAGATCTGGAATTTGGTAGGTTGAACAATGCTTCTTGAATTGTAGAGCAAATCACTTTAACTATAAAATGGTAGCACCTATATGTATATTTATAGCTAATACTAACTAAAAACTTCCTGCTGGGTTTTGTGGATCCCCTTTATCAGGATAAGGATGCTCCCTTTTGTCCTAGAGCGCCAAACTTAAAAAAATTATGAGTGATTGTTGGGAATTCCTTGGCAGGCCAGTGGTTAGGACTCAGTGCTTTCACTGCCAGAGCCTGGGTTTGATCCCTGGTGGGGAAACCAAGATCCCGGAAGCTGTGCAGCATGGCCAAAAAGAAAAAGAAATTATGAATGATTGTTGAATTTTACCAAATGACCAATCTCTAGATAATCATATATTTTTCTCTTTTAATTTGTTAATATGGTAAATGACATTAATTGTTCAACTAATGCTAAACTGATTTTTATTCACATACTACAACTAACTTGGCCATGAGAGTCTTTTTGTTTTGTTTTCAACGAGTTTTTGTTTTTTTGCAGTGCTGGATTCAGTTTGCTAATATTTTTAAACCAAGCTTTATTGAAAAATAATTTGCATAAAATACACCCATTCTAAGTATATAGTTTGAGGAGTTTTAATTAAATATATACATTTGTGCAACCAATACTGCAATCAAGATATAAAATATTTCCATTACCCCCCAAACGTTTCCTTGTTTTCCTTCTGGTCAGTGTCCTGCAGCCTTGGGTCTGGCAATCCAGTGGTCTGTTTTCTGTCATTATAAATGAGATTTTCCTTTTCTAGATCTCATATAAATGGAATTATGTAGACTGTGCTCTTTTACTCAGTATAATTCTTTTAAGAGTCATCCATGTTGAGTGTATCAAGAGTTTGTTTCTTTTTTTGATGAGTAGTATTCCATCGTAAAGATATACAGGCACACCTCGTTCTATTGTACTTCACTTTATTGCACTTTGCAGATACTGCATTTTTCACACATTGAAGGTTTGTAGCAACCCTGCATAGGGCAAGTCTATTGGCACCATTTTCCCAACAGCATTTGCTCACTTGGTGTCTCTGTGACACATTTTGGTAATTCTTGCAGTATTTCTAACTTTCTTATTATGATTTATATTTGTTATGGTGATCTGTGATCAGCGTTCACTGATGTTGCCCTTGAATTGCTTGGAATGCCATGAACTGTGCGACATAAGACAGTGAACTTAACTGGTAAATGTTGTATGTGTTCTGACTGCTCCACTGACCAGCTGTTCCCTCATCTCTCTCCCTCTCCTCAGGCCTCCTTATTCTTTGTGACAGGGCAACATTGAAATTGGGCCAATTAATAACCCTACAGTGGCCTCTAAGTGTTCAAGTGAAAGGAATCGTTGCACGTCTCTCACTTTAAATCAAAAGCTAGAAGTGATTAAGCTTTAGTGAGGAAGGCATATTGCAAACCAAGATAGGCCCAAAGCTATGTTTCTTGCACCAAACAGTTAAGTTGTGAATGCAAAGGGAAAGTTCTTGAAGGAAATTAAAAGCACTACTCCAGTGAACACACGAATGATAAGAAAGTGAGACAGCCTTATTGCTGATATGGAGAAAGTCTTAGCGGTCTGGAAAGAAGGCCAGGTCAGCTACAACATTCCCCTAAGCCAAAGCCTAATCCAGAGCAAGACCCTAACTCTCTTCATTTCTATGAAGGCTGAGAGAAGTGAGCAGGCTTCAGAAGAAGTTTGAAACCAGCAGAAGTTGGGTCGTGATGTTTAAGGAAGGAAGCCATCTCCATGACCTAAAAGTGCAAGGTGAAGCAGCAAGTTATCCAGAAGATCTAGCTAAGATAACTAATGAAGGTGGCTAAATTAAACAACAGATTTTCAGTGTAGATGAAACAGCCTTATATTGGAAGAAGAGGTCACGTGGGACTTTCATAGCTGGAGAGGAGAAGTCAGTGCCTGCCTTCAAAGCTTAAAAGGACAGGCTGACTCTCTTGTTAGGGGCTAACGCAGCTGGTGACTTTAAGGTGAAACCAATGCTCATTATCATTATGAAAATCCGTAATCCTTAAGAATTATGCTCAATCTACTCTGTCTCTCTATATAAATGGAATAACAAAGCCTGGATGACAGCACACCTGTTTACAACATGGTTTACTTGAATATTTTAAGCTCAGAAAAGAAGATTCCTTTTAAAATATTACTGCTCATTGACAACATACCTGGTCACCCAAGAGCTCTAATAGAAGTGTACAAGGTTCATGTTGTTTTCATGCCTGCTAACACAACATCCACTCTGCAGCCCATGGGTCAAGGAGTAATTTTGATTTTCAACTCTTATTTAAGAAATCCATTTTGTGAATCTACAGCTGCTACATATAGTGACTCCTCTGGTGGATCTGGGCAAAGTAAATTGAAAACCTTCTGGAAAGAATTTGCCATTTTAGATACCATTAAGAAGATTCGTGATTCATGGGAGGAGGCCAAAATATCAACACCAACAGGAGTTTGGAAGGAACTGGTTCTTACCCTCATGGATGACTTTGAGGGGCTCAAGACTTCAGCGGAGGAAGTAATTGCAGCTATCATAGAAATAGCAAGAGAACTAGAATTAGAGATGGAGTCTGAAGATGTGACTGAGTTGCTGCCATCTCATGATAAAAGTTTAACAGATGAGGAGTTGCTTCTTGTGGATGAGAAAGAAAATGGTTTCTTGATATGGAATCTACTCCTGGTGAAGACGCTGTGAGAATTGTTGAAATGAAAACAAACGGTTTAGAATATGACATAAACTTAGTTGATAAAGCAGTGGCAGGGTTTAAGAGAATTGACTGCCATTTTTAAAGAAGTTCTACTGTGGGTTAAATGCTTATCAAACAGCATTGCATGCTACAGAAAAGTTGTTAGTGAAAGGAACAGTCAGTCTGTGAGATGTCAAGATGTGGCAAACTTCATTGTTGTCTTATTTTAAGAGATTGCCCCCGCTACCCTGCCAACCTTTAGCAACCACCATTCTGATCAGTCAGTTGCTGTCAACATTGAGGCCAGACACTTCCCCCACCAAAAGATTATGACTTGCTAAAGACTCAGAGGCTGGTTAGCACTTTTTAGCAATAAATCATTTTTAAATTAAGATGTACATTTCTTTTTTAGACATATGCTATTGAATACTTACTAGACTACTTCTACTATAGTGTAAACATAACTTTTATATAAGCTAGGAAACCAAAGAATTTGTGTGACTTGTTTTGTTGTGGTGGTCTGGAACTGAACCCGTGATATCTCTGAGGCATGCCTGTACTACAATTTTTTATTCATTGAAGGGGATCAGATTATGCCGCTTCAGAATATGCCACTTTGGCATAAGGATTATTTTGATCTGAAGGCAATTGAGAAACAGCAGATGTGGAAAGAGTTTTCTGCCCTCCTATCTGCCTAAAAGCAGGGCGTAAATTTCCCTTTGTGAAGGTGTCTTCCCTGCTCTCTCCCGTATCAGGAAGGGAAAAACAACCCTTATTACTGGAGACAGAAAGTTGACATCAAGATGGGTCTTCACAATAAATATTACTAAAATAACTTTTCTGTTAGTTTCCAGTATGTTTACCTTCTCATAATTTACCTCCCCTAGAAGCCCAAAGCCCCTTTCCTATGTCTTGCCATTTCTTCACAATTTATCACTCTTTCTTAAGATGGTATATATAAACCTCAAATTCTAACCACCCCTTTGAGTTAGTCATCACTGAATTCTCCTGCATGTATATGCATTACACACATAAACTTTTTTTTCCCTCCTGCTAATCTGTTGTTTGTTAGTTTAATTTGCATGTCCCAGCCACCGAATATAAGAAGATAGAGGAAAAGTGTGTTTCCTCCCCTATACCATTTACCTTTTGACAGACACTTGCATTGTTTTAGTCTTATGCTATTATGAATAAAGTTGCTATGAATATTCATGTACATGTCTTTATGTGAACAAATCATTTCTCTTGAGTAAATGTCCGGGAGTAGAGTTACTGGGTCATATGATTAGTATACGTTTAACTTAAAAAAAGAAAAAACTGTCAAAATGTTTTCTGAATTAGTTGTGCCTTACATTCTCACCAGCAATGTGTAAGAAATCCAGTTACTTCACATCCTCTCTTTAATACTTGATATTGCCAGGCTTTGGTTTTAGCCGTTACTGGGTGTGCAGTGGTTTCTCATTGTGGTTTTTTTGTTTTAGTTTTTTTGCGGTACGCGGGCCTCTCACTGTTGTGGCCTCTCCCGTTGCGGAGCACAGGCTCCGGACGCGCAGGCGCAGCGGCCATGGCTCACGGGCCCAGCCGCTCCGCGGCATGTGGGATCTTCCCGGACCGGGGCACGAACCCGTGTCCCTTGCATCGGCAGGTGGACTCTCAACCGCTGCGCCACCAGGGAAGCCCTCTCATTATGGGTTTAATTTGCAATGATGTTGAGCATCTTTTCATGTGCTCCTTGGTCATTCATATATCTTCTTTAATGCACAGTCTGTTCAAATCTTCTGCCTGTTTAAAAAATTGGGTGGTTTATTTTCTTGTTACTGATTTTTAAGAATTCTTTAGATATTCTGGATACAAGTTCTTTGTCACCGAAGTATACTGTGAATATTTTTGCTATGTGATTTCTCTTTTCTTTCTTTTAATGATCTCCTCTGAAGAGCATAAAGTTTTAATTTTCATGAAGTCCAATTTATTATTTTAAAAAATAGTTTGTGGCTTTTGTCTTTTCCAAGGTCATGAAAATATTCTCCACTGTTTTCTTCTAGAAGTCTTATCATTTTAGGTTTTGGACTGGGATTTATCTCAGACTAAAGATATGAAGTGGACATTTTTTGGCTCGCATGTGTCAGAAGTGTTGTGAACTGTGTTTCCATATCATCAGAGATTTGGCTGTTGGGGGGACAGCAACCTGATAAGCAGGGAGCATTGACATTCCTTGCTTGTGACCAAGAAGAGTCTATGTGGTGTTCTTTAGCATCATATGTATGTCCATTTCCTTATCAACCATTCTCCTAATGCTTTTAATGTCTATCAGTCAACAATCAATTCATTCATTTATTGAAAAACAAATCAATAATTTCATTAGGGGCTGTGAAATGAAAATTTTTAATTAATCCTGTTATTCCTTCTATATTTACTAGCTGGCATTCTTCTGTAAAATAGAGCCATTTGGCTCTCCTAAAATACATTTTATATTAGAAAGCCAAGGTAAATGCTTAATTTCTTCCCTTTACCAATTTTCTCAGTAAGAATTTGGTTTAACAGCTTCTTTAGATAGTGACAAATGAGTTCCTCCTCCCCCACAGCTTTATTTTTTTTCAATACAATGGAATTTTTGGCTTTAATATAGTCAATGTGTGTCGTTCAACTATAATCATTCTTTTTGATGCTTATAAGCCCTTAAGATCCTCTTCAACTTACTCCTGTGTCTTTTTTTAAAAAAGAATTGGCTTTTTATTATTTTTTATTTTATTTATTTACTTTTGGCTGTGTTGGGTCTTCGTTGCTGCACACGGGCTTTCTCTAGCTGTGGTGAGCAGCGGCTACTCTTCATTGTGGTGCGTGTGCTTTTGATTGTGGTGGCTTCTCTTGTTGCAGAACACGGGCTCTAGGCACGTGGGCTTCAGTAGTTACAACACATGGGTTTAGTTGCTCCGCGGCATGTGGGATCTTCCCGGACCAAGGCTCGAACCTGTGTCCCATGCATTGGCAGGCGGATTCTTAACCACTGCGCCACCAGGGAAGCCCCACTCCTGTGTCTTTTTGTTATGATTCCATTAACCTTTGAAAGTTTCCCTGGTTTCAGGAACTACAAAAATGTCACAGGCTCCCTTTGTATCCTTCTCGTCCTCCCTCTGAATCAATTCTTTCTCTAAGGAGTCCTCATTTCTCTTCATGGGAAATGGTACTAGAGACCAGAATCAGGATACAAGTTGTTTTTATTTTCTTGCCAGTTTATGGATGCATTTAAAAAAATAAAAAATATTTTATATACAATATTGTATATTGTTTTTGAGTTTGTTTTTGGCAGGAGTGTTGTTCTGGGTACTAGTGTACCATGTTGCCAGAAATGAAAATTTTCTTACTGAATATCCAGTGTCAAGCATTTTACTACACAAACTATTCTCACATCAGTGAAATATGGTGGAACTCTTATTATCATGCTCATTTTAAAGATGACAAAATGAGACTGAGAGACTAAGTGGCTTACCTCAGGTTAAGTGGCAGGGTGGTCTTTGGAGCCAGGCAGTTGGACTTGGGAACATGGGCTTGTTACCACCATGCTATGATGCTGTCCAGCTGCTCAGAAGTATTACTCACAGGATGCTTGGCAGGAAGTAATTTACATGGCATCGATTGACTTGCAAGAATTTTTTTTTTTGAGAAGCAAAGCTTACGAAATATGCAGAAACAGGGTTAGAACAAACAGATAAAGATGTTTCTGTAGAATCGGAAAATCGTCCTAAATAGTCCTCCTTCTTTCAGTATTTTATACTGCCAACAGAGTTAACCCTTCTGTTGTGACACTCCAACCAATCCTCCTCTGGTCACTCTCAAAACTGAACACACCTGACTCCAGAATGTCATTATCTTTTAAAAATTGATATATACAGAAGATTACATGTAATTTGATGTTAGTTCTTAAGCATAACAATACAATGAATACTGTGTACCCACCACCCAATCCAAGAACTAGGATATTACCAGACGCTTATATCTATGTTTCTCTATCCGAATCCCCTACCTCTCATCCCCAGGCCCACTTTTTTTTTTTTTTTTTACTGTTATTTATTTACTTTTTATTGACGTATAGTTGATTTACAATGTTGTGCCTATCTCTGCTGTACAGCAAAGTGACTCAGTTATACACATATAGACACTCTTTTTTATATTTTCCATTATGGTTTATCACAGGGTATTGAATCTAGTTCCCTGTGCTATACAGTAGGGCCTTGTTGTTTATCCGTTCTATATATAATAGTTTGCATCTGCTAACCTCAACCTGCTACTCCATCCCCGCCCCCCAATCCCCTCTTCCTTGGCAACCACAAGTCTGTTCTCCAGGTCTGTGAGACTGTGTTTCACAGATAGGTCGATTGGTGTCATATTTTAGATTCCACATATAAGTGATATCATATGGTATTTGTCTTTCTCTTTTTGAGTTACTTTGCTTAGAATGATAATCTCTAGCTGCATCCATGTTGCCGCAAATGCCCAGGCCCACCTTTGAAAGTCAAATATGGTCTTAGCTGTAATGTATGTCGTTTAAGAACCCTATTGCTCACCTTGCTTGTTTGGGGCACTGTATAAATGATACATAGTCTTTTGTCTCTTGCCTTTCCCTCCTCAGCATTGTGTTTCTAATATTTATCCATATTATGTGTAGCAGTGGTTCGTTTTCTCTGCGGTATCTATCATGTTGTATCGTGTGCATATACAATTTATTGATCTATTTTTCTTTTGGGGACTGGTTGGGTTGTTGCCAGTGTTTCTGCTATTGCAGACACTGCTCTGATCTTATATACATACGTCTCTGGTACACATGTGCCAAGTGCAAGCATTTCTCTGGGATGTACAGCCGGGAATGCAATTACTGGGTTGGAAGGTATGTGCGTGTTCAGCTTGGCAAGATAATGCCAAACAATTTTCTGAATTGCTTGTACCAGTTTACACCTTACCAGCCATTGATCCACAATATCTCTAGTAGGTGATCTTGTCAAACTTCTAAATTTTGCTAAACTCATAGGTATAAAATTGCATCTGATTGAAATCCTGGTTTGCTTTTCCATAAATCCTAATGAAATGAGCATTTTTTTCATATTTTTATAGGCCATATATGTTTCCTCTTCTGTGAAAAGCCTGCTTCTTGCAATTTTTTGGACTATTTTTAATGGATACGTTATAATCCACTATATGGTTAAAATATAATTCAATCAGTCCTCTGATTAATATTTTCCCAATATTTTGCCATTATAAATTAAACTGACATGATGATCCTTTGTGTGCATCCAAGATTATGTCTTTCAAATAAATCTTAAAAGTGGAGCAGGCTGTGGTGGCAGATATGCTCATTTTGAAAAGGTTTTTGGTATACACTGACAAATTACCTTCTGAAATGGTGGCCCTCTACGTGGAGAGATTTGTCTTTTAAACCTGTGATAGAATTCACCTGTGAAGCCACCTGGTCCTGGACTTTTGTTTGTTGGAAGATTTTTAATCACAGTTTCAATTTCATTACTTGTGATGGGTCTGTTCATATTTTCTATTTCTTCCTGGTTCAGTCTTGGAAGGTTGTACCTTTCTAAGAATTTGTCCATTTCTTCCAGGTTGTCCATTTTATTGGCATAGAGTTGCTTGTAGTAATCTCTCATGATCCTTTGTATTTCTGTGGTGTCAGTTGTAACTTCTTTTTCATTTCTAATTTTATAGATTTGAGTCCTCTCGCTTTTTTTCTTGATGAGTCTGGCTAAACGTTTATCAATTTTGTTAATCTTCTCAAAGAACCAGCTTTTAGTTTTATCGATCTTTGCTATTGTTTTTTCTCATTTCTATTTCATTTATTTCTGCTCTGATCTTTATGATTTCTTTCCTTCTACTGACTTTGGGTTTTGTTTGTTCTTCTTCCTCTAGTAGCTTTAGGTGTAAGGTTAGGTTGTTTATTTGAGTTTTTTCTTGTTTCTTGAGGTAGGATTGAAAAATCTAAGCAGTTTTATGGCTTTTGACAAAGTTGCTGTCAGCTTAAAGATATAGGGAGGTCCTGGGAGAAGCTGAAAGGGGGTGAGGCCATGCTCTCAATGGCTCTTCTGAGGAAGGTGGGGAGTGAGCATGAGTTTGGAGGTGAGTGTGTGGGTGCATCAGACCTGATCCAGCCAGAGGAGAAGAACCACTGGCAGACGTAGACAAAGAGACTTGGCCTTATGCAATCATGGGAGCTGACTACACGGTCTCTGTAAGGCTGTTGTCACTTGCCTGTCTGATGTAGGGGCTTGCAGTCCATGGGGCAGGCGGTCAGGAATTGAAGATGGATGGAAAGATGGGGAGAGTGAGGGAAGGGTGGGCCCCACAAGCATGAGTGAGAACTGTACCCATGTTAGTTCTTGTTGCCACTCACCTCGATGGCGTGGGCCTCCCTTGGAAGCCCAGGATATTTGTCAAGGACCTAAACACGTACACCTGGCTCAGGCGTCAGAGACCCTGAAGGTGGGAAGGGGAAGGTGGAGTATTTGCAGGTCCAGCTGCTGTTCCCAACAACAAGGTGAGTCAGCAGATTAGCAACGTGTGTGCGTCTGTGCGTGTATGTGTGCGTGTGCAGGCAAGGATTTACAGCTGTGGGCATGTAACAGCATAAAAGACACTGTCTCATTCCTTACCCCATTCAGCCCTCACAACAGTCCTGTGAAGTTGGAAGTGTAATTGTTTCCAATTTACAGGTGAGTCAAATGAGATTCTGGAAGGAAGGTGGCTTGCTCATTTATCCAGGGAGAGATGGAGTTGAGACTGCTTTAGGTCAGCCAGTTTTCATTCACATGAACCCTGCAGTGGAAGTGCCGAGTCTTAACCGCAGGACTGCCAGGGAAGTCCCTAGGACAGGTTTTGAATTCTAATTCCTGCAGTTTCCCTACAATCTGTGGTTGCTCAAGTTGGCTCTTGGTCTATTAGGGATAAGAAAGGATCGATGAACATATAATTTACACATGACAATAGTTTTTAATAGAAATCTTGGCCTTTTCTTCTTTGTGGATTATTTTGGTAACATCAGCAGTTCAGTAGGCATGTATATGAAATAGGTTAGCTTTTTAAGAAAATGGAGTGGAAGTGTTAAGGTATATTGTATTTATCTTTGATTTCTTTTGATTTTAGTTGGTCAGAAATTGCTTTTAGTGAAAATGAGAATCTTTGGCTTATTTCAGCTCTTGAAAAATGAATGTGGGGATGCTGAAAAGAGTATTTTATTGATTTATTTATGTAATTGACATATAACATTAGTTTCAGGTGTACAACATACTGTTTCAATATTTGTATATGTTGCAAAATGATCACCACAGTAAGTCTAGTGAACAGTGTTTTAAAATATAAGGTCAGTCCTAGTTTCTTCCAACTAGTCAGTGATATGGAAAAGGAAAAGAACTATGCAAACTGCATTCTCTAGAAGCAGGTACTGGGACACAGTTTGGGTGCAAGGTGATTAATAAGGGTCGACACCTGTAAAGGAAGGGGCTGGGACGCAGGGGGCAGAAGGAGAGGGCCCACGTAGCAGGCCTAGCAAAGCCTTGGTCAATCCAGTGGATCTCTCTGGAGCAAATGTTGTCCATCAGAGTTGTCTGTCCTGTGTCAGGCCAGGAAGTTGGGCCTTTCTACCCTGCCTTCACTGTGGGCTACTTGGGAGGGTGTTTACCATGGGTGAA
Organism: Monodon monoceros; assembly: GCF_005190385.1. Lineage (NCBI taxonomy): Eukaryota > Metazoa > Chordata > Mammalia > Artiodactyla > Monodontidae > Monodon > Monodon monoceros. The sequence goes on along the minus strand of NW_021703770.1, from coordinate 58,507,806 downwards.
GATGCTTTTGGAATCGACCTCATGCTGTGCAGCTGGGCTGCAGGTTCTCCTTGAGGGGATCTGGGTGGTGCACCTCCATGGCTGCTGCAAGACCTGTTACACATTTAAAAAGACTTAAGGGGGCTTCCCTGGTGGCGCAGTGGTTGAGAGTCAGCCTGCTGATGCAGGGGACGCGGGTTCGTGCCCCGGTCTGGGAGGATCCCACATGCCGCGGAGCGGCTGGGCCCGTGAGCCATGGCCGCTGAGCCTGCGCGTCCGGAGCCTGTGCTCCGCAACTGTAGAGGCCACTACAGTGAGAGGCCCGTGTACCGCAAAAAAAAAAAAAAAAAAAAAAAAAGACTTAAGGAACATTAACCAAAGGCAGGGGATTCCTGATTCCAAGAAGCAACCATAAGAAGACATTTTTGAGACAATGGGGGAATATCGACTGGGTATCAGATGAGTTAGGATCTATTATTAATTTTATTGGTTGTGATAATGATATTGTGGTTATGATAGAAAATGTCCTTATCTGTTAATGACATATCTTGAAGTATTAATGGTGGTATAATAAGATGTCTAGAAAAACAGTAACAGCAACACAAGTGGAAGGGTTACTGGTGAAACAAGAATACTAAATTGTTGATAACCATTAAAGCTAGAGATGGGCTCACACGGGTATTTTATAGCATTCTGTGTATATATTTGAAACTTTAAGCATAATAAAATTCTTTTTCTCTTGGTAAAAGAATTATAATAAATAGAGTGGGCATATGTTATTGGGTGTCTCATATTCTAGAGCTAGACATGAACCCAGAAAGAAGTCAAATTGAGTACCATGTTCATCTGCCCTGTTCAGGAAACAAAGCATCCTGCAATGTCAGCCCATAGCTTTCAGTGGAATTTGAGGATTTCCCTGAGTGAGGCCAAATGAATAACTGGGAAAGGAAAGATTGAAATAATAGGATGGCAGTAAGGCAGGGAGAAAGAAAACTACTTAATTCTGAGAGCATCCAGCCACAATACTAGGGGCTTTCCACACTTCATCTTATTTAATTCTCACAGTAATCACCCCATGCTATTGTTCAAGATTTCCCAGGATATGATTCTCATTTTGCAAATTAGAATATTAAGACTCAGAAATGTGGGAGCTCATCCAAGTGCTGGAGTTGGGATTCCAAGTCGGGTGGTGTCTGGTTTCTAGGCCCTTGCACTGGGCCACTGGGGCTCGGAATGGGTGACTTCTCAGGCTCCTGAGGCATCTGGCAGTGCCGCAGGAGTGCGAGCAAGAGAACCGTCATGTCTCAGGTCTCAGGTGAGCTCCCGTGATGGGCTGCCAAGTGAGGGGCCTTGGCTTTGCGCAGGAAAGAATTCAAGAGCCATAATGAAGTGGAAGCGAATTTATTTAGAGAGATACACTGGCCTGGGGTGTGGGGGTGGTTAGTGTTTACGGGCGGGGTAATTTCATAGGCTAACGAGTGGGAGGATTATTCTGACAATTTGAGGGAAGGGGCAGGGGTTTCCAGGAATTGGACCATCACCCACTTTTTGGCCTTTTACCGGTCCGGCCTCGTAACTGTTTTGGCGCTGGTGGGTGTGTAACTTAGCATATGCTAATATATTACAATGCGCATATAATGAGGCTCAAGGTCTACAGGAAGTTGAATCTTCTGCCATCTTGGGCCGAGTTGGTTCTAACTAGGTTTTGTTGTATCCTCAAGAGCTGCGTCATTTGTTTAATGCTTGTGCCCTGCCCCCTTCCTTCCTGTCTCAGCAGGACCCCTGGGGCAGCAGATTCTCCCTTCTGGAAAATGCAGGAAGTACACATCCTCCCTTGGCTACCAGGCACTTGCCCAGACCTTCCAAAGGCCGGGCATCACCCTCTCTGCTCATGACATTCCTCCTGCCTTATTTCCCGAAACTAGAAAAATTAGATGAGAAGAGAGATACTACTCTGGATCCTAATCAGAAGAAGTTGTGAGGTTTCCCTCTCCCCCCGGAGCTTTTTCTGTTTCTTCTCTCATCTGCCCACCTTCAGGTAACGCCCTTTGTGATTTGTTGTCTGCCTGAAACCAATATCCTTTGGTCTTCCATGAAGATTGTCTAACAACTCTGGGAGAGGGTCATGGGAGAGTTATTTTAGAGTTGGCAGTGGATTCTTAGGACAGAGCCTGGAAACTGTGTGTTACAGGTCAGGAGGAGGAGACGATCCTTCCCTACATCCAGGTGTGGGATATGCAGTAGGGCCAACGAGAAAGAAAAATCAAGGAGGGCAAAATCGTTCAAGTCCACGCCAACGCCATTTGCAATGAGAAGGGAGAAGGGATGGAGGCTGTGCAACTGAAGTGAGGGGGAAAGTGCATTTCTCCAGATGACAGCGGAACTGTGCAAACTCCCCGGGGTCTGTGTAAAAACAGGCTCTTCCCGAGTGGGCGAGGGGGCGGGGCGGGGCGGGGCGCCGGCTCTGGGTCGACCTCGGGCGCTAGGACTCTGAAGCAAGTTGCGAGGTCTGTGCCTAAGTGGCTCCGTGTTTAACCTGATCAAATCAACACGGTTTATTACCAAGGCCTCAGTGTCGCATCAGAAGTTTTTTTTCTTTTTTGCTTATGGCCTTGGTTGGAGAAAGCATCAAGGAATCCAGGGAGGAGACCTTCAGTAATAAACTGACACTTAAAAGTGCTTTCAGATGATTTTGCTGAGTCACTGTGGTGCTGGGCATTAGGCTTTGAAATGCTGTTACATAGTCATGCGCATGCGCTGAGAGGGAACCTGCAGAACGATTTGCAACTGAGGTTTCGCTAAGGGTCAGTTTTCAGGATGTTTATATGAAAAACTTTCTACGCGATACTCTACCTGATCTGCTCTCACTTTGTCACAGCAATGTTTATCCCTCCCACACTGCTACCGATTTCCTGCTTCCCAACATTCCTCCAAAAAAGCTCCTTTTTCTTGCCCAGTGAGAGAGGTAGGCACTGATGCCAAAGCTGGAAGTTCCCAGCAGGAAGTGCTGACGCCCCACCTTGCTGATGCGGTTTCCGCTTCTCTTACGGCATTAGCTCTTTGCTGCCCCCTGTGGGTGGAGGTTTCTTTCCCCTCCAGGCCCTTTAGTACCCAGTCTCACCTGGGGATGCCGGACTCAACGAAGCAGAAGAGAGACCAAGCCAGTTTAAAGTCACAAACCACGTCCTCTGGTTACTGACTTTCGTCCGTTTTTGGTCTGTGGTTTTCTTCAGGTAGATTGAGTAGAGTCTTGTCCCTTCGCTGTTCCCTGGGGCAAGTCCAAGCAGACTGGCCTCAGCTTCTTTCTCCCAGCTTTAGATGTCAGAATCCCTCTCTTGCTCTGTGTTTCCACGTTTTCCTTTCCTCCTCATTTAGTGACGCCGCACGGGCCAGGCTTGGTAAGTGGACCCGGCAAGAGGAAGATGAATAAAACGTGGTTCCCTGGTTTCAGCGGCTCACAGTGAGCTGGGGGAGACAGAAATGCAACTCGTGGTGAGTGACTCTTCTCTCTGTTTTTTGTTTGTTTGTCTGTTTTCAGGGCGATGGCATCAGTTTTCTGGCTGAGTATGTTCCTGGACTGGGTCTAGTCAAATTGTATAGGTTATCAAGAAATGTTAGTGGTCGTTATTATTATTATTATCGTGCCCCATGTCAAAAGCTTTTAAATGCCTCTAACTCGCAGAGTCCTTGGTTACCAGTAAAATGTGTGTAGGGAACAGGAACCTTAAGGAAAATTGTAAAGTTATTTTTAGATATTTCTGATTTTATTTTAGTTTTTGTTATTTTTGTGTTATTAAAAAACAACCCCCCTCCTGGATTAATTTGAAGCAAATCTCAGATATTATATATATTTCACATGAAAATGTATATTTATAAATATTTATAAATGTAGATATATTTAAATATATATAAATATTTCAGTATGTATTTCTAAAAGCTAAGGACTTTTTTTTTACATCTTTATTGGAGTATAATTGCTTTACAATGGTGTGTTAATTTCTGCTTTATAACAAAGTGAATCAGTTATACATATACATATGTTCCCATATCTCTTCCCTCTGGCGTCTCCCTCCCTCCCACCCTCCCTATCCCACCCATCTAGGTGGTCCCAAAGCACCGAGCTGATCTCCCTGTGCTATGCGGCTGTTTCCCACTAGCTATCTATTTTACGTTTGGTAGTGTATATATGTCCATGCCACTCTCTCGCTTTGTCACAAGCTAAGGACTCTTTAAAAAGTAACCACAATACCATTATTACACCGAAAAATGTAGCAGCAATTCCTTAATGTTGTCAAATATCCAGTCAGGTTTCACTGATTTTATCATCAGCTTTTAATTTCATGGTTGGTGTGTTTGACCCGGGATCTTTTGATAAGTCCATATGTTGAGGTTCCTCTTAAATCTTTTTTTATCTACAGGTTTCCCCTCATGTTATTTTTCCCCGCAATTTACTTGTTGAAGAAACTGAGTAATTTATCCAAGAGGGTTTTTCATAGCCTGGATTTTGCCAGTTGCTTCCCCTTGATTTTTAATATGTTCCTCTGTTATGTGTAGTTACATAAAACCGATGGAGCTAGAGGTTTAGGCTTGAGTTTAGAGTAGAAATGCCTCATAAGTGGTGGTGTGTACACTTCTATCTGGAGACACAGAATGCTCGCTTCTTTCTGTTTGTGATGTGAGTGGCCCTTCATGGTTATTACCTTGACCCAATTTAGCTTGTTAGAGGTTGCTAAATGGTAATATTTTAATTCTATCATCGTTTCTTATGGCTTTTGCTGGAATACTTTTCATAAAGAGAAGCTTCTGTCATTTGGTTACCCTGAAATGCACTTTGTATGGGAAAGTAAAGTAAAGGCTTGATTCTTTTCCTTTATTAATAGGTTTTAATGAATTTAAATACTGTGAAGATTTCAGAGGCTATAGTCTTCCTCACCCCTCTCGTTTTTCCTTTCCTTTGGTTACTCTGAAATCTAGAATTTCTCTCATTCATATTCTCTCTCTCTCTCTCTTTCACCCAACTTTGTGGAGCTTTGGAGAAAGAATTGCAGACTCATTCACACTAAAGTACAAATGACTAATAACAACTTATAGTATGACTATTTCAGAGAGATTTTTTGTTGAACTTGCATCAATGTCTTAAATTAGAGAAATGAAAAGAAGCTTCCTGGATAAGAATAGCATTTGTATGCACTTACTGTTCTGTGTCAGCTGCTCTAGTAAATGACTTACATGTGTTGTAAGGTGTTCATGTTACCCCGATTTTACAGATGTGAAGAACAAGGCTCAGGTTGTTTAGGCTCAGCTAAAAAGTGGCAGAGGTGAAACTAAAACCTGGGCTGTCTGGCTACAGAGCCAGAGTATTGAATCTGCCTTTTCGATACAATTTCAGGCATCTTGAACAGGAGGAGAAGGGGATGAGGGAGAGAAGGGCTTCCCAAGCTTGAAATCATCAACCTGACAGACCCAAGTTATTCGTTGTGTCGATGTGTAAGGCAGAGCCTGGCAATCACCCACAAAAACAAAGATTTGCCCCCAGGAGTGTTAACTGTGGAATGGTTCTCTGCCTCTGCCGCAGTAGTGATGATACCTCTGCCCCGTCGGGATCCTGTCTACTTTTCTGGCTTCTCCTCCATCTTGTTCACTTGGGCCAGCCCCAGTGCCCTTTCTCTTGTTCCTCAAACACGCCAACCTCCTTTCAGTCTCAGGGATTTGCATCTACTGTTTCCCTGGATCTTTACATGCCCGGCTTCTCCTTGACATTTAGGTCTCAGCTTAAATGTCAGTCTTGCAGAGACACTTTCCCTGACCATCCTCTCTAAAGAAGCCACCTCCTACCCCCCAATCACCCTCTCTTTCCCAGTTCTCAGTGTCTTTTCTAGCTCTTATTACCACTTGAAAGTATCTTCCATCTTTGGCTACCAGAATGTAGGGGGAACATGGCCAGTTTTGTCCACGGCTGGGACTCTGGAGCCTGGCACATGGTAAGCACTCAGAAAGCCTTTGTTGAACACATGAATCGGTTCAGGCATCCTTTGCTCGTTGCCTTCTACATGGAGGCCTCACCAGCCCAAATCCATCACCACTGGTTCCAATTAATCACCAGAACTGCCACAGCTGTTACGATCTACGCTTCCATCTAGAAAGTCAAAGGCTTCTGCCTTTTGTGTTTATACCCAAAGCTTAACAAAAATGGTCAGATTTCGTTCCAGTTATGAATTAGGCTGAGGTCAAGATGATTCATATTTTAACTGAAACCTGTTTGCTCAAGCTTGTCTGTTTCCTCTGACATAGATGGTACTGGGAAGAGGAAAGAGGTAGGGGAGCATGTTTTTAGGCCATGTTTCATAGCAGATCCATCTCACTCCTCAGTTTTGAAACGTGGCATCTGTCTTAGTCGGCTTGGGTTGCTGTAACAAAATACCTAGACTGGTGGCTTACATAACAGACATTTACTTCTCATAGTTCTGGAGGCTAGAAGTCCAAGATCAAGGTTCTGGCAGATTCAGTTCCTGGTGGGAGCTGTCTTCTTGCTGTGTCCTCACAAGGCAGAGAGCGAGAGAAGGAGCTCTGGACTCTCTTCGTCTTCTTACAAGGCAGGTAACCCCATCATGCGGGTCCCACCCTCATGACCTCATCTAAGCCTGATTACCCCTCAAAGACCTCACTTCCAAATACTATCACGTTCAACATATGAATGTTGGGGGGATACAAGCATTCAGCTCATGGTAGCATCTCTCGAATTCTCCCTTCTTGATGTGAACCTTGAATGCCTCTAGGCGAAAGAAAATGATGACAGAAATGGAAGCATCTCAGACATTCTTCCAAAGTTGGATGGCAAAAGCTCTTGATGGTCCATGAAAATAAATTGGAAGCTGATGGGTTTGCTCAGTTAACCAGTGGCTTAGGGGACAGTTCACAGGGCAGTGCAAAATGCAGTCCTAGATACACCTGTATCAGAATCACCTGGCAGGGGGAGGGGGTGTTTAAATGCCAATTAGTAAACCACAGAGCTGCTGAATCAACATCTTGGGGGATGGGGCTTGCGGGCCACATTTTGACAGGTACTCAGGTGTGTCTTACGTTCCCTAAAGTTTGAGAACCACTGTTGTTAGAAGCGAGGTTGTACTTTATCACAACCTACTTATCCCGAGGAGCCTGAGGTAAGTCGCCTCGATCACGATGCCATTTCATGCTAGGGTTTTTGCTTCTGGCCCGCTTACTTTCTATGTCACAGGGGTGTGAAAAGTGAGACTTCCTGACCAACAAAAGATGTCTCCAAACATTGCTAGAAGCCTCCCCTGTCAAGAACCTCCTTTGCTTTTTTAGATGCTGCCTTTATTTTATTTATTTATTTATTATTATTATTATTATTATTATTATGTTGGCCATGCTGAGCCACTTGCAGGATCTTAGTTCCCTGACCAGGGATCGAACCCAGGCCCCCTGCAGTGGAAGCACAGAGTCCTAACCACTGGACCGCTAGGGAAGTCCCCAAATGCTGCCTTTCTGTTTCTTACCGGAGGAAAGGCATAGTTTATCCTCACCTAGATGTAAACATTGTTTAATATTCAAAGTAATAATTGGACTCAGACATCTCTCTCCTGTTTCTTCTTGTCTGTATGGGTCTTTCTCTGAAAGATTCTCCCCCGACCACTAATTTCTCTTTATTATTTTCCCCCTGCTTCTCTGAACCATCTTGATCCTTCAAGAGCAAATTCAAGTCTGTCTTCGTCCGCTAAACTCCCGTCTAAGTCAGGCTTTTTTCCTCCCTTGAATTCCCAAAGTTGTTGTACCACATTGCTTAGGACTTAATTGTGTTCTCCTGTGGTATAAGTTTGAAGACAAAGAGCTTGAAGGTACTTTTGTTGAGTACTTGGTAAACACCCGATAAGGGCAGGTTGATTGGCTGGTTGATTGGATCGTTAGGTGAACATTGCAGAACAATGGGGTGGGATGCAGCTGAGTTGAGCTCATGAAGGAGGGAAATTCAAAAGGAAACATTACGAAGTTTCTGGTATATATTTATACTACTGATGGGAGGATGGATTTTTTGGCAGCTGTAGACTTATTAGTCTACCTAATATGTTTAAAAACAGGTCTTACCTAGAAACGTAAATCTTTATGCCTTTATTTCCTCAAGTTTAGTAGTGAGGCAATACCAATGTGTATTTATAAAAGTATGTTTTTTTAGGCATAAATGAAGCAGGGCTTTTTAGAAAACTTTAGAAAGGAACTGAAAATTAATTCCTGTTTCATAAATAAGGTTATATACATTTTCTTGTTCCATCCTAAAAAGGTTTAAACAGTTCTCTGCAAAATTCTGTCCAGATATATTTCTTTGGATCTAATGAAAGTGACATCTAATTTTCACCTTATGTTTAATGTTGCTGAGGGCTGACTAGAGAAGTTACTGGTAACTACTTTTTTATAAATTAATTTTTATTGGAGTATAGTTGATTTACAATGTTGTGTTGCTGGGAACTACTTTGAATGTAAGACGTGCCTTTTTGTCTGGCAACTTCTCATGACTGCCTTCAGTCAGGGAGGGAGGAGAGAAGGAGACTGAGAAACAAAGTAAGCATCTTAAAAGTTTGATGTTTTTCTGTTCTATGTTGCGGACTGCAGCCTTCCATTCCATACTTAAGAGTCTCAAAGAGATGACGCTATGATACCATTCTAGCCCCTCTCTAAAAACATGGCTCTCTTCCCCTTTCTGTTTCTACATGGATCACCAAGTAATTACCCTGTTAAGAGAACTAGGTTTGAAAGTGTTCCTTAGCCTTATCACCTCCCCCACTCCCAGGCATCTGGCTTGTTGTGTGTGCATCCATCACTCTGGAAAAACCCTTCGAGGCCTTGCCAGCCCTGCACACAGACATTTTCTTCGAGAGCCAGCAGGGGTCAGCTGGAACACCGGCTGCTCTGGCCACTGGTCTTGCCAAGACCAAGACAGCACAAGGAGCCATTTGTTGGTTCCCTGAGCTGAGACAGAGCAGTTGCTGAGTCTTCAGAGATGTTTTACGTGCCTTCCCTACCTTTTCGCACTGCCCCCTGCTTTGCACCACATCATACCCCTAAGCGTTCACTCTTTCCTGGGCTCAGTACCCTTTCTTCCCTCCCATCAACATCTAAGCAAACGCCACAAACCATCTCTTTTCCCCACTGGAGTGGAGCTCTTCTGTCTCTTTTAAATTTAAGCTCTGCAGTAGTTAATTTTACAGTTTTATCCATGTGAACGTGCTATGGCCTCTCTCTTGCCATTCGCTGACCTTGACCCCGGTGTGGGGGAATTCCAGCTTGTGGCCTAGAGGGAGGGAGACCTGGGGGAGAGAAAGGTGCAGAGGAGAGATCTGCCGGGAACCATCCCATGACCCACCAAAGGGTTTTGCTGTCCTAGTCTGAAGAGAGCAAAAATCCCATATGCCTCAGGGACCAAGCTCCCGTCCTTGAATTAGTAGTGACAGAAAAGCTGGTGGCCATGAACTGCCCAAAGGGTCATGCATTGTGAGAGCTGTTCCTTGCAGTATTTTTTCAGTGGGCTATTTTACTGAGACATCTCTTACCTGAAATCCTCAAAACTGGACCAGCTACATAATTTGTGGGATCCAGTGTAAGATGAAAATGTAGGTCCACTTGTTCAAAAACTATTAAGAACTTCAAGTCGTTGACTACAGAGCATTAAACCAAGCACAAGGCCCCTCTGAGTAGTCCGGAGCCCGGTGTGACTGCAGGTCGTAAACCTACGATTCCAGCTCTGCTCCAAACATACGTAGGAAAGCCCTTCCTTGTCCTGGACCAGGGGCTCAGTGTGAGGGCTCCACATCTGATTTCTCCCCTGTACTTAGGAGCCAGTGTCCTGGAGAGGGGAGAGAGATACACAGGGAGAGTGTGTGAGACTTTACTCGCCACATACCGGATATACACTGTTTTAAGCTCGAGATTCTGCAGTAAACAGAACAACATCCTTGCCCTCATGGGGTTTGAACTCTAACTGGGAAGACAACAGCTAACAAACAGGCAAATACTTGCAGGTAGTGTGTCACATAGTGACAAGTACCGTGGAGGGGTGCCAACGTGGAGGGGTGCCAACGTGGAGGGGTGCCAACGTGGAGGGGTGGCGTCTTGCGATTTTATGAGAGGTGGTCGAGAGGGGCTACTTGAGTAAAGGCCTGGAGGGAGTAAGGGAGTGAGTCATGCAGGTATCTGAGGGGTGAGCATTCAGGCAGAGGGTCTAGCAAGTGCAAAGGCCCTGGGGCCTCTCAAGTTTGAAGGAGAGCAGGAGAACAGTGTGGCTGGGCATGGTCGATGGGGGTTTGGAAGGGGTAGAAGTGGAGAGGGGAGGCGAGATCTCACGCAGTAAGGACTTTGGATTTTACTCTGGATCAGATGGAAGCTTTGGGTGTTTAGAGCAGAGCAGGGTCGTCATCTGACTTAGGTTAAAGGGCTCCCTCTGTACTCTGTTGAGAAGAGATTGTGGGTGCAGAAGAGTGAAAACTGGGTGACCAGTGAAGAGGCTCTTGCAGTAATCCAAATGGCTTTGACCAAGCTGCTCCTGGTGGAGGTGATGAGAAGTGGTCAGATTCTAGAAGTATTGTAATCTTAAAAGGACAAGGGGCCCGGTCTGTCTTGTTTATCACTGTAATCCTGTTGCCAGACACATGGTCTGGCACATATAGGTGCCCAATAAATATGTATTAATGAGCCAGGAGTGAATACAAATTAACACGATTTCTTATGAGATGTGAGAAATAACATTAGAAGAATGAAATGAGGCAGAATACCTTGCCAGCGTTTTAGAATTTTTTATCCCCATTTTGCTTCAATGAAATCTGCAAAAATGTTCAAGGTCAGTTCAACTGAAATAAATTACTCGTGTCAAGGCCATACAGCCCGTCAGCCTAAATACGCTAAAATGGACAGTAAGACTGTACTTTCAGTGTGTGATCCATAGGTGGCGCTGTCTCTTGTTAGGGCTTCCTCTCCACTAGGTCACGTGCATGAGGCCACTTACATAGAGTGTTAAATGCAGTTTTTCTTCCTTTTTTTTTTTTGGAAAGAGTGTTTTATCGCTTTTTTCTTTTCATTTAAATTTTTTTGGCTGCGTTGGGTCTTCGTTGCTGTGCGCAGGCTTTCTCTAGTTTTGGCGAGCGGGGGCTACTCTTCGTTGCAGTGGGCGGACTTCTCACTGTGGTTTCTTCTCTTGTTGTGGAGCACGGGCTCTAGGTGCGTGGGCTTCAGTAGTTGTGGCTCACGGGCTCTAGAGCGCAGGCTTGGTAGTTGTGCCAGGGCTTAGTTGCTCCGCGGCACGTAGGATCTTCCCGGACCAGGGCTCAAACCCGTGTCCCCTGCATTGACAGGCGGATTCTTAACCACTGCGCCACCAGAAAAGTCCCTAAATGCAGCTTTAGCTGGAGTTTATACTTGGTCTGTAGAAAATTAGATTAGCTTCTCCAATAATATGGTAAGGCTCTCTCGGAATTATATGTACAAAACTAACATTTGAAAATGTCATTCTTCCTTAATGGAACATTTAGATTATATATATGTGTGTGTATATATATATTTTTGAGGGGTTTTTGTAAAAAGACTATTTGTGAAAAGACCACATAAAGTATGATAAGACTTATTTTCCTTACTGAATTTGTGCAGGGAGGTGGAAGTACAGGAAGGGGTGGCGAAGGGAGGGGGTATCAGGAGGAGATGAAGCTGCAGTAAAATTTAGGAGGCTGTGAGGTTTTGTGGGACAGTCTGTGAGCACTCTTCAGATGGTAAGTTTCCTCCAGCTGTGGCCCTTCTCCAGCTGCTAGGCCATCTTTCTCCACCCAGAAAGCTTGCTGAAGCTGCACTACCTGGCAAGGTTGCTTCCCCTGGAGCCGTGAAGCTGGCTAGTTCTTTCTTGTCCAATACCCACCTCCTTGCCATTGGCGTTGGTCATCCCAGATGAAACCTGGCCTAAGTCAGGTGTTCTGAGATTCCTGTCTTTTCAGTCTTGAAGAATCAGACGATGAAAGATTCCAGTGGATCCATGGCTTTTCTCTGCGTCAGGAGGAGTAAACATCCCCCTACAGGATGACTCGTGTCCCCTGGAGAGTCCCTGGGTGGCTGTAGAGCTGTGGGCCTCTGAGGATGAGACTCTGTTCTTCACGGGATTAGGATGCAGAGCTCCCAAAATGTAAGGCCTCCAGGACTGCCTCTGCCAGGACCCGTAAAAAGTGCTCAGGCCAGGAGAGTGGCTCAGGTTGCTTTCTCTCCCAGCAGTAGATTCAGCAGATGCGAGCTGTGAGCCTACTGTATGCCAAGCATTGTGCTGGGGAAACAGCAGGACACAATTTCTATCCTCGACCTTCCCTTAGAATACATTTCCCTCCTCTTGGACTCGTTTGTAGCCAGATTTTCCTTTCATAATACTGCTTGTCTTTGGTTCTTGCTGAAAAGTTTCCTGCAGTCCAGGGCTGGACAGTGTTGTATCTTTTCACCTCCCCATCATTAATGTTTTGTCTTTGTGCCATCTCATGGGTGACAAGCTGGCTCCAAGAACCTCTAGGCATCATGTCCTCGTTCAAGGCAGATAGAAGGGGCTGCACCAGCTACGTCTGTTTCTTTGATCAGAGAAGTGTGTCTTCCCATAGGCTCTCAGCAGACTTCCTGTATCATTGCATCACCATCTCTAACTAAAAGCAACGCCAGGGGGATGGGTACCTGGTTTTGGGAAGAAGAATTTTGGGAACGGCTCCTGACGTAGCCAGCTGCGAACATCTGCCCCAAGGGCCATTCTCTCCAGTCAGATCATGCTGTTCCGTACAAGTTGCCATAACATGTTGACATCCGGGTCATTCTGTCACATCCATTTGCTCTTGGGCCACCGTTTCCTTCCTGTCTCTGTTGCCTGTTTTTGTCCTGGCTGCCTCTCTCTGCCGCATCAGTGACTCCTGGCCTTAGGGTGGCTTGACCTTGACCACCTGTTCATCCCTCCCCCACCTCCAGCTCTCAGGCGGCCACTGGACACAGTGCTGAGCAGACGTCTTCCCCCAAGCTTGCTCTCCTCCTCCTGGCCTCCCGTGAGCGGGTCATGAAAGTCTGTCTCCTCTGTCGCTATCATTGGAATCACTGGATTCAGCCTGCATTTCTCCCTCTCTTTCGCCTCTGACACCCAGAGGTCCAGGAGTCCCGTGCGTCTCATCTCAGGAATAGCTCTTGCCGCCTCCACTCCCTTTGCCTGGCCCCAGTTCCCCTTCAAGTCCTGATTGCCTCACCCTGCTTCAAGCCATCCTCCAGACTGCCGTGATTATCTTTATGTAACTTGATTTGATCGTTCTCTCTTGACTAAAAGGTTCCTTATTGTTTGAGTATGAAATAGAAGCATGGCATTCAGATCCCATCCTGCCCACCCCGTCACTCCAGCCCCACCTCCTCCGTGCTCTTTCCCTTGTCACTCGTCACTCGAGGTCTTCAGTTTCCCAGATCAGTCTCAGGGCTTTGCTGTCGGGAACACTTGTTCTGCCCTCCCCGCTCAGTGACCTCCTTCTCGGCGTTATGGACCCGGCTCAAATATAACCTCTCTAGGGTGGTTTCTCTCAAACCGAATCATGTAGCCTTCTTGTCTCCTATTGTACTGTTGGTATCACATTTGCGACGTGGTTTTTCACATGCATATCCATCTCCTTTGAGAGAATCAGTCTCTCTCTCTCTATTTCTTTTTTTTTTGGGGGGGGGGGGTTGGCATGCAGCATGCGGGATCTTAGTTTCCTGATCAGGGATCGGACCCATGCCCCCTGCAGTGGAAGCACAGAGTCTTAACCACTGGACCGCCAGGGAAGTCCCAAGAGAGAACCAATCTCTGATGTAGCTTCACATCTTCAGTAGCTGCCACAGGGCCTGGTATCGTAGCAGGTGCCCTGAAGATGTTTGTTGAACAAACATTTTTGAACTACGGTGGATAGCAGTGGAGGAGATTTCCTGAATGTTGTGCGTTTGGTACATTCTTCACATGCGGTCAGTATGAATCCTGAAAGTTTAGTGAGGAAAACTTCAGAGGACAAATGTTTACTGCAGTGGAGAGCTCTTCAGTTTCCAGGATCGGAGGTGGTGTGTGTGGTTGGGTGTTTTTAGAACAAGGCAATGGCTCAGCCTCGTGGGAGCAGATTGCATGAGACAGGCACCCAGAATGGGGGAGATGATGCCAGCCAATCTGTCAGGTTTCGTCATCTGCTGGTCTTGGGCTGGGAAGATTCCTGATACACGCCTCTCAGACTTAACGTCTTGTGAGGGACCGCCTTCAGTTTTCATCTTCTGCAGGATACGTATACAACCCATCTAAAAATAATATTTTAAGAAAGTATATTATTTATTTCAAGTCTAGTAAATGAATCTTGGTGTATTGGATTTATTAAGCATGGATTCTGATCATTTCTGCCCTGTGGGGAAATCTACAGGCATGGGGAAGAGGCAGATCTCTTTTATGGTTATAGACTTCTTAGTCAGCCAAGAAATAACATTTGTTTTCTTTTAATTTTACACTGCTAAAATTGCAATTATATAATTGTGAAAAAGCGGTTTGGGTAGTAGTCCATTTAAGACTCAGTGATAGAGGGAGCTGTTACTGTGGACCAAAAAAAAAAAGATCAGTGATTTTATTTATTTTTTTAATCTGGGAAACCTACTTGCTGGTGGGTGTGGGCATTGGCAGATAAAATGTGTGGGTTGGTAAGTTGTTTGTATATACTTGCATGACTGTAGGTGAGTGTGTGTGTGTGTGTGTGTGTGTGTGTGTGTGTAGATCAGTAGTTACAATAAAACCTCTTAAGTTTAGAAAAACGGTGAGAATGACATAGTGAACTCATGGACACGCATCCATCATGTGTAAACATATATACTGCCTTTCTGTACTAAAAGTACAGTCATTGCACTTGCCTTGTATTTCCCAATACATTTCCCAATATTGTTGCTCCAAAGGTGTGGCCACATATCAAAAGCAAAAATCCATTGCTGGAACAATGAAGTTGAAGAAGAATGTTGTAAGGCTCCCTTTTATGTAATGAACTAAGTCCAGGCTTCATATGTGTGATGGCTTAATAGCTGGTAGGTGACCTTTTATTATTTTTTCTTCCACTTAAAAGATTAAGCTGTATTCAGAACAGAGTTGAAGAGAGAACAAAGAGTCAGTAAGCTAGTAGCATAATCTGTTGAGTCATGAGAAAATAAAGGCTTCCACACACACAGAAGAGCTCGGCTTGGCTTACACACAAGTCTGTCCCTTAAATGCCAAAGGCAGTGTCACGTCTTCTTCCCTCCCTAAAGGCTTAGTGCCAGGCACTTGAGCCCCTTTCCTCTTTTTATCATTGAGGTTTTCCTATCCTTTCTGTAGATAAAAAAAATTCTTCTCACTCCCCTGAAACTGGTGAAGGTTGCCATGGCCTCCACTTTGCTAAATCTAAAGCTCAGCTCTCTGCCTTTGTCTAAATTGGCCTCTCAGCAGAGTTGACACCCTTGATGACTCTCTCTTCTAGCAAACACTTTCTTCTCTTGACTTCCAAGACCTCATACCTCCCCCACTGACTACTCCTTCCCAGACACTTGCTGCTTTGTTCTCTCTCCGTGGACGTGGCCAGGGCTCAGACCCTACAGCGCTTGTTCTTCTCGACTTGACTCCCTCCCTTGGGAACCTCGTCTGGTCTCCTGGCTTTATATGCTCACGACCACGCAGACATCTCTGGCCCACATCCCTGAATTCCAGACTCATGCAGCCAACCATCTCTTCTGTGTCTCTACACTTCCATCGTCATGTGTCTAGACCCGAACCCCAGATCTGTCCTTCAAGTCAACGTCCCTTGGAGTCTGTTGCATATCAGTGAAGGACAACTTCATTCTTCCAAGTGCAGGAAACATCCCTGACTCCTCTCTTTCCCTCACATTCTACATCTAAGCCTTCGAGAAATCATGAGATCCAGATCTTATTACACTTCTCACCACCTCATTGTTACCCCCTTTAGTCTGACCTGCCAGAGCCCCTTGCGTGGGTGATTGCACTTGCCTTGTAACTGATCTCCAGGCTTCTGTCCACGTTCTCCTTAATCAGCTCAGAGAGCCTGTTAGGTTTTTCAGTACACCAGTCAGGTGATGTCACTTCTCCGCTCCAAACCCTGAGCGGCTCCCTATTTCCCTCAGAGTAAAGGCCACAGTCCTTCTCAAGGCCTGTAGGGCTCTCCTAGATCTGCCCTCTTCCCTACCCATTGCCTCTCTGGCTTCCTCTCCTGATAAATCATTCACTGCAGGTACAATGGCCTCTGCTTTTCCTTGACTATTCCAGATGTGATCTGTTTCCATTTTAGGGCCTTTGCACCTGTGTTCCATCTGCCTGGAACGTCCTTCCCCAGACATGTGTGTACTTAACTCCTTCATTTCAAGCCCCTTCTCCAATGTCACCTTCTTCCTGATGACCCTAAGGGCCACTGCAGTCTGCAACCCCCCAGCACTCCTCATCCCCCTTTTCTATCTTTTTCCATAACACTTATCCTCTATTAACGTACTATATAACATGCTTATTTATTATGCTTATTATTTTTCACTGTTAGCCTCTCCAACTAGAACGTAATCTTCATGAGAGCAGGGACTTTTGTCTATTTTATGTCCTAACATCTAGTATGGTACGTGGCACAAGTTCTCAGTAGATACGTGGTGAACGAATAAAAGAAAGTTGTGGATGCTGGGAGCCACGGGCTGGCTTTCTCCCAGGTACTATGACTTGTTCTCTCTCAAGCCTTCTTTTTCCCTCAAGACCCCACTTTCTGAAGTGTTTGTTGTACGGGCTGGGGCAGGAGTGAAGTCTCCCTTGGGATGGTTTCTGGGAGAGGGAGGAAAAAGAGAGAAGGGAGCGCCTCTTCTGCTCGTGCTGTAATGAGTTGGCTTGTATCAACTTGAGTGATGGAGCCAGGTGGTCAGAGGGCCTGGCCTGGTCTGATGTAGTTTGTATTCTGATGTTTTTACTTAACATTATGTCATGAGCACTTCCCCACTTTTTTCTTTTCTGTTTTTTTACGAATGTTATTCGGATGGCTACATATTTAAAATACAGTCCTGATGACTCAGCCCTGAAAGCTGACATATGTAAACATGGAGATGATCTTGGATTGCTTTTAAGAACCAACGGGTAAGGTAACATTTAAGAGCACTGGTTCGAGTTTGGCTCTCTGGGTGGAATCCTGCCTCTGGCCCCTCCCAGCTGTGTGACATTAGGCGATTCACTGAACTCAGCCTTAGTTTCCTCCTCTGTCAGACGGCAATAGTAACAGTGCCTGTACAGTACCTGGATCTGTCACAGTAACAGGGTTGTTCTGGAGAATGAGAGTTCATGGTTATAAAGCACTTGGAACCTTGCTGCCCCGTGTCTTCTTCAGACCAGCATGATTAGCAAGCCCTGGGGCGGGGCGGGGGGGGGGGCTGGTCAGTAATGCAGACTCCTAGGCCCCAGCCCAGATCTGCCAAATCTGAATCTGTATTCTCACAAGCTCCCCAGGTCTTCCTGTACACACTAATGTCTGAGAAACAGTGACTTCAAATGGTGACTGGGACATATTGAATACTATATGATGTTGGTTCAGTTTTGGAGCAGTTCCAATTTTGGACCAGTCAGACCTCTGAAACTTCTTTCTTGTCTGTGTCAAGCAAGCTTTTCTAATAAGTACCTGTGGGATCCCAGGCCCCTCACTGTACATCTCTGGCCTTCAGCTTTCCCATCTGTGATGTGAAAGTCAGAAACGAGTAATTTCAGAAGCATCCTGCCAGCTCTGGCCTTCTGGGATTCAGTGCTCCTTATCAGTTCACATTTTACCGACCAGAGAGTTTAAAAAGACCAGGATTTCTTTTGGAAACTGGATAAGAGTAAGGCCTTGGAAAAATGTTCACAAATATGCTTGTGGTGCAAGCTAACCATGCCAGAGTTATTGGTCTTTTTTTTTTTTTTTAATCTCCCAAGTACATCTTATTCTGTCTTAATGTCTGTTTGACATCACTCTCTAAGAACCAGCAGGATCTTGGTGCTTTTGGTGGAAGCTACTCCGTCATTAACCTTTTTAGAACAAAAAACAGTGCCTTTAAAAATTATCTATCTTTTGGTGACATAATTGCTTCATAGGCTATATATTAGAGCAACAAATTCTAAGAGATTAATCTTCTAAAATGTAGTCAGTAATCATGGTCTGTTAGTCTGGGAGGGCTCCTAGAAAATAGCTCTTATTTTATAGACCAGGAAAATGAAAAGGATGGTGCCTCTCTTGAAAACATTTCCATAACCACTTTCAAGATTTCCAGCATCTTTCCACCATTGACAGAATGGAGGTCAAACTCCTTGGGCTAGTTGCTAGTCTTGACTCATCTTGATTTGGCCTCAGATCATCTGTTGTGGACTGAATGGTGTTCTCCCAAATTCATATATTAAAGCCCTAGCCCTCAATGCATCTGTTTCTGGAGATAGGGCCTTTAGGGAGGTAATTAAGGTTAAATGAAGTCATAGGGGGTGGAGCCCTAATCCAATAGGACTCATGTCCTTATAAGAAGAGGAAGAGACACCGGAGAGCTCTCTCTCTGTGTACACACAGAAGATAGGCCACATCTGATACACAGTGAGGGGGTGGTGGTCTATAAACCAGGAAGAGAAATCTCACCAGAAACCAACCCTGATGGCAGCTAATCTTGGACTTTTAACCTTCAGAACTATGAGAAAACAAATGTCTGGTTTTTTTTGTTTTCTTGGTTTTTTTTTTTTTTTTATTTTTTTTTTTACAATTTAAAAGATTTTTTGTTTTATTATTTATTTTGGTTGTGCCGGGTCTTAGTTGCGGCAGGCAGACTCCTTAGTTGTGGCTCACAGGCTCCTTAGTTGTGACACATGTGCTCCTTAGTTGCGGCTCACAGGCTCCTTAGTTGTGGCATGCGAACTCTTAGTTGTGGTATGCATGTGGGATCTAGTTCCCTGACCAGGGATTGATCCCGTGTCCCCTGCATTGGAAGGTGGATTCTTAACCACTGCAGCACCAGGGAAGTCCCAAATGTCTGTTGTTTAAACCACTAGTTCGTGGCTGTTTATTACAGCAGCCTGAGCAGACTGACACATCATCCTTTCAACTTTGTTATAGCTCCCCTTGGGTCCTCCTCTCCTCCTAGGTGTCCAGGACTCGCCTTCTTCCATATCTTTGCTCCTGGATCCTCTTAGGGTAGCTTTCCTCTCTATTGATGGTGTCAAAATCTTAGTAGGGTCTTTGCAGATGTAATTAGTTAAATAGGGTCTCTCCAGATGTTATTAGTTCAGGGTTTTGAAAGGAAATCACATAGGGGAAAAGGCCATGAAGATAGAGGCAGAGATTGGAGTGATGCTGCCACAAACCAAGGAATGCCAGGAGCCACCAGGAATTGGAACAGGCAAGGAAGGATACTCCTCTAGAGCCTTCAGAGGGGAGCACAGCCCTGCTGATACCAATTTTAGCCTCTTGGCCTCCAAAACTGTGAGAGAGTAAATTTCAGTCCCCAAGTTTGTGGTAATTTGTTATGGCAGCCCAGGAAGCTAATATGCCTTTTTTTCTTTTATTCTTTTAATTTTGTTGAAGTATAGTTGATTTACAACATTGTATTAATTTCTGCTGTACAGCAAAGTGACTCAATTATACATATATGTTCTTTTTCATAGTCTTTTTCATGTTTTTTTCCATTATGGTTTATCACAGGATATTGAATATAGTTTTCCCTGTGCTATGCAGTAGGACCTTGTTGTTTATCCATCCTGTATATAATAGTTTGCATCTGCTAATCCCAAACTCCCAATCCTTCCCTCCTCCACCCCCCTCCCCCTTGGCAACCACAAGCCTGTTCTCTATATCTGTGAGTCTGTTTTTTTTTGTAGACGTGTTGATTTGTGTCATATTTTAGATTCCACGTATAAGTGATATCATATGGTATTTGTTTTTCTCTTTCCGACTTACTTCACTTAGTATTACTAGCTTCACTTAATATTCCATGTTACTGCAAATGGAATTATTTCATTCTCTTTTTATGGCTGAGTAGTATTCCATTGTATATATGTACCACATCTTCTTTATCCATTCATCTGTTGATGGACATTTAGGTTGTTTCATGTCTTGGCTATTGTAAATAGTGCTGCTATGAACATAGGGGTGCATGTATCTTTTTGAATTATGGTTTTGTCTGGGTATATGCCCAGGAGTGGGATGGTTGGATCTAATATGCCTTTTCTGACACTCCCAGGGTGAAGTTCCCAGAGACCCTGTACTTTTTCCCTAGACTCTCCACCTACTGGTATAGGCTATTTACGTGCATCCTATTGTTTCACCAAGACTGGCTTCCAGAGGGGAGGATCTTTGAGCCAAGAAAATGCTCATCACAGAGCTCTGGATATTGCAGCCTTCATGGTCCACAAAAATGTCAATGCTGGACTGTTATATTTCCTAAGGGAAGTACTGTAATGTTAATTGCCCAGGACAAAAATCTCAGAATGATGAAACCTGCATGTGATACTTCCCAGATTAATTTACATGGAAGCATATAGTAGAGAATGAGAGTTTTCTGTACAACTGATTTAGTGGTGGTTTATAGAAACTTTATGAGGAACATTATTACATAGTAGAAAGGGCACCAGACTGGGAATTTAAAACTTTGGGTTGGGGTTTGAGTCAAGATCCTGCTTATTCGTGGTCGTGATGCCTTGGACAAGTCACTCTCTGGGGCTCAGGGTCAGTATCAGCAAAATGAGGAAAAAATTGCCAATGCTGCCTGCCACGTGGGGGTGTTATGAAAATTCTATGAGGTAGGTTATGAGAGAAGGCTCTGGAAGGTGCAAAGCCTCTAAGAGTGTGAGCTGGTTGACTGTTATCAAGGTGTCCCTGTGGAGTCATAGTCACAGAGATGCGGGATTTAGACCCATAACGGAGTTAAAGGATCATGTAGCGAACTCCCTAATTTTATATGAAGAAATGATGCCTGAAGAAACTGTGACTTATCCATCTGGTTTGAATCAAGGGGACCCACAGTGGGAGCCTGTGCCCCTCCTCACTGAGCTGAGATGCTATGTGTACAGAACAAAGGGCCACAGTGAGCAGGAAACCTGCAAAGCTTCTGCTTTTGCAGAAACTAACCAAACTGAGTTCACCTGACAGAATGGACAATTAGAACAAGTACACAGTTTCCAGAAACACAATAAGAACTTCGTAGATAATGTTAAACTCATTTCATAAAATGATTCTTTGGAAGTCATTTTGAAGAATGTGATAAAAAATCTTAGCAATCACAGTCTGTTAAGGGCACAATTTACAATGGCATTTATTCAGGGCTTAGGTTGTAGGGTAATATTATATCCTAGATTATCTGACAGGGGTGTGGGTTTTTAAGGCAAGTGGATTAGATGGAGATGCCCAGAGAAGACACTGACAAGTCAGCAGCTCTCAACGAAAGAGGAAGATGAATGATTGTGTCGATGATGTGATGTAGAGATTGACAGCCTAGTTCTTGGATCTGAAACTATTAAAATGCTAATTCTGGTAATCCCACATGCTTGCTGAGGAAGGAAGGATAGAAACATGTTATAAGGCACTGTAGTTGCAAGTGATCTGTTAACTTTAAAATATCTTTTACTGTGGGAAGGAAATAACAAAGATCAGAGCAAAAATAAATGAAACAGACTAAAAAGACAGTAGAAAAGATTAATAAAACTAAGAGCTGATTCTTTGAAAAGGTAAAATTAGCAAACCTTCAGCTAGACTCATCAAGAAAGAAAGAGAACACACATAAAATCAGAAATGAAAGAGGAAACGTTACACCAGGTACTACAGAAATATAAGCAATCATAAGAGAATGCTGTGAACAATCATACACCAACAAATTTGACAACATAGAAGAAATGGATACATTTCTAAAAACATACAACCTACTATGGCTGAATCGTGAAGAAGTAGAAAATCAGAATAGACTGATGACTAGTAAAGAGATTGAATCAGTAGTCAAAATGTCTCATCAAACAAAAGTCCAGAACCAGATGGTTTCACTGGTGAATTCTGCCAGACATTCAAAATATATAAAATATAAAAGAGGAGGGAACACTTCAAAACCAATTTTATGAGGGCAGCATCACCCTGATACCAAGAACAGACAAAGCTGCCGTAAGAAAAGACTACTACAGTCTAATGTCCTGATGAACATAGCTTCAAAAATCTTCAACACAAAATTTGCGAACTGAATTCAACCATACATTAAAAGGATCATATACCACCATTAAGTGGGACTTATCCCAGGGATGCAAGGATGGTTCAACATGTGCAGATCAATCGATGTGATACACCACATTAACAAAATGAAAGATAGAAATCATATTATCATCTCTATAGATGCAGAAAAAGCTTTTGACAAAATTCAACATCCATTTATGATAAAAACTCTCAACAAAGTGAGTATAGAGGGAAGGTACCCCAACATAATAAAGGCTGTATATGACAAGCCCACAGCTAACATCATACTCAATGGTGAAAACCTGAAACTTTTCCCTCTAAGGAACAAGACAAGGATGCCCACTCTCACCACTTTTATTCAATATTGTATTAGAAGCCCTAGCCAGAGCAATCAGGCAAGAAAAAGAAATAAAAGGAATCCAAATTCAAAAGGAAGAAATAAAACTGTCATCATTTGCGTATGACATGTTATTATATATAAAAAACTCAAAAGATTCCACCAAAAAAACTGTTAGAACTAATAAACAAATTGAGTAAATTTTCAGGATAAAAGGCCAACATGCAAAAATCTGTTGGGTTTCTATATGCTAATAATAAACTGTCAGAGAAATTCAGAACACAATCCAATTTACAACTGCATCAAAAAGAATAAGATATCCAGGAATAAATTTAACCAAGGAGGTGAAAGATCTGTTCACTGAACACTATGACATTGGTGAAAGACATTGAAGGAGATACACATCAATGGAAACATATTCCATTCTTATGGATTGGAAGAATATTGTTAAAATGTCCATACTGCCCAAAGCGATCTACAGATTCAGTGCAATCTCTATCAAACTTACAAAGGTGTTTTTCACAGAAATAGAAAAAGTAATCCTAAAAGTTGTACGGAGCCACAAAGACCCCAAATAGCCAAAACAGTCTTGAGAAAGAGCAAAGCTGGAGTCATCATGCTTCCTGATTTCAAGCTATATTACATGGTATTGGCAAAAAAAAAAAAAAAAAAACACAACAAAAAATCAGACACACAGATCAATGGAACAGAATAGGGAACCCAGAAATATGCCCATGCATATATGATCAGTTAATTTACAAGAAAGGAGCCAAGAAAATACTATGGGGAAAGGATAGTCTCTTCAATAAATGGTGTTAGAAAAATTGGACAGCAACATGCAAAAGAATGAAACTGGACCACTATCTTATACCATACACAAAAATAAACTCAAAACGGATTAAAGACTTGGACATGAAACCTTAAATCATAAAATTCCTAGAATAAAACATAAGTGGTTGGCATGGACATATATACACTACCAAACGTAAAATAGATAGCTAGTGGGAAGCAGCTGTATGGCACAGGGAGATCAGCTCGGTGCTTTGTGACCACCTAGAGGGGTGGGATAGGGAGGGTGGGAGGGAGGGAGATGCAAGAGGGAAGAAGTATGGGAACATATGTGTATGTATAACTGATTCACTTTGTTATAAAGCAGAAACTTAACACCATTGTAAAGCAATTATACTCCAATAAAGATGTTAAAAAACAAACAAAAAAAAACCCATAAGTGGTAAGCTCCTTGACATTGGTTTCGGTGATGACTTTTTGGATTTCACACCAAAAGCAAAGGCAACAAAAACAAAAATAAGCGGGACTGCATCAAACTAAAAAAACTTCTGCACGTCAATGGAAACCATCAACAAAAGAAAAGGCAACGTAGGGAATGGGAGAAAATATTTGCAAATCATACATCAGATAAAGGGTTAATAATCAACATATGTAAAGAACTCATGCAACCTAATTGCAAAAAACAAACAATTTGATTAAAAAATGGGCATCTTTTCCCCCAAAAAGACATACAGATGGCCCACAGGTACATGAAAAGGTGCTCAACATCCCTAAGCATCAGGAAAATGCAAATCAAAATCACAATGAGATGTCACCTCACACCTGTTAGAATGGCTGTTATCAAAAAGACAAGAAATTACAAGTGGTGGTGAGAATGTGGAGAAAAGGGAACCCTTGTGCACTGCTGGTAGGAATGTAAATTGGTGCAGCCATTATGGAAAATATTGGAAGTTAATTAAAAATAGAACTACTGTATTGATAGCAATACCACTTCTGGGTATTCACCCAAAGAAAATGAAAACGCTCATTTGATAAGATATATGCACCCCTGTGTTCATTGCAGCATTATTTACAATAGCCAAGACATAGAAATGACCTACAGGGAATTCCCTGGTGGCCTAGTGCTTAGGCTTCCAGGCTTTTCAGCCCGGAAAAAAAGAGTGAAATCTCATTATTTGCAACAACATGGATGGACCTTAAGGGCATTATGCTAAGTTACATAAGGCAGACAGAAAAAGAGAATACCTTATGATCTCACTATATGTGGAATCTAAAAAGACAATTAAAAAAACCCAACATAAACCTCATCTCATGGATATAGAGAACAAATGGGTGGTTGCCTGAGGTGGTTTGTAGGTGGGGCTGTGGGCGAAAGGGGTGAGAGGTGCAAACTCCCAGTTATAAAATAAGTCACAGGGATGTAATGTACAGCATGATGACTGTAGTTGATAAACACTGTACTGCACGTTTGAGATTAGGAGAGTGAAGCTTGAAAATCCTCATCTCAAGAAAACAATTTTGTAAATATGGTGATGGATGTTAACTGGACTTAACTGTGGTGCTCTTTTTGTAGTATATACAAATACTGAATCATTATGTTGTACAACTGAAACTAGATAACGTTATGCCAATTATTCCTCAAAAAACATCCTTTACCGTTATTTTAAAAAAATTTATTTTTTACTTTAATTTTTGGCTGTGTTGGGTCTTTGCTGCTGTGCACAGGCTTTCTCTAGTTGCGGCGAGCGGAGGGCTACTCTTTGTTGTGGTGGGTGGGCTTCTCATTGCAGTGGCTTCCCTTGTTGTGGAGCCTGGGCTCCAGGCGCGCGGGCTTCAGTAGTTGCAGCACATGGGCTCAATTGCAGTGCGTGGGCTCTAGGGTGCACGGGCTTCAGTAGCTGTGGCACGCAGGCTCAGTAGTTGTGGCTTGCGGGCTTTAGAGCGCAGGCTAAGTAGTTGTGGCCCACAGGCTCTGTTGCTCTGCGGCATGTGGAATCTTCCTGGACCAGGGCTTAAACCTGTGTCCCCTGCATGCGCAGGTGGAGTCTTAACCATTGTGCCACCAGGGAAGTCCCAACATCCTTTACTTTTGAGGAAGATTTCATGGTTCATTAGGTGAAAGAATGCTTTATCTTGCTAAGGAAATAAGAAATACGAAGATGAAACATGGGTAATAACGGTTTCGGATGGGAGCTTGTTTTATTTTCTAAAGAAAACATTTGGTGGAAAGGTTCTGTGATTGTGGCAAGGTGTATGTCTCAAATTAAGGTTCTGCTTTGCTAGATCTATGAAGAGCTATGTCTTTAAATGACTTAACAGGACATTTTCAAGCAACTCAGCACTTGGCAGATTTCCTTTTGACAAGCAGGAGCAGGTGGGTGGCTCAGGCTTCTCAACCTTGAAGAGATGACCCCGAATGACTCTGTTTTTTCCTGATAGTTGCAAGATAAAATAAGATTTAATTAAGGAACTTGGGAAAGGTACCTCCATTGTTCAGGTGAAAGGGAGAGGAATTTGTGAGAAATAGAAACAGGTGTAAGGAAAGCACAAGATGACGTAAGCCCTGGGAAGCACACTGGCAAGGCGTCCCTGGGGGTGGTGATAACTTGCAAGAACAGTTTCTTTAGACAAAGAAATGAAACCCAACCAGCAATAGCGCTCATACAAGCATGCGTACTTTTCTAATTTCTGAGTTTGAGATCTGTTTTTCTACAGTTGGGTGAGAGACCTCAGGGCTGGGGGAAAACATCTTCCTGCGGGCTTGTGCCTTTTCAGAGCTCTGAGAGGCTTTCAGTGCTTTGAAAAAGTATGTAACTTTTCTGAAATTGTTTCAAATTGTAACCATCTTGACCTCATCTTTCATTTTTTTCCTAATGATTCTATTTTCTTTCTTCATCTCCCTCCCTCTTCTGCTTCCTCTCCTTTCTTTCCCTCCCAGTCTGGGTAAAATTTCTGGCACCTGGCTTGTTTGCCAGGAAAAAGACAACTGCTTGCGCAGGAGAAAAGCCTTTTCTGCGTGCTGGGCTGCGCTGGGATCCGACCCTCCTGGCTAGGATGGATAGCTGGGCTGTGTAATGGCTCCTGGGCTCCTGCAGAGGGAAATGCCCCTCCTCGGACCCCTCTTCCCAGGATGTGGGCAAGTTCAGGGGTTTCCTGAAAGATTTTGAAATCCTTGAAGTCTGCCTATGTTTCCAAAAAATGCTTTGGTAGGTTAATCATTTACTTAACATTTTGTACTTGGGAGCATATGATGGTGACAGAACATCCTCTGTTGTTTGGCTTCTCAGAGAAATCTCTGCGCCCTGCAGTCTGGGGACATATGCAAAGCTGCGGTCGGCGACTGCTGGGAGAATCCGTATGTTGGACTGAACAGGGTTAGAGTGAGGTGTTTGATTTGCTTTTGTTCGGTTGGTATAAAAATTCTATCAGTTTCTCGTGTATTCAGATCTCACACTGCATTCATAAAAGCTTTGTAAACCAGGATAAAGTTACATTCAACTTTAAAAATTATGACTCCTATTTGTACTGTTTCTTCTTTCACATCACTTTCTCCCACTGTTCTCTTCTTAGATATTTCCATGAGTCTATCTACACCTATGAAATAGAAAATTAACACTAATTGTTTATATAATGTGAATTCCCAGAAGACTCACACATGAAGCAGTCAGATAATTTAAAAATTGTTCCTTCAGTTCTTACATTTCATTTTGCTTCCTCCTCTCACTTTCCTCTCCCTCCTCCTCCTCTTTTTTTTTTTTGCGGTACGCGTGCCTCTCACCATTGTGGCCCCTCCCGTTGCGGAGCACAGGCTCCGGACGCGCAGGCTCAGCGGCCGTGGCTCACGGGCCCAGCTGCTCCGCGGCACGTGGGGTCTTCCCGGACCCGGGCACGAACCCGAGTCCCCTGCATCGGCAGGCGGACTCTCAACCACTGCGCCACCAGGGAAGCCCATATGTATGTTTGTTTGTTTATTTATTAAAAATTAAAAAAAATTTTTTGTCTATGTTGGTTCTTCGTTGCTGCGCGTGAGCTTTTCTCTAGCTGCGGTGAGCGGGCGCTACTCTTTTTTTTTTTTTTTTTTGCGGTACGCGGGCCTCTCACCGCTGTGGCCTCTCCCTTTGCGGAGCACAGGCTCCAGACGCGCAGGCTCAGCGGCCATGGCTCACGGGACCAGCCGCTCCACGGCACGTGGGATCTTCCCGGACCGGGTCACGAACCCGTGTCCCCTGCATCGGCAGGCGGACTCTCAACCACTGCGCCACCAGGGAAGCCCCTGTGGTAATTTTCTTATTCCTCACCTGTTTGCTTTAGACTTCTCCTTTGTGTCTTACAGGTCTTGGACACATGAGACTTTTCTATTTCCACAGATGCATAATGTGTTGATTTGAGGGTTTGGAGAAGAACATCAAATAGCATGATCCACCCAACTGACCACTTTGTGGGGATGGATACAAAGATTAATATTCCCTTCAGTAAGACCAGAAAGACAAGAGACATTTCCTAGAACTCAAACCAAGGCTCTAAACATTGCACACGCTTCTCCCTGTCAAATTTTGCAGGTGTCTTTAACTTCACTTTAAAAGTTTCTGCCCCTCAGTGTTCCTAAATGTAGATGAAAATCTGGAACAAGAATGTGATTAGACAACGGGGAAGGTCTGGTTTGGGAAGGCTGTCTTGCGACATTGAAACAAGAAGCATTATAAACAAGTGCTTGAGTGACCAGCGGTCCAATCATGGAGAGCCAGCCTGTTGCTAATCTTCTAAGTAATCAAGGATGTTTTGACAAAAGAGGGCCTGGTCCACCTGATTAATGAATCTGTTATAAACAATAATAATGTAAACTAGTGAAAGGAATCTTAAGGGGAATTCTGTTTGATCTGAGGGGTTTTTGTTGACCGAGTTTGGACAGACATATTAACAGGGACATGCCGTGTCACTATTTGTCATCATTGGTGTAGTTGTTGAGTCAGTTTTCTCTATCTCTGCATCTTCCTCTTTTGCTTCTTCAGACCTCCCATAATTTGCTTTCTCTACTGCTTTCATGTTCCAACCTTTCAGACTTGATGAGTCTGATGTCTGCCTGAGCTGACCAAACGGTTTCATGACCTTCCTGCTCTAAAGTCACATTTACACATTTTCATAGGTCAGCAGCAGGGAGAGACTGGCAGTGTCCACCAAGTGAAGATGGGGTACGTTAATTTTGTGGTCTTTTCGCTCTGTAGGGTTTTTTTTCCTTTGTTCTTTCAGATTGTTTTATGCAACCTTCCCTTATCGAGAATCTTTTTCCCCTAGGAGTGTCCTGGGTGCGTTGATCCGGGTCGTTACTGCTTCGGCTCGCGGCAACATAAACTGGCGTGACAGGACAAAAATGAGTTGATTATTTCAGCTGGGTTTGCTGGGAGTTTCATTCACAATAGAAGAGAGGCCGCATGTGTAGAAAATAGGAACGCATAGCTCCTTGGTAACCCTTTGTCGTATCACCCATTCAGCGAATGTTTACAAAAGTCCCTTTATGCTTCCTAGTAGGAGACCATGAATATGGTATAGGAGGCGGGGAGGTGGTACAAAGAATTCGGTGAGGCGTTGGATGGCTTGGCTTGCCCTGCTGGTGCCCCCTCTTACCAGCTAACATGTCTGAACCTGAGGATCCTTAAAAAATTACCTGATTTGTCTACAGTCCAGTGTGATCGTGAAGGTCAAATGAAAGAAGAAAATTTCAAGTATGATTTAAAACATTTTTTTACAAGACACAAGGCAGCTTTTTGAGACTTGGGAGCTTGGGGAGTCTGGGGTACAAGGGTGCCAGCCAGCCAGATTGTAACTCTGCACCTCTCAGCGCCGCTGAGAGGACCACGCATTACAGAGGCACCCCTTTGAATGCGGGTGGAGTGGGCGAGGCAACAAGCTAGCTGTCCTTTTGTCTCTTCAGCCTCAAGATGTCAGCATTGAACTCATCACAACTTAACCTTGGCTTGAGGCCACCACCTGCCCTTCCTGGTCCTCTCTGGCCCTAATACCCCAGCCTTTTGAAGTTGATGGCCTGGAAGGCAGCCATGTCCTCCCCCAGTTTGATCCTTGGCTGCACCAGCAAGGCCAGATGCAGGGCCAGAGTGGACATGGCTTGGACAGCTTGTGATGGTCCCCACTGTAGGCTCACAGTTCTGTTTACTGCATCTGCCAAGAATGGAGACCATGGAGAGTAGGTTTTCACTGAATAATTCAGAGTGTGTTGAACAAAATCAAACAGCAAATGATAAAGCTGGAGAAAAAGAACTGAATTTAGGGTTAGACGATCCACGGTCGGGTCTGGGCTCTCTGCTTACCTCTTGTAAGGCTTTGGTAAAATTGCTTCATCTTTTTTCACCTCCGTTTCCCAATCTGCAGGAAGAGGCTAACGATGGGTGCCCCGATCCTGTTACAGAGCTATTGTTGAGAGTCAGGTGGAAGGGTGTATTGGGATGTTATCAGCCGAACTGTTCCCTGTGGCACAGTGAACACAAAGCAGATTTGGGTTGTTTCACTGTTTAAAAAAAAAAAAAAAAAAAGCAACTGGAATTTATGGAGCATTTATGATGAACCCGACAATGTTAGACATTTTATATGGATAATGACATTAATCTTCATAACTGTCCTCTGAGGTAGGCACTGTTATCTCCATTTTTGTCAGAGAGGTTAAGTAACTTGCTGAAGATTACACATTGCCAAGTGTGTAATTCAAATCCTGGTTAGGCTGACTCTCACGTGACACCCGCTTCCTTGTGGAACTAATATATACTTTGACCCTAGGCACTAAATTAGTGATTTCTGTGCTTGGATATACAGAGATAGAACAAACAAACAAACAACAAACCCTCATATCTAATCTTTGTATCTTAATCCAAAAAGGACTTCTGTATTTGAGAAAGGCCAGGCTAACCAAATGAATCAGAGAGGTTAAAAACTGAGGGTTCTTCAAACAACACACCTAAATGGGCATTTAATCTGGGAGTATTAGGAGGAGATGTCGATTGACGGGACTGCTGTGAGAGTCCATAGGGAGAGTGGATATCCATTGTGATTGCTTGCAGCCAAAACACATGCCGTCAGCAGGTGGTTGGATCCACAAATCCAGCTGAATCTGGCTGCCGGGAAGCATTTCACATCATCCTTTCTGGCCAGAGCTAAAACTTGCTAGATTTAAATGAAAACTACTGACAGGAAGTGCAGAGATATCATGGAGAAATGTGTGAAGTGGAAACTCAAGTGTAAACCTCTAAATGTTTTGTTTCTAGGGATCTAGGGGAAGGTTTAAGAAGCTGGGTATTTTAGATTCATGGTCTTATCTTTAGAGTCACATTTTAAAACTTGTCCCTGGATTGCAGGAAGACAGAAAAAAAACAATACAGCCATTTGGTACGACTTGATATAAAACTTAGCTGTGCTTTTTAAAAATAGTTGCAAACCAAATTAGCTCTGGGCACCTGCTGGAGCTTAGCGTGTTTTCAGATAGACTTGTTTGCTGTCAGCCAAGAAAAAAAAAAAAATCAACCCAACAAAACCCTCCACCCACATGGTTTATTATAAAAGCTGACACTCCTAATGCTTTTCCAAGCCACTTCTCTTTGATCAAATCATTCCAATAAAGAAAAAAGACATTTGACATTTTGAAAGAATGGGGCAGATTATTTGTTGTTAGGTGTGTTCTCAGAAAGGGTCAGGGAAGAAGAAAGGTAGACATTAAACAATGTGATGTATTAATCACGTGGTAAAAGTTTTTCTAATTCCTTATGTGAAAAATTTCAACACTGATATTACATTATGGCTGGAATTTGGGGATTTACGGTTTTACTGGGCAGGCCCCTTAAAGCACCTCTGTTATCATACTATTTATCCAAGATGTGTACGGACAGCTGTTTCAAGCGATTTGGACATTTAATTTATTTATTGGACTGAAGAGATACAGATGATGTCTAAATGAACAATGGCAACAATTATAGCAAACAAAAACGGCAAAAATCATTTCACGGAGATTTTATATTTTAGGCAATAGCAAAAGCTGTTAATTGCTCACAGAGGATACTGAAATCTGGACCAACATTGACAAATGAGAAACTCATTTATGAATTCTGAGTGCTCTGGGAGTGACTTAGGCTTTGCAGACCTTACCTAAATTTTCACCTCCACTGGTTCTCTGACTGCAGTTCAAAAACAATTCTGTTTTGTGATACATATGTTTTATGTGGTAGAAAGGCTCGGAGAAGCCTATCTTACCATCATTAGGTACATGTCATTGAATAAAATACAACTGACTTACTAGTGATTCACCGTGCTTTCCTGAATAATTTTGAATAATTTCTTTCCTAAGCACTGCAGGCTCTTGAAATCAAATTGGTATCATAGAAGTCCTGATGGTGGAATTGTAATAATAATATAGATAATGATGCAGCTCCCTCTTATTGAATACCTGGTACTGAAATACTTTCTCTGCATTTTTGATGTACTTGATAACAGCCCTGTAAGACAGTTATTCTTAGTCCAGTTTTATAAAGGGGGAAACAGCATCTTAGCATCCGGACAGTTAAAAACAAGGGAATGTTAGAATTTGAATCAAACAGCTTGACTTAAAACAATGTTGTTTCCATTATACAAGGGGCAAAAAACGGTCAAAGAGAAGGGAAAATGAGACATTTACTCCACAAAGTGACACACAAAATGGCAAACTTGCTTTACTCCCTGCGGAGGGTTTTGAAACCCGAGACATAAATATGATATAGAAGCACATTCTCGTTAACTCTAAATGAGGAGATGCAGGTCAAAACTTGTAGAAATTCCCTAGACACCCTTCTAAACAGGTGTGGTTTAAATTAACCCCGGGTAGCAGAGTAACAAAACCTGTCTTATTTGTTTGCCAGTAGGACTGGTCAGATATAACCATTAAAATGTGTGAGTTCTCTGTTGAGTAATCCACTTTTGCCATGGAAATCTTAAAATAACTTCTTTTTCATGAAGGTGAAGGCTCGCCAATTCTCCTTTCACTGAACCCCAAACCCTATAATTTTTACTAAGTACCCGAGAGTCTCACAAATGCTAATACTAGAGCACTTTAGTCTATCACAGAGATTTTGTTTAAATTATCATTGCAAAGTCGGATTCAGTGTTTCCTACAACTATTTGAATTGAATCTAGATATACCAAATAAAGCAAAGTGTTTCAGTGGAGTTAGTCCCTGATCTGCCTTATGGGTAGCAATTGAGTTAAGCCTTTGGCTTTATTTCTCTGCACTATTATTTAAGGTTATCGGATAGGGTTGAAGCATAGCATTGTTATTGATGTATTCAGTTATTCATCTCTCAGTATTTAGATAATTGGCTTAGCAACCTGAAAAAAAATATTTATAGGTCTTGGACTCGGTTTCTTTTTTCTTCTTTGCGGAGAGAATTCAAGCTTGTACAGACAAGAATTCATCCTTGTCTGTACACCTGTGACCAAATCAGAATGTATGAGAAATTTGTTCAGCCTCATTTGTCACCACTGTTTATACAGCTGAATCAGGGGTTGAGTATTTGGAAGCATCTCCCACTACTAAATTAGCCCTCAACTAATTGGACTAGAGTTAAAAAAAAATCCTATCATGATTTGTCTGAGGTTAGGTAGCCTTGGCTAAAAATACCCTGTCTCATCCTTATAGTACATTAAAACATTGTAAATATCATATAAATAAACAACTGAATGGCAATGCGTTTATCTCATGATAAATGTAATCATGAGATGTCCCCCTTTACTGTCCCCAAGCTGTTATAAACCTTTTCTCTGACTACCCAAATTGCTTAGGTGAAATCTTTTTCTTATGCAAGACTACCTGCTGGGACATACCACTTCTTTGTGCATATTATCAAAAGGTACCTCCCTGGTTGGACTAATTCCATAAAGATAGCCCTTCCTGTGGATCAGGCTGAGACAGCTGTGTGCCAGCTCTGTGTAGACTGGATCTCAGCCCCGCTTGTCTTTCTTTGCTGTGTATGGTGGCCTGTTCTTATGCTATGTATAGTCTGTCTTGTATTACAGATATTTGCATTTTATCATTCATTCAGTCAACAAATGTTTAGTGAGCACCTCTTATAAACCAGGCACTGGTTAAGCTCTGGAGAATACAATAGTGAATAAGACCCTGCCCTCAAGGAACTCATAATTTAGTGGGTGAGAAAGATGCTTGTGTCACTGTCGCAGCAGCAAGCAGATAGCATATCTATAGACTAAATTGAAGAGGATCTAATAAAGTGGTAAACACAGGTCCAGGTGTAGGGCCCTCAGAAGGGACAGTGCAGGGTCTAGAAGCTAATTATGCAGGGCTTCAGAAGGGCCGATGGAAGGAAGCGGTTACTGGAAACTACAGAGAGAGAGAGCACGCGTGCCAGCGAGTGCCAGGGTCCCTGGCTGGAGCTGAAATCTTAGATGGAGGGATACAGGTTGGGACTGGGGGGCTCTGCAGTGAGGGAAATGGGTGGAGGGAATAACCACCCCACCTCACTCTCCTTCTGTCCTCTGATCTTCTGATATTCCTCAATCAGAGGTCAGGAGGCAAGGAAGTTCACAGACATAGTCCTTAGAGGTCAGCTTTCTGGGAGCAGAGAACAGGGTGGAAGAGAGGGGAGAGTAGATCTGGAGAGGCACAGTTCACTCCTCTCCCCTTTCTAGATCCACTCTTGTCCTTCCCTCAGGTAAGTGTTTGTGTCCCAACACAGTGTCCCACCGATAGTCCCATCAGTTAATCATTGATAATGATGTCATCAATCTGGCTGTACTCCCAGCTGAAAATGTTAGCAATCACCAGCATTCTTCACATAAAATCATGAGGATATGGGGGAGGAAGGGGAAAAAGAATATGAAGTATTGCTGCTGGTAACCACTGTTACCAGACTTAACTGGTAACAATTGTTGCCTTTGTTCAGCAGCCAATCCATGCTTCCTCTGCTAGCTTCTCACCCGGATAGAGTGCTTTACTTAGTGAGGTGGTCCAAACCTTCATTCCCATGGGATATGCATCCTTGGATATCTGTCTTAATTGAGTCGCTGCAATTTTCCACTGACCAGGGCTATTGGGCAAGAGAGTACTAGGAGGTGCTCTAGTGGGTCTCGTGTGTTTCAAACACAGTCTTTCATACCTCCATTATGTAGCAGCAATTCAGTTGCCTCCTGGTGATTGGGATCAACCACCCTGGCCGCTAGAGCAAACTTATTCCTCTATCTGTTGACTCAGCAGCATGAGAATTTCAAAAAGCTCAGAATTCATCAGAACAGCGACTGTGTTTCCCTTGGGCACTAAGATGTCTAAATCCACTGAGCTCAAAGTCACGTTGACAGGACCCAAAATTTCTTTGAGTTGCAGGGAAGATGAAAAAATTCACTAGATATAATAGTGAGAGGCAGTGCTTTTACCTTCTCCCTTTGGTTCCTGGACCCATGAATTCTGGCTCCGGAGGACATAGAACCACCTAATGGAAACTGGTTTAGGGCATATACTGCGTCCTGTAGGATAGCACACCAACTTCACAGTGTCTGCCAGTGGTCTCCCAGCTGGTGCCGTAGATGATCTTTAAACAGGCCGTTCTATCATTTTATCAAGCCAGTTACCTTTGGATGAAAAGACCAATCAATTATATATATGCAAGGTCATTGCTATTCTTCCTTTGCCTTGAAATATTTCCTCTGGATGGAGCATGTGTGTGGAACACTAATGGCAACGATTAAAGTATTCTGTAAGTCCATATGGAGGTGCTGGAAAAAGCACTTCAGGCAGCGAAGACGAATCTGTACCCAGAATATGAGTCTAACATGTGAGGACAAATTTTCACTCCTTCCATCATGGAAGAAAACCAGTGTAACTCCAGGTGACGGGTTGGACATCTGGGAAAATCATTTTATATCAGGGGTTTGGTGTTGGCTTCTACTGTTGGCAAGTTGGACACTCAGGAGAGGTGGTAGCTGGATGAGCTTTGGTGAGCCCATGCCTAGCCTTTATCCCTGTTACCGTGGCCATTTTTTTTTTTTTTTTTTGCAGTACGCGGGCCTCTCACTGTTGTGGCTTCTCCCGTTGCGGAGCGCAGGCTCCTGACGCGCAGGCCCAGTGGCCATGGCTCATGGGCCCAGCCGCTCTGTGGCATGTGGGATCTTCCCGGACCGGGGCACGAACATGTGTCCCCTGCATCGGCAGGCGGACTCTCAACCACTGCGCCACCAGGGAAGCCCACTGTGGCCATTTTTTACATGGGCCCATTGAACAAACGCTGAAGATGCTAAGGAAAGAGTCTACTGTTAGAAATTGAATAGGTCATTTCGTCTACCTGATTGAGCAGACAGGATCACTCCTTCAAAATGATCCTTCTGGTGAATATCTTCATACTTCACGTCCATTCTAAGAGTCCATCCACATATCTCTCCCCGACTCACCCTCACCACCAGTTTCCCAATTTTATTTTCGAGTCTGACCAGCCAGCCACACTATCAGCCCCTGCCCATGAGTCAGTGTAGATCTAGATCTCAGTGGCTTTTCCCTTCTCGTGAAGCAGATAACCCAAAGTTCTGCTTGTGGGGAGGGCTGATACTAACCACCATCTTTCAGGGATGGCCTGAAAGGCATACAGTGCAGATGTGTCTGTTACCAGGACCAAGCATTTTCTTCCTCTTTTAACTAATTAGAAGAAACTCCCAATGACCCCTTAGGTGGATTGGGGGAGAGATGTCCCTTCCAAACATGCTGAGTCTGATCTGTATTGTACAGTCTCTAGTGTATAATGGAATGCTGCTTTGAACAGTCAGTTTTGTGATTTGGTGGATCAGATAAACACCCAATTCATGATAGTTCAAATTGCAATGTCATTTGATGCCCCATGGTCTGGCTTTCACTCTCTACCAGGGATTGGGAGTAAGCCAGAAGTTGCCTTTCAAATGGAGAATCATTGTTAGCAAAAGAGGGCATGGCTTGTTGAAGGCACATTTGTGGCACCAACCGGTGGTATCTCTTGCAAATTCTCTTACAGAAGAGGAGCTGAGTCAGATTTTGAAGGATGACTAATACTGGGTGGGTAGACAGGCTGTTGAACAGCATGTACATAGATAAGGAAAAGTGAAATAACAGAATACTAAGGTAGTTTAGTATTCCTGGATTATGGGGTGTAAGGAGGCATGCTTAGGGTCCTGGTCACAGAGGCCCGTTGAACCCTGGCAGAGGAAACTATTGAATTCTTTTAAGCAGAGGAGTTATCTCTTTAAGGAAATGGACTATTCTTTGTATCTCTTCAGGTGTCTTGTACAGTTCCTTTCAATAATTGATTATACAGATTATTTTGTTAATTGGAAATATGGTTAGTTACATATCGCGTCACTTATTACCATTCACAACTTTTACTACTAGACCTCTCTCTCTTTCTCCCCCCCCCCCCCCCCCCCCGCCACGCCCCATGTAAATGAGACTGCATGGGGACACTTAAATGAGAATTGCCTCCTATTCTGCTATTGGATTCTCATCATTATAATTTCTAAATCTATTTGCCAAGTTCTTTGCCAGGTAACTTCCTAAGAACAAAAGGTTTCACCTCCTCACTTCTACGAGTAAGATTCTAATGCAAATATATCCCATCTGTTAACCTTTTTGTATTGCCTTACTGCATGTAAAAGTATTTTGCCTAAGCTACATGAAATATTCTACGGATAATGAGCCTTGTGTTTTTGTAAGTGCATAGTGTTTTTAAAACATGAGTGAATCCATTGCTAAAATATTTATAGTCTAGTCAACATACACAAACTTGAAGAGTGATCAGTTGTGGTAACAGACATCCAAATCTTAAAAATATTTCGAGAAGTATATTACCTTACATAGTAGAATGGCATCAACCCTGAAACATTGCTTCCATATTTGGAAATTAAACTTTTGTTGTTCTGTGACAGGAATGGGGCATAGCATCAATGAAAAGTGCCATCTGGACCAGGATCCTAGGAGAGAGGGAATAGAAAACAAATGGCGGATCAAAAGTTTGGATCAGAAACTCACGCAGCGTTTAGAGTAGATTTGAGCATGGCATGCCTTTGATTTCAAAGACGGCTCCGTGCATGGATAAGTTTTGTAGACCATGGAACACGACCATAACTGGCCCTAAGGGAACACACAGAACACTGGGTGATAAAAGTGAAGGCAAAGATCAAGTTTGCAAAGGAAGCATTAACCAGTATACCAGGATTTGAATTCCCTTCAGCAAACATTCTGAAAACATGCAGATGTCACTCAGCCATTGAGCAGGGCTTCCAATTTTGTGGCATTGGAGTTGAGTCTTTGGAGAGCTGGGGGTTGGTAATATTGTCTATCAATAAGAAAGAGGTGGAGAAGCTTTTTATTTATTCATTTGTTTTTATTGAGGCATAGTTGATTTACAATATTATATAAGTTTCAGGTGTATAATGTAGTGCTTTACAATGTTTAAAGATTATACTCCGTTTATAGTTACTGTAAAGTATTGGCTATATTTCATGAGTTGTACAACAGGGGTCCCCAACCCCTGGGCCACAAACCAGTACTGGTCCGTGGCCTGTTAGGAACCAGGCCACACAGCAGGAGGTGAGCGGCTGGCAAGCAAGCGACGCTTCATCTGTATTTACAGCCGCTCCCCATTGCTCTCATTACTGCCCGAGCTCTGCCTCCTGTCAGATCAGTGGCGCATTAGATTCTCATAGGAGCGCGAAACCTACTGTGAACTGCGCATGTGAGGGATCTAGGTTGCAAGCTCCTTATGAGAATCTAGTGCCTGATGATCTGAGGTTGAGCTGAGGCAGTGATGTTAATTCTGGGGAGCAGCTGCAAATACAGATTATCGTTAGCAGAGAGGTCTGACGGCACAGAGACCATAATAAATCAATTGCTTGCAGACTCATATTAAAACCCTATCAGTGAGTGGCAAGTGAAAACAAGCTCAGGGTTCCCACTGATTCTGCATTATGGTGAGTTGTATAATTATTTCATTATATATTACAATGAAATAATTATAGAAATAAAGTGCACAATAAATGTAATGTACTTGAATCATCCCCAAACCATCCCCCTGCCCAGTCTGTGGAAAAATTGTCTTTCGTGAAACCGGTCCCTGGTGCCAAAAAGGTTGGGGACTGCTGTTGTACAATATATCCTTGTAGCTTATTTTATACCTAATAGTTTGTGCCTCTTAATCCCATACCCCTCTATTGCCCCTCCCCCCTTCCCTGTCCCCACTGGTAACCACTAGTTCTCTATATCTGTGAGCTGCTGGATGTTTGTTGAGGATTTTTATCTTTCCTGGAAATCTTATTTTCTGTTATTTCTATCAGTATTTCTTCTCTCTGTTCTCTCTTTTTGGAATTCCTATTAGGTGGATGTTGAAACTTTTGAATCTTTTTTTTTTTCCCCATATTCACCTTTTTGTTGTTGTTGTTGTTCTTTTTTTTTGGGCCGTGTTTCATGGCTTGTGGGATCTTAGTTCCCTGACCAGGGATTGAACCTGGGCCGCCAGCAGTGGAAGTGCAGAGTCCTAACCACTGGCCCGCCAGGGAAGTCCCTCCATATTCACCTTTTATTTGACCTTTTTGAGCTGTGTTCTAGGAGGATCCTTAGTTGTATATTCTAGCTAAGTGTTCATCCTTCAGTTATGTCTTTTGTGTTACTCAGCACATTTATTGAGTTGTAATTTTTTTTAATAAATTTATTTATTTATTAACTTTTTGGCTGTGGTGGGTCTTCGTTGCTGTGTGCGGGCTTTCTCTAGTTGCGGGAGTGGGGGCTACTCTTGGTTGCAGTGTGTGGGCTTCTTATTGTGATGGCTTCTCGTTGCGGAGCACGGGCTTCAGTAGTTGCAGCACGTGGGCTCAGTAGTTGTGGCACACGGGTTTAGTTGCTCCGTGGCATGTGGGATCTTCCTGGATCAGGGCTCGAACCCATGTCTCCTGCATTAGCAGGCGGATTCTTAACCACTGTGCCACCAGGGAAGTCCAAAATTTGTTTCAATAGTTACAGTCTTCCTTTTGAAGGTCCCTAGTTGTTGTTTATAATGTGTTTCTGCTAAAAGAAGAATTCTTCTTATTCCTCTGAGGATGTTAACTATATGTTCCATACATACTTCTTTTAAAGTCTCATTTGTTATCTTTGTTTCTTTGGATATTAGTTTATCCATATGATGACTGTGGTCCCTTTCATTCAGAGGATTACTTTCCCTTAAGTATTTGCTAGATTTGCATTCTCCTCGGGGATCTGAGCTCCTAGGTTTGTCTGTCTCTGCTGTATCTGATTACCTGGCCTGTTTCCAGGATTCTAGGCAGAGATGTAGCCTATGGCCTCCTCCTTCCTTCTGGGTGGCAGTGAATCCTGTACCAAGTCCTGACTACCAGGAGGGACATCTTCCTGGTTGTGCATTGCTCCTTTCTGGGGACAGAAGCCTCTACTGAACCTGCATGGCACAAGGAGAAAGGTCAAAGGGTTCCAACTTCCTGGATGACTCTGCCTCAAGCAGTCACCCTTCTGGTTGACTCTGGATCCTCTTTTGTTCTTTTTTATTATTATTATTATTTTATTGAGGTATAGTTGTTTTACAGTGTTGTGTTAGTTTCTACTGTAAAGCGAAGTGAATGAGCTATATGTATACATATATCCCCTCTTTTTTGGATTCTTCCCATTTAGGTCACCAGAGAGCATTGAGTAGAGTTCCTTGTGCTATACAGCAGGTTCTCATTAGTTATCTATTTTATACGTATTGGCGTATATATGTCAATCCCAGTCTCCCAGTTCATCCCACCCCCGCTTCCCCTTGGTGTCCGTATGTTTGTTCTGTACGTCTGTGTGTCTATTTCTGCCTTGCAAACAGGTTCATCTGTACCATTTTTCTAGATTCCACGTATATGTGTTAATATACGATTTTTTTTTCCACTTTCCGACTTACATCACTCTGTATGACAGTCTCTAGGTCCATCCACGTCTCTACAAATGACCCAATTTCATTCCTTTTTATGGCTGAGTAATATTCCATTGTATATATGTACCACGTCTTCTTTATCCATTCATTTGTCAATGGGCATTTAGGTTGCTTCCATGAGATAGAATTGCCATATGACCCAGCCATCCCACTACTGGGCATATACCCTGAGAAAAGACACATGCACCCCAGTGTTCATTGCAGCACTGTCTACAATAGCCAGGACATGGAAGCAACCCCCTTGTTCTTTTCATCTGTCGTCTCTCAGCTTGGAGCCCAAAGATACTCTCACTCTCTCTTCATCAGTTCTGTCTTCTGGCTGTTTATTCTTCCTTCAATATAAACTCATCTGCCCTTAATTTTTTAGGAACTTTTATAATTTCTGGTCATTGAGGACACCAGGTCTTCTTTTCTAGTGCTGTTTTCAATTAAAATTCTTTTCAATTCCCATTTATGGGAATTGAGATGAGAGAAAGGTTTTAACATGTTCTTAGTTTGCAATCTTGATCTGATCTCCTTGTCTATTATAAAGCATGTTAGCCCAGTTAAAAGGAAGTACATCAGTGTATCAGGCAAGTAGTATTAATTCTACCACTGAATTCTACTGGAAATTTATACAGTGAGTTTATGTTAAATATATTAACATTTATTAATTTCCTGCTTGTTAATGCCTTTAGTTCAGCCTTCTCAAAAAATCCTGAGATATATCAGTTCAAAGATAGGAAAATAG
The DNA here is from genome assembly GCF_005190385.1 of Monodon monoceros. Classification (NCBI taxonomy): domain Eukaryota; kingdom Metazoa; phylum Chordata; class Mammalia; order Artiodactyla; family Monodontidae; genus Monodon; species Monodon monoceros. The sequence goes on along the minus strand of NW_021703770.1, from coordinate 58,466,781 downwards.
AGGCTTATAAGGAGAGGTGAAATAATTTACCCGAAGTCTAATAGATAGAAAGAGACAGAGCTAGGATTCATACCTGTGTCTTGCCATGACAACAGCTTCCTTCCTTTAAAGACAAAAGGTAACAATTATGAACAATGTCCTCACTGCGGGATATCAGTAAAATACAGTTAGCACTCACTAGAGTGGGTTCTGTTAGAAATCCTGAAATCAGCAGTTACTGATTATCAAGGATAATTTGTCAATAAACCACTGAGCTGACAGCATTTTTCAGTTTCATTTTGTTGCCTTGTCAATGATTTATTCTTAGAGAAATTTGTGAACTGTTAGTGCTATTTCAGTGGGCAGTGCACATAAATGGTGTGTACATATTGGTAACCATCTCTGCGGCGTTGGCAAGCTAGAGGTGTTATTTTGCACTGATTTTTCTCATTGCTTTCAGCTGAGGTTTATTTTCATATAAGCAGTAATTACAGAAAACGAGTGCCTGTGAGGGTAAATGTAGTTATGCTGGTTAAAGAGCATTATAATGTATTATGTGGCATGCTATAATTATTGAAGTTATTTCACAGGAAGCAAAAAAGCTTTCTCAGCAATTGTGATACATAGGGTTCAGGTCAATAAAGGCAGAGATTGTAGATGATTTAAACATTTGTAAAGTCTATGCTGTGTTGTTCAAGAAGCATTTTTGGAGAATCTGCCATAGTAAACATTTGGGAAAGGATAGATGCAGAAATAAAAATACTTCTGTATTTTAGCTGAGAAGTTTTAAATACACAAGTGCAAGAAGACTTAAAAACGTTGTTAGAGTGCAATGGGGTCCATCAGACAAGGTGGGTGGCATGGAGCTGGGTTGGCAGTGGTACTGAATCCCTTCTTTGCTGTTCGATTTCCTTGATGTAGAGTGAAGTAAAATACAACCTACCTCCCAAGGTTGTGAGTTAATGGATGGAAATTCCACAGCATTCACTTTGGACCAATCATTTGAGACAAGTTTCGTAAACCAAATTCACACACCTTTCTCAATCCCTTTCTGGTTTCCTCCCTGCCCCAGGGTCAGCCTAGGGGCTGATGTCAGAGCAGACACCAGAGGAGACCAGCCTGAAGAGCCACCTCTGAGGGACCTGGAATCAGTTGTTGCCTCCTTAGGGGCTTTGGTCCAGATGATATAGGTGGGACTCATGCAGATGACTTTGTGCCTCAAATTCTAAGTCCGAAGTAGTGAGCATGTGTTACATTCATGACTGTTCATCATCTTTTGTGTGGTCTTTCTGTATTTAGGGAAACCTCTCTTATAGTGAATTTTTACCTCCTTAATATTAGAAGTAGATGCAAATTTCAAATCTTTTTGCCATGAGGATGCAAGTATGGGACCCAGACTCTGCAACCAGATACATCTGCGTGAGTCTGCAGTTCACACGTGAAGAACACGAGAGAACATGCTGGGATCGGAGCCTCCATTTTTGGTGGAACTGGCGACCATGGCAGCATTTCTGCCAGGGCTTAGTACACTGCTGCTTTCCTCATCTGGCCAGTTCTGTGGGTTGAGATTGGGCTTTGTTTTTAAAAGGTAAGCCTTGAATCTGGTTCTCCAGACCGCCTAGCAATTTATGTGCTACCCAATATCTTTTTTTTTTTTTTTTTTTTTTGCGGTACGCGGGCCTCTCACTGTTGTGGCCTCTCCCGTTGCGGAGCACAGGCTCCGGACGCGCAGGCTCAGCGGCCATGGCTCACGGGCTCAGCCGCTCCGCGCATGTGGGATCTTCCCGGACCGGGGCACGAACCCGCGTCCCCCGCATCGGCGGGCGGACTCTCAACCACTGCACCACCAGGGAAGCCCTATTTTTAGTTTTTTAAAGAACCTCCTCCATATTATTTTCTATAGTGGCTGCACCCATTTACCTTCCCACCAGCAGTGTAGGAGGGTTCCCTTTTCTCCACACCTTCTCCAGCATTTACTGTTTGTAAACTTTTTGATGATGGCCATTCTCACTAGTGTGAGGTGATATCTCGTTGTATTTTTGATTTGCATTTCTCTAATAATTAGTGATGTTGAACACCTTTTCATGCACCTATTGGCCATGTGTATCAGACTCACCTCTTTTAATCAGTCATCTTCACCGTTGCCCACAGAGCGTAGATTATGCCACTCCTCTACTTAAAACCCTTCGGTCGTTCCCACTGCCAGAAAAAAATTCAGACCTCTTGACATAGCTTATTACAAAGCCATTAATAATTTAGTTCCCTGCCTAGCTTTCCAGCTTCGTGTTCTGTATTTCCTGATGATGAGTCCTTTGCTCCAGCCAAATTGAGCTTCTAGTGGTCACATGAACACTTGTGCACCTTCAGGTCAGCAAACGTGGATTTGGCATATGGAATTACCAGGTGCTGTGCTAAATTCCTCATAATACCAATTATATGTTTTTGTGTTTCTTTCTTCCACTGGACTGTGAGATTTTGTCTCTTAATACCTGGTATAAAGTAGCATCTCAATAAATGATAGATGAATATATGATATATCATCATTATCTCATTCATAATTTAAGTGTCTCACAGGTGAAACACAGTATTAGGCCCAACACAGGCATTCAATATATGCTCTTCATTTGCTGGATTGTTCGCCAGTGCTCAAGTCAAAAAGTCTGGAATGTTTGCTAATTTAACCTTACGATCCATCTGTATTTTTACTCTTATTAAATGCATTATTGACTAAGTTTTTGAAACTGGTACTGGGTTTGCATATCCTCTGGTTCCTTTATGGGTAGAATTCTGAGTATTTCAGGAAGTCATTTGCTGATGTGCTCTGAGTGTGGTGGGGAGTTCCCTTGGGCTGAGCCTGTGCTAGATCATCTACAGACTAGTTTATTCAAAGGAGTGAGAGAGATACCTGAATTAGAACATGATTTAGAGATGGAAACCTACTGTGAACTCTCTGTTGGATTAATCATTAATATATTTTAAACTCCATACTTTGGGTGGAGGTAGGGTGTAAGCATGTTAAGTGTAAATATGTAAGGCAAACTCAGTAAAAGGTTTCCGGGTAAAGTCTAAGGGGGGAGTTCTATTTTCTAGTGATGACTAACATCACAGGAGAGATTACATCTATCTAGAAACAAAGCTGTCACATTGACACAAGCATAGTAAAGCCTGCTCTACTGGTTTTATCAACAGTTCCTCAAAGGGGAAGTCTTCTGTATGACTCAATCTTAACCCTGTAAGCCTCAAAGCTTTTTTTTTTTTAAAGAAGATGTTGGGGGTAGGAGTTTATTAATTTATTTTTGCTGTGTTGGGTCTTCGTTTCTGTGCGAGGGCTTTCTCTAGTTGTGGCAAGCGGGCGCCACTCTTCATCGCGGTGCGCGGGCCTCTCACTATCGCGGCCTCTCTTGTTGCGGAGCACAGGCTCCAGACGCGCAGGCTCGGTAGTTGTGGCTTATGGGCCTAGTTGCTCCGCGGCATGTGGGATCCTCCCAGGCCAGGGCTCGAACCCGTGTCCCCTGCATTAGCAGGCAGATTCTCAACCACTGCGCCACCAGGGAAGCCCCCTCAAGGCTTTTAAATGGGGTTGGATGGCAATTTTTAATAATAGAAAATAATCATGAATCTCAATGCTTATTAACATCAATTGCTCTTCTACTTCGTAACGAAGTGTGTTTCAGGTAGGATTTATTCCTTCTTCAAATTCCTCACATGGTGCCAGCAAGAGCTATCGAGATTCTATTTTGTACTAAAGCTGCTAATGTTCTAGTCCTTTTTTCCCCCTCTGACTCTTTGTTACCAGGTCTCTTCTCCACTGTCACTTTTTTTTTTTTTTGCGGTACGCGGGCCTCTCACCGTTGTGGCCTCTCCCGTTGCGGAGCACAGGCTCCGGACGTGCAGGCTCAGCGGCCATGGCTCACGGGCTCAGCCGCTCCGCGGCACGTGGGATCTTCCCGGACCGGGGCACGAACCCATGTCCCCTGCATCAGCAGGCGGACTCTCAACCACTGCGCCACCAGGGAAGCCCCTCCACTGTCACTTTTTGCTGCTGGTAATTTTTGTGGTCTTGGCTGCTTCTAAGCTCTAATGTCATGTCTTCCATCCACCACCTCTGCAGCTTGCCATCCTTTTTCTTCTGTGTTTCACTTTTTATTTTAGTTTTGTGATATCTCTGTCTTCTCCCTGACTCTGCTGCCAATGGGGTGCTTAGCTTTTCAGCTATTTCTAGCCAAGTACACCTCTCCTTCCGTGTGTTTATTACTTCTAAAAGTCCAGTTGCTTCTTAGCTGGAAACAGCAATATTTTCCATGGGCTTCTGATGTATGAGGTCTGGTGTATGGAGAGGTGAGGCTCTAGAGTATAACAAAGGTGAGGCCCCTCATCCGTTAGAAAGTTTGCATGTTCTCTCCCCATTCTATTAGGAATAGAGCCATTTTATTTAAGGAAAATTTATTGCATCCATGGTCTAGTGAGGGAGACAGAAATTGTAATCACTAATCACTAATTTACCTACCTCTTTTGTACTAGAGTATAAGCTCCTTGAGGGTGGGAAACATGCCATATTAATGTCTACTATGTATTACACACACACACACACACACACACACACACATCATACAGCATCTACAGTTCATTACGTGTGCAAAACATGCTTCTTGAACGAATGAAAGAATGGCTGAATAATAAGATATATGGCAAAGGTATCAGGGCACTGGTTCTTATTAGACTCACTTAAGTCTCACTTAAAACACACCGATGCCTAGGTCCGCAGACTAGGCCAACTACTGTTCTTAGCTGATTCTTAGATGAACATTTCCCCCGCATTCCGCATTTCAGGAATCAACACTTCTTACAGATGCTTCTTACAGTTGATGTGATGGAAAGGAATTGTGCTAAATTTTATTTGAGGCATTTTTCTTTCTTAGTTGTACGTAAAATACACTTCGGATAGCCAGTGACATCTTAGATTTGATGAAACACAGTAAATCAGAATTTCTACAGAGCGTAGCCTGGGCAAAAATATCAAGTGCTCCAAGTGAGGCTGATACATACTGAGAGTTCTAAGGCTCTGGAATAGGAGGTTTATAGGAGGGTATCAGGGTATCACAAGGTATTAACAAGGTATCACTTTTACATCTACCTTTGAAGCCCGAGCACAGCATCTGGTCCATTGTAAATAACCAGTCCCCATTAGCTGAACCAAATGGAATTATTCAGGGCATTGGAGAAGCCATTGAAACTATATGTCTGTATAGTCTATACTATATACACCACATTTGCTCTCTATATACCTGTATCTATATTTATACCTATATCAATACTATAGATGATATAGTAACTGTCCTAAAAGACAATCAGGCATTTCCCACGTGAGTAAAGAGAAGTCTAAGAGAACTCAGCAAAGGGAGACAAGTATGACAACCTACGGTGTGTCTGGGTGGGTGTTATTGGAGGGGAGGCATGTTGGGGATATCTGTGGAGGAGGCTGGGAAGGGAGTCATTTTACTCTTTCACCCAAAGTAAATCCTGTTGGGATTGATTTGAGAGGAGGTCAGTGAAATTCAGGGTGGTTAGAAATTCAGAACACATCTGAGTGCTAATCCAATCTGTGGGAATTCTGAGCAGCCCCAAAATTTCTTCAGTCATCTCCCAGCTCCCTTTTTTTTGTTTGTTTGTTTGTTTGGTACCCGGGCCTCTCACCGTTGTGGCCTCTCCCGTTGTGGAGCACAGGCTCCGGACGCGCAGGCCCAGCGGCCATGGCTCATGGGCCCAGCTGCTCCGCGGCATGTGGGATCTTCCCGGACCGGGGCACGAACCCGTGTCCCCTGCATCGGCAGGCGGACTCTCAACCACTGCGCCACCAGGGAAGCCCTCCCAGCTCCCATTTTGTTGAGGTTTTTCCTTTGTATCAAGTGTCAGCAGCCTTCACGCCACTGGGTGGCTGGCCTAGAAGTCCCCCCAGGCTTCCCTCCTTTTCTGTCCACCTTACTCTCATCCAAAACATCTCCAGTGCTTCACGGACTCGATCACTTTGCTTCTGCTTCAGGTTTGCCCACCTCCAAGGGCGCCGCTCACACTGTCGTCTCTGGGAGTGGTGCCCATCCGTACACCTCAGCGGTGCTAGGGTCACTGGGCACTAGGTGTTGCCTTTCTCTCCTCTGCATGTTCACAGAGGCCTTCTGAGGCCCTGGCCCTTCCATGGAATTAGTCCTCGGAAGGACGTTTAGGTTTCCTGGTTGATTGTGGAGGAGGTTTTTTTGTTTTTGTTTTTTTTTGATCAGACCAGTCTTCTGTCAGAGGCAGCCTGACTTCATAGTTGGTAAGAGTAGAGGCTTTGGAGTCAAACTGTGAGTTTGAATCCTGACCTCTACTTAAAACTGTGTAACAAGGACAAACGGGCTGCCCTTTGTGCCTTCATTTTCTCTTCTGGGAAATGGGGAAAATAATAGTACTTATCTCGCTGAGTTGCTGTGAGGATTAAATTGTTTAATGTGATAAAGCTTCTAAAAGAGTGTCTGTGGCCTCCCCTGGTGGCGCAGTGGTTGAGAGTCCGCCTGCCGATGCAGGGGACACGGGTTCGTGACCCAGTCCGGGAAGATCCCACATTGCCGCGGAGCGGCTGGGCCCGTGAGCTATGGCCGCTGAGCCTGCGCATCCGGAGCCTGTGCTCCACAACAGGAGAGGCCACAACAGTGACAGGCCCGCGGACCATAAAAAAAAAAAAAAAAAGAGTGTCTGTTACATGATAAGCACTCAAAAAGCTTAGCTAATATTATTTGCTCAGCCCTTTCTGTACCATGTGTAATCTTCTTTCCACACCACATGTAATTTCCTGCTTTCCAAGAGTTGTTTGCCGTTTCTGGTCCAGGTATTACTCATTTGGCGATGAAGAGGAGAATAACAGCAGAAATGTGCTAGTAATTTAGTAGCAATGCTTGTTTCAGATTTAATTGTGGTCCTGAATTTCAAAATGACCCACAACTTTGCTAATAGTTCTTTGCGTTACTATGTTCTATTGGCAGAATCTGCTGAAATTCACAAGAGGATGAAAATTAATTTGATGGAGTCTCTTTCATTATCTCATTAAGTGCCACCATTCTTTGGAACATCTTCACTTAGAGGCTTTGAAATGATCTACCTAAAGTCAATCTAGAGTATTGGTGGAAAGACAAGCATCAATCTTCCCTGCCCCCTCCCCCCCCCAACCCCGCAAACTTGGGACTCTAGATTTCTAGACTGACATTATGGCTAATCTTTTATTTTATGGTAAATGATATAACTTATTCTTGGCTTTGCGTTACCATGCACGAGCTTAATGGCGCTTCCTAATGCACCATGTAAGCAGCATTGATTTGAAGAAGAAATTAGCCCAGTATCAGGAGCTTCTTTTATCATAGTAAACTTTAAAACCAATCGGAAGCAAACCTACTCAGGTCTCTGCAGACCACATTTGGTTGACAGTTTGTTGCGAAGAGGGCTGGCTCCGATTTTTAAGTTAATGTTAATTATGGAACAATGTCAGATGTCAGGGGGAGCACACACAACGTCTTTAACCCATTTTCAGAAAGCAGGTCAAATTCAGCATCTGGAGGATAACTTGCAATTTGGTTGAAAATAATTGAACAGGTTTAACGTGAAATTCAATAAAGGGGTCAGGGGTATTCTAAGTTTAAAATTCTGAGATAAATGGCCCAAGGCTCTTGTCATCCATCTATTATTGCCAAGTCCAAGAGGGTTCCTGGGTTCCCAGTTTTTCCAGAGTGTATCTGTCTTGTTAAAAGACAATTGTGCTGAATCACTCTTGTTGGTATTTCTTTAGAAAAACATTAAAAAAAAAGTCAGTGGTCTCTCTTGATAAGAAGTGAGATTTGCTAAACTGTGGTAGAAGGAATGTAGACTACAGAAGGGGTTTGAGCTCACCGCTTCTAGGAAGAAGAAAGAAGAGAGGGGGAGAGACTTAGTGATATACCCCTGAAGCAGACCCGAAGAGAAGGTTCACATACAAGTGATGTGTTCAAGACAGTAGCCAGGGAGACCGGGGAGGAAGTGGGGCCTTAGTGCATGGAAGGAGAGCCCAGAGAATAGCTCCCTGCCCCACTACCCTGCCAGGGAACCCTAGGGTACATCCCACCCCACATCAAGACTGCTGAGGCTCATATGTTCCTGCCCCATTAGGTGTTGGTCAAGGACCATGGGGGGGAAGGGGGTTGGGAATGGGGGACATATATTCGCAGACACGTCCAGTTTCCAGGCTTGCAGGCGAAGTGGGCTCTGGGAGCTCTTTCAGAAAAGAGCTGGCTGTTGAAGGTAAAAGCCAGGGACCTGGTTTATGCAGAGTGATAGAAGGGGACGCCAGGGGACCTGAGCAAAGTGCTGAGCCTGTCCACTACAGAGAAGAAAAGGAATGAAGCTGGGGCGTGTCGATTTTCTCCCTGCCTCCCTACTTCCTGGGCCAAGCTTTAATCTGGGTGGCTCTGGTAACATCTAGATATGAGGGAACCACGCAGGGCAGAGCCAGGTCAGGGTTCAGCCCTGAGTCTCCTTTGTCTTCCACAGGGCTGGGAAGACATCTGCACATTCCCACACGCAGGCGGATGGCACTGGGTTGAGGGCAGTGGGGAGGCGGCAGACCCCAGGGGACAGCAAGACCCCAGGGGGAACTGCGGTGAACGCGAGCCAGCGGGGAGGGCTGTAAGGTCACAAGACCAGGGGCGTGGAGATGCAGGTGAAGTCGGGCTTTGCTGGAAGGCATCCACGGAGCATAGAGAAGGCCAGCTGGACGGGTCAGTGCCCTTTCTTCCTGGCGTTCTTGTTTGGGTTCCTGTTTGGACAGCTCCTCTCTGTCCTGGCCAGTGAAAAGCACCAGGGCAGGGCCTGGAGAAGGCGAGACAAGGCATCGAGTGCTTTGTCCTAGTTCTAGACTCGAAATTCAAGGGTGAAAGATAGGGGATTTCCCTGGTGGTCCAGTGGTTAAGACTCTGCGCTTCCACTGCAGGGGGCGGTCGGGGGGGGGGGCATGGGTTCGATCCCTGGTTGGGGAACTAAGATCCCACATGCTGTGTGGCCAAAAAAAAAAAGGAGTGAAAGATAAAGGGGACTTCATTCAGAAATCATCAGAGGAGGAAGGTAGGCAAGCAGACGCCCCCCCTCCCCCCATAAAGAGTGAAAGCGCGTCTAGCTGTAGGCTCCCTCTCCTGTGTGCCTTGGGGGCTGCCAGAGAGGGGTGGATGACAGGAGGGTGAGGAATGAGATTAGTGTAATATTTCCTGTGTCCATTTTTGCAAAGCCTTCCTCCTCTGGTTGATCTTGGATGCCTTAATCATAAAACTGTGGCCCCTCACTGTGGCCAGCTTCATCTAACACGGAACTATTCCAGCATCTCATTTTCCTCAGTGCCCTGAGATCAGCCGGCTGGCTTTCCAACTTATTAACCGCAAGGTATTAACACCTTCCTTTCACGCTCATAGCTTAATGGGCTTCCTTTCCCAAAGTTATCCTTAGGGGAGAAGGGTACAGTCCTTTCATCTTTGAAAAATCATTTAAACATTTTCTTCCTTATTATCAAAACACCCCAGGCTGATTTTAGAAAATATGCATGTAGAAAAGGAACAGAAAGAAATGCCAACAATTCTACAACCCAGAGAAAAACCATTGTTTACATTTTGGCTAAGTCCTTCTCATCTTTTTATCAATACGTAAATACTGAAGACATATGCATATATATACTAAGTTTATTTGCATTTTAACAGAGGATACTGAGGGAGGCAAGCAAAGTTCTCAGTCAAAGGAATGAATGTGTGCCAGTGAGATATGTGTTAACCCCTCTGCTTACATCTACTTGGTCGATGAATGGGGTAGGAGTGAGACTGGTCAACAGCCTGAGACTTTATGCCCTGTTGAACTTGCCTGGGGCTGGGCCTTAGACAGTTAGGTTGTAGGCTTGGAGACTTGGAAAGCAGGCATTCAAAAATAAAGAGGTAGGGAAGGCAGATGGGAGCCAGGGTTGGAGCAACCCCAGACTGAGCTCCTAGTGGATTTTCTTGCCTGGAAAGTAATCTGAGTCAACTGTTGTTCAACTGGCAACTGAGACGCTCTGCACTTGCTTTTGTTCATACACAAAGCCGTCTAAGTCTTAAAGATTCAGAAACTCTTAAGACAGTGCTTGAGCCTTTTGTAGGTGTCAAAATTCACTGTGTTCAAGGAATAGGCGGGTTTCTCCAGGAAGCAGACTCTGGGCTGGAGTTTAGTGAGCAAAATGTTGATTGGGAAGTGCCCTGGGGAATAACAGCCATGGGAGGGAGGGAAAGGAAGCAGGATTGGGAAGAAGATGGTGAGTTGTGATGCATGCTGACAGCCTCATCCAGACTCACCAGGGCTCTGAAGTTGGAATGGCCCATCAGAGTCATCCTGTGTTGGGCCAAGATGGCCTGGCCTTTATCTCACCTCCATCAGTCATTGGATGTGGGCTGCCCTGGAAAAGATGTGATCTTGGGAGAGGCAGCTCTCTACGGCTGAGGCAAACCCTGAAGGAGCTGCCAGTTGCTTGTGACAAGTCCTTCCGTGAAAGGGGAGCTGGGCAGTTCATCTCAGTGTCAATCAAGTTATGTAGGTGGGATTAAGACAAAATGGTATGCTCGGGAGGGTGGTGTACTTGTGGAGTGGGGTGCAGGCTATGGCCAAAGTCATTCAAATTTAACTTATGAAAGTGCTGTGCTAGCCAAACAAAACACATTTTGGGGTGGATTCTGGATGTGTCCTCTTGTTTAGAACTTCCCTGCTCCAGAGAGAAGGCAGTATCTCAGCTCCAGCACTGGCTGGCTGTGAGACCTAGGACAAAACAATCTCTGTAGGTTTCAGTTGACCCATCTGAAAAAAATGGAGATAATAATTATATTTCCTTCAAAGAGTTGTTATGAGAATTCCATGTAATCCATATAAAATGCTAGGCGGGGCATATTGTTATCAATAATAATAAATGTTACTTGCTTTTATAGTAATTATGATACTGGTTATTACCTTCAGATTATCCAAGAGCTGCTGGTGTTGATGACTCTGTGACCCTCAAGTGTTAATCTTATCAGCCATGTCTCCTGGCCTCACAACCTACTCTCTTTGCCTATTGGATTTTCCCTTCTGATTCCAACTAACCTGAAAAGTCAAAGTCCCCACATAGAACTTATGACCTGTATCTCCTTCCTAACCCCAGGCTCATTCACCATCTCTCCAATCAGACTCTCCATGTATTTCAGAGTCACCCAAGCTGGAATCTTTAGAGCTATCCTTCTTGTCGTCTTCTCCTTTTCTTCCCAGATTCTACCAAGTCCTCCCTCCCAATTCCATCTTCTCCTGAAGAGTTTCTGAAACCCTCCTCTTTTCCATGCCTGATTTTGGCTTTCATCCTTCTCTCCGCTCTTGATGAACTCAGTTTCATTTTCCAGATGGCTGCTTGCTTCCAGCAGAAGCGCTAAACTTCTCAGACTGCTTTTCATGATCTAGATTTGACCTACACTCCAAACCTTGTCTTTTACCACCTCCCCATATAAGTCCTTGCTGCAGTGCTGATCTATCTGCAGGTCCATGAATGTGCCTTTGCCTGGAAGGCTGCCTCCATCCTTGCCCATCCTCCTGGAGAATTTTAATTTATCTGTGTATTCTTGGTTCATGTGTTGCCTCATCTGTGATGTCTCCCTTGAACCAGTTCAGGCTTAGGCATTGTCTTTTTTTTACAACTGTCTATCATTCATCTATTTAAGATTTGTTTTTCAACAAGTACTCGTTGAGTTCCCATCAGATGCCAAGCACTCTGATCACTGAAGCTGTTATATTAAGTTACTCGTTACATGTCTAGATAGTAAACTTTTGAGGTCTGGGGTCGTGACGTTCTTAATGTTGTATTCCTAGTATCTAACTTAGTGCCCTGCATGTAGTAGGTGCTCGATAAATGCTTTTTGTATAAATCAAGATAATGTGGTAGTATTTCCAAAATAGAAAATCAGGGCAGGTGGTGGTCTGGCAAAGCATCTTTTTCTCTGTTATTAGTGGATGTATTTATATAGATTCTTATTAAAAATTTAATTTTTTCTGTTGGTCATGTTGAAAACAACAAAATGACATAGAATAGGACAAGTCCCCTAAGCAGGTATACTCTGATTATAGAGTCACTTTCTTTGGGCTGAACTGGGGTTTCCCTGGGACCTTGGTTTTCTATAGTTCATGCGAATTAGGCTACTTCCTCAGTAGCGCTGCCCTGTTCCATTAAGGACTCATGGTTCATCCTGGTCCAGAAGCAGAGGAGGTGCTGATTTCTCCTACGGCTTTCTAAGAATCCACGTTTATGTGACACCATTTTATTGCGGGCCATAACAAGAAAGCATTTCCTTCCCTCCTACTTCACCCTTTATTCCTTCTGTCCTTGAACTTGTCTTTTAATGTGCAGGCTATTTCGAGATCTACTTTCATCCTGGGTTTGCTGTGGTACCCGCAAACTGGGCAGCCCTTTGAGGCAGAATGGCTGGAAAGGAGCAGTGATGAGCCCTATTTATATTCAGAACCTCTCCCGCTCCAGCCTCAGGACACAGAGCCAGAGCAAAGTGGATCCGAGCTGTGATCACTTTCAAGACGCTGCCTCATTCTTCCCGGTGGTCACAGTCCCAAACTGAGGCATTGGGGCAGTTTATTTCAACTGTGAGCTCTTGTGTTTCTGGAATGGAGATATGGCGTGAAGCCATCACGTGGGGTAGAGGGTGATGTTCAAGGGCCCAGAAATATCTGGTCTTTTATTTTTTTTCCAACAGAACTATCAGTATGGAAAGATACAGAATTTGGAAGTTGCTATTAATGTGGCATAACTAATTAGTGATTTAAGGAACTTTGAAAGCACAGCGAGTTCCATAACAAGATGACATTTATATTAAAAATGATCTTGGGCTGGGGAAATGTACCAGACATGCAGTTTTATAAGGAAAGAACATCCTTCTGTCCCTGATATAGGCCCCTGCTGCTTTTAGAAAGTAGTTGGGCTTTCTTTGATGGACAGATGATCTGTTCATACCTTATCCATAATGCTGTGATCAAGAATCAGTTTCTCTATAGCTGATTGTTATCAAATCATAACGTGTACTCGTCAGGGAGTTCACTCCTCACAAACTAATGCATTTATGATTCAGTTCTGGCTGAAAATGGGTAGCTGCATCGTGTGGGGATCTGGTCATCTTTTTCATAGACATTGATCACTATCAATTCATTTCAGAACAAGATCTGTTGACTCTGTTTCTGAGTTGAAAAAGTGTCCCCCATTTGGAAATTTTATTTATAAGCCATGATTACTGAGTCGTTATTAATTTAAGTAATTTCTGGACTCACATATTCCTTCTGGGAAACGCTTACATCATTTTATTCAAAGGGATGCAAATCCAGATAAATTTCTTATATTGCCCTTTATGTTTTAGGGTCAAAGGGCATGTCTTTTACTTGTTTTTAAATTGTGTTTTTAGTAGATAATACATATATCTGGTATAAAATGCATAAAATGCAAAATCATATATAGTGAAAATTAAGCCTTCAAGAAAATTAAACCACCCAGTCTTTATATGCCTACCTAGAGCTATCTCCTTATTTTCAACATGGATTTCCAGAAATACTCAGTGCATATCAAGAATATACAGTATATGTAATATGTTTTTTTTGGTTTGTTTTTTTTTGCTGTACGCAGGCCTCTCACTGTTGTGGCCTCTCCCGTTGTGGAGCGCAGGCTCAGCGGCCATGGCTCACGGGCCCAGCCGCTCCACGGCATGTGGGATCTTCCCGGACCAGGGCACGAACCCGTGTCCCCTGCATCGGCAGGTGGACTCTCAACCACTGCGCCACCAGGAAAGCCCGTAATATGTTTTTTTAACATGAAGAATAAAGCATGCTTTTTCCTTTTACTTAATAATATCTCTAGGAGATGATAGTAAACATTGCTGCTCATTGATTGTTTCCAGTTCTCCTTTTGGCTAATCAGCAGGAATGCACTTCTCTGACCCTTTGCAGTTAGATGATCATATGACTTGCTTTAACCAATGAAACGTAATCAGAAGTGACATATGTCACTTCTGGGTAGAAGGGCTTTAGAGCAGGTTCGTAATTCTCTTTTTCCCTCTTCCTTCTGCTGCTACGATGATGATGTTCTAGGTGATGAACCCAGGTCCTTGAGTACGGGCTATATGCAGCAGAAGCTCCCCCCTGGGGGACGCACGTTGTATGACTGCAAAATAAAGTTCTGTTGTGTTTGTTATTGCAGTATGACGTAGGCCATCCTGGCTGGCATAGAGCACTTCATTAGTATGTACAAGCTACTTCAGTCTCTTCGGCAGATGCACAGTAATCTATTGTTTGGAGATACTATATTTCATTTAACAGTTGCCTGTGATGGACATTGGATGTGTTTCCAGTATTTTGCTGTTACAAACAATGTGGCAGTGAATGCCTTTTCAGATTATGTTGCCTTAGGGCTGGATCCCCTTGGATTGTTATTTCTCCTTGAATGAGGTGAGATCTTCTTGAAGCAGCTATTTGAGTCAGGTCACATTCAGGCCAGGAAGAATGTATCCTGTTTCATAGTAACATTTTTCATGAGATGGCGTATGTAGGCTAATATAGCCTTTACTTCCTTTTAGCCAATAAGACTGAGCAACTGTATCTAACCTGCCTCATAGACAGATTGCTTCCTGCAACTATGGCATGATTATTGATTTCTCACTTAGCTCTGCCTCCCCCTCTTCTCCTTGGGGCCATTCCTGATTCACAGAGCTTTGCAAAATCAGGAATTATTGGTTTTGCCCACCTGTATGTGTCACCTCCTTTACAGGGTCTGTGCTTTGCTACGTTTGCTGAGATTAGCGATCACGGGCATTCTCTTGCAACATCTTCCTACTCCCCTGTTTGATGCTCCCTCATTTTGTATCCTGGGGCTACTTATATCTTCTAGTGTCATCAAGGATGTAGTTTGATTTATATTTCCTGTTGTCTTTGTTTTGTGGTGATTTCCAGAAGAAGGGGCAGTGTCAGCTTTCTCACATCACTTTAAAACGAGAAGTATCCTCCAATTTTTAGAAATATTAATTTGACAATTGTCGCTCACTCCTTTAAACCCATGCTGAATCCAGGAAAGCTCACTGTAGTGTAAGCACTGACAATTAGCTTTTTTGATTGTAATATAAGCGTCTGACATTAAGCTTCTGATTGGCGAGGCATCCACTTCAAATACACATTCATCGGAAATAACCACACTGCCAGCTATACAACCAGATGAAGATCCAGGCCGCCCCACCTATAAAGTTCCCTTTCTCTTAGAAAGCTCTGGTTGACTTAGATCACTGACCATTTCACCTCTTGCTGAGCTTTAATTTCCACTCTTATGTTTTAAATTCACCAGTAAAGAGTGAGCCCGAGAAACCCCCTCGGCATTCTTCCCTGGACCCCGATAAAATGCAGAACGCTGGTCCTCTCTCTGTCTCTCTCCAACCCTCAACCCCCAACTGTGTGGCCCCAGGGGTGCCTTGTACCCTCCAGGGCCTGTGAGTAATAAACTTGTTTTTTGTCAGAGTTCTCTGATGTTGCTGAGGTGCATCTTGCAATCATAATAAGAGCCACAGGGGCCGGTCCAGCCACAGCACTGGCTCTGAAAAGGGAAATCTCGATTGGTGGCTGACAGTGGCACAGAATATTCCTGCAACTCGGTTGGAGGGTTATACAGTATGAACTTGGCAGTCTTTGTAGTCAGAAAATCATAGAAGGGCTTTCCTGGTGGTGCAGGGGTTGAGAATCTGCCTGCCAATTCGGAGGACACGGGTTTGAGCCCTGGTCCGGGAAGATCCCACGTGCCGCAGAGCAACTAAGCCCGTGCGCCACAACTACTGAGCCTGTGCTCTAGAGCCCACGAGCCACAACTACTGAGCCCGTGTGCCACAACTACTAAGCCCGCGCACCACAACGAAGAGTAGCTGCCGCTCGCCACAACTAGAGAAAGCCCGCGTGCAGCAACGAAGACCCCATGCAGCCAAAAATAAATTAATTAAAAAAACAATCATAGAAGATCAGCAGTCTTGTATAGCCTAACCTACCATATTGAGTTTATTCACTGCAAAAACCATAATGCTTTCTCTGCTAAACCCAAGACAGGGTAAGTCCTGAGAGTCACTGGTGATCACTATACCCTCTGTCTGGCCACCAGGCGGACTGGCATGGTCGTCCCTTATTTGTAATCCCAGCCTGGCTCTGTTTGGCACAAAGCAGAGGGTAGGGCAAAAATTAGTGCTGGGCTTCCCTGGTGGCACAGTGGTTGGGAGTCCGCCTGCCGATGCAGGGGACACGGGTTCGTGCCCCGGTCCGGGAAGATCCCACATGCCGCCGAGCGGCTGGGCCCGTGAGCCATGGCTGCTGAGCCTGCGCGTCCGGAGCCTGTGCTCCGCAATGGGAGAGGCCACAACAGCGAGAGGCCCGCGTACCACAAAAAAAAAAAAAAAAAAAAATTGGTGCTAAGCAACTATATTGACACCATAGTTTATATTTTCTTTAGTTTCTTTCAAGACCAACAGTAACATTTTATAGAGAGTATGTAGATTATTTCTTTCCAAATGGCAGCATTCCCTAAATTAGAGTGTAATCCTCACTAGAAAGAGTTAAGTAGCAAATGCTAGAAATCCCGCATTTGATCATGGGGCTGATAGGTAGACTTTTTTCATGGTGTGACCCAAGAAATGACAATAGAGTAAATGACTTCCCTGGGCCATGTTTTGTTTGTGTTGGCTGGCATTCTGTCTAGAAGGTATCTTTCCCCAGGTCACGTGAAAGGAAAATTCTTTTAGTATTGTGGCAGCAGCAAGAAGACATTCTTGAGCCACTACAGCAAATAATTTCAGAGTCAGCACTGAACTCACATAAGAAAAGCTCGCCTCCCTGTGTTCCAGCTCAGACTGTATATTCTGTCCAGCAGCTAGAAAAGGCTGGAATAACTTTAATTGAATAAATAGTTCATTATTCTGTAGTTGAGCAAATGGCCTCTTAGCTTTCTTGGCCCTGAGTACTTACGAATAGAGAAAAGGTTTACTTGTTAGGGGCGGTGACTAAAGAAAAGTGGCATCAGGTTTCTTCCTACCCTCCCATTGCAGAGTTCGCCTCACCTCTGCCCCAGCTCAAGTGCGCAAGGGCTGGAATGTGCTGTTCCCTGAGCGTGTTACGTTGGGAGTGTAGCAGTGTGGCCTGTATTCTGCCTCTGTCCCCTCAGCATCAGTGTTCTTAAACAGGCAGCTGCTGTTTCCAAGAGACCCGTAACTCTCTGTGTGAGCCTTTCTCTGGCCGCAGGAGCCTGCTTGGCCCATACGTGGGGCAGACCAGAAGTGCTGGAAAGTTAACGCTCCCAGGAGCAGGTGGGAGCTGGTGTGTAGATACCCAGGCGTCCTTGCCCCTCCCTCAGGTGGGACACCCTGGGGTGAGATCTGTGCAGTTCCCGGACTCTCCAGTGGGGTTGAGCTCCACTTGCCCACTGTGATGACCGGCTCATAACATACCTGTCTCGGCTTCCTCCCCTTCTCTGTCTCATTTTTCTACTCCCTTTTGGTACTTCCTGGGGTCACTTCCCAAACAAACTCCTTGTAATCAATCCTTATCTCAGGCTCTTCTTCTAGGAGATTCCAATCTAAGGCAGTTGATATGAGGAGGGGTCCTTAGGGAGCAGATTCTTAGGAGGAGATCCTGAAGTTGGATAATTCTCTGGCCAGATGACAACAGGGCCCCAATGCTGGGGTTTATGTGGTGGTGATAACTCCTGGTGTCTTGTAGCTTCACACTTACTCAAACTCTTACCAGGGTTGGCTTGGGGTGGGGTGTAGGGGGAAGGAGATGCATGGCTTGCATAATGGTCCTAGTGCTTGAAAAATTGGGGCAATGGTTATTAGTTGACTGGTGTTCATGGCAAAGAAACCCTGAGGGAAGAAAATGGCATATTCAGACCAGCCAACCATCAACTAAAGGCACAGTACGAAAGGTTGAAGGCCTTTATGGTAGCATTTAAACAGGCCCTTATCTTCTGGAGCTGGAAGATAGCTTGTGCTGAGCCAGGCACAAGATTGGATTGTAAATGTGATAGAGTTACAACCCTAAGAAGTCTCCTGTCCTAAGATAGGGCTCTGGTAGGGAAGAAGTGGGACCCTGAGGCCTGGGATGAGGATATTAGGGTGTCAAGTCCAGATCCCCTTGACTGCCATAGCTGGCTGGCAGAAGTGGGAAGGAGTGGCCTCTGTTGACTGGTGCATTCGTTTCTCAGGGCTGCCAAGACAAGTTGCCACAAAGCGGGTGACTTAAGAAAACAGTAATGTATTCTCTCACAGTTCTGGAGGCTAGAAGTCTGAAATCAAGCATTGGTTCCTTCTCACAGGCTCTAAGAGAGAAGTCGTTGCATGGCTCTCTCCTAAGCTTTTGATGGTTGCTGGCAATCCTTGGCATTCCTTGGCCCTTAGATGTATCATGCCATTCTTCGTTTCCATCTTCACATGGCATTCTCCCTTCTGTGTCTGTGTGTCTTCTCTTCTTATAAAGACACCATTCATAGTGGATTAGGGCCCATCCGAATCCAGGAGGAGCTCGTCTTAACTTGATTACCTCTGCAAAGACCCTATTTCCCAATAAGATCACATTCTCAGGTACTGGGTTTTAGGACTTCAACATAGTTTTGAGGGGGCACAATTCAATCTTCACTATCTGGAGACCATATACAAGATTCACCTGAGATGGACGGTCCACCAGATCGTGCTTGTCCTTCTCAAGATCTGCCTCTCCTTGTTGTTTCTAGACCAGCAACTAGGATGACATTTCAGCATTGACCAAGTAGGGGCACACTTTCTCTGTTATGAGAAGCAAAGGAGTATTCACCGAAAAATCTGGAGGACGGGCCTCATGTGTACCAGCAAGAACAGGAAGACGAAGTCTGGGAATTGGTCTTGAGAGTTTGGACCAGGGAGGGCAGAATATAAGAGAGAGTGTTTGACATGGGGGCAACATTTAATATATTGGCAAGGGCACCTTGGAGCCGGTTGTCACGTGCTGATGGGATGACCCCTCGAAGCTTGAAAACAACATTAGTGTCCAGTAAATGAGGTAGATATTCTCGACTGCCTTGGCATGTACTGAAGAAAGGAGTCAGAGGTTCATAAAGCTGGGTCTGTTAGCATGGAACTACAATGTGGATGTAGAACCAGGTAATTAAAGAATAAGACAGTCTGGGCAGAACTGATCCAAGACATTTCTCTTGATTTCACTGACGTTTTCCTCAATTCATTATTGTGAAGGATGAGAATCAACACTCAAGGCACATTGTAATTAGAGCTGTATTTTACTGAAAACTCTTATCTATGGAAGCTGGAAAACTGCCCGCATGCCCTTGCTGGCGGGGGTCTATGTCACGACAGAGATCCTCCAACTCTTTTTAGAGGGTTTGGAGTCAGAGGCATTTTACAGAGTTCTTTAGCCGCCTACTTAAATGAAATGTGAGGCGTTCTCTGTGAGCTACACCTTGAAGTCAGGAGAGGTGTATTCATGCATTCCCAGCGGACGCATCACGAATCCCAGCAGAGACTCGCAGGCAGGAGCTGCCAGGTCAAGCAGGTGTCTAGCAACTTGGACTTATAACTGCAAACTCCACTTTCCATGCACACATTTCCTAGCGTTTTCAAATGCCTTTCAGCTTTGCACCAAGCCCTGAGTTGAGAGCAGCTGCGTAGCTTTCACCACATATGCAGATGCATTTATTAAGAACTTCGTTCTATTTGACCTCTATTAAGTGTTGGATTTGGGATTGGCTGCAGAGTCCTGCTCGGCAGAAGACATGAACTGGAAGTCATATTCTTCCACGGTGACAGGGAGGCTTCAGTTACATCATGTGAGGAAGTGAAAATAAGCCCCTCCTGTGAGAGCAAGAAGGATGCTGCCTGTAACCCAGTTGAACCCCACCTGCCTGGGAAATGCAGCGACCACTTAATTGAACAACCGGTTCAGCAACTGGTGGAGTTTTACATTTTCTGAACAAGACCATTCAATTACCATAAAAACAGAACACACTGTGTTTCTCACATTTGAAGCAATACATGGCAATTAGGGGATGGGATCTGTGGTGTGCAGAGCTCAAAGAAAAGATGAAACCTGAATTCTGATGGACTCTATGGGAATTCAGCTCATTTTCTTGCAAGTATCCTCTTTGAGGAAATTGATCACTGCTTACCTTGCTGCTTTTCCGGGCCTTTGGAGGATTTGAGGGACGTCTTTGACCCTGATACTCTCTTGCCCAGTTCCCTTTATTCCACTTGCCACATTTATTTTTGACTAGCCTATGTGATATCCCACATGGATGGAGACTGCTACCCAATGCTGCTACAGGCACGATGTTGCTTGCAGAGCTGGCATGACGTGGAGGTGGCTCAGCAGATTACACAGCGGGCGATGCTCTGAGACCAGTGATAATGGAAATCCCAATGCTTTCTAGTTGCCTGGGGCAGCCAGCGCTCTCACACCTGTAGCTGGCAGCTCAGCTTTCATTCACCAATCAACTAAAATGTATGTTAAATGTACATAATTAATTAGATTAAAATGAAGGAGGTGAGCACATAACTAACCTCAAAAAGAGTCCTGTTGAACTTTTTATGATGGATGGAGCCACATTAGGCTGTTATGAGACAACTAGATGTTTCGCTGTTACCACCGATGACAAAATTGAATCTTACCCAATGCTTATGCTTGTACGTACCATCATGTTCGAACTCACATAATGATAGCCAACGTTTACTGAATGTTAATTACACATTTGGCACTGTCTGAATGTTTTACAAGTGTTAATTTGTTTACTCCTGTATCAAACCTGAGAGATAGTTGCTATTATTTTTTATTTTATTTTACTGGCCGCGCCACGTGGCTTCGTGGGATTTTAGTTTCCCCAACCAGAGGTTGAACCCGTGCCCTCAGCGGTGAAATGGTGGAGTCATAGCCACTGGAGTCCTAACCACTGCCAGGGAATTCCCAGTGGATGCTATTATATCGTCATTTCACAAATGAGAAGCAGAGTCAGAAAGGTAAAATTGCATACCTGAAACCAAGCAGCTAGTAACTAGAGAAGCTGGGATCTGAACCTGAGCTGTCAGCTCCAGGGCTTTACGTACTCCACCACTACACCAGAGCTACCTCCTAGCTGATAGCCGTCTCTTTTGCTAACTGTTTTGCCTGAAATGATTTGCTCATGTTCTAGCACCGAGCTCGAGGCACCAGGGTTGTGAGGGTAATCCTCCTGTGTGTTGGTCATGCTTTTCCGCAGCCTTTGTGTGCACTGTTAGGGCTGGGTCTCTGCTCACCATGAGAGCCAAAGGGGGAGGGTGAGAATGGTTCGTAGGACCCCATTTCCATTACCGGAAAAGCAGCTCACATTGTTTGCTCAATGAAAGTAGGGAGGGTCAACTTTGTATAGATCTCCTAATTCCCAGACTGAACAGTCAAATGATAACCATTCAGCTCAGTTCCCTCCATTTAATGGGAAGAGGCTGAAATCATAAAGGGTATGGTGTGAGATAAGACAGGCATGTGAGCCAAATGATGACTTCTAATGGGCTCGGATGGAGAAAAGAGTGAGAGTGGATGAGAGTGACTGGGGGGCTATAAAATTCTAGGAATTTTTAAGAGATTACCATTTAAGACTCCCCCCCCCCCCCCCGCTCCAGTTCCAAACTGAGTGAAGGATGGATGCAAGAGAAAGGCAGAGCCCAAGAGCCACCCTTGCATTAGACAGGCATCCTCACCAGTCACTGGACCGGCAGGGCTGTAGCTGGCCTCATCTGAATGTATAGGCTCCTTACTGTGCTCCCAGGAGAGCAGTATAGGCTCCTTACTGTGCTCCCAGGAGAGCAGCCCCAGGTACCCTTGGCCAGGCTGGCTCCGCATGAGAACCCCGAACGGGCTGAGTGGAGCACGCCTAGTTCATTTCTCCAAAGTCATCAGTGACACAGTTCACTTCTCCAGGGGGTGGGGTGGAGTGGGGTGGGTGAGGACGAGGGTGAAGGGCCAGCACTGTTAGTGTAGTTGATGTTCTTCTCAGTGGGCACAAAAGGATGTCTTTGCTAACCCCAGGCCAAGTTTTGTATATATGGTGACACAAACAATCACATAGGGACTTGACTGCAGATACAATAAGACTGTAGCCGATGAATGAATGACCGAGGAACAAACACTGACAGAACAGCCAGGCCTTTTGATGTCCTCCCCAAGGAGACCCAGCAGTGACCCTCAGTGTTAACATAAGAAGTTAGGAGGATGGCTTTCCTGGTGGTGCAGTTGTTGGGAGTCCGCCTGCCGATGCAGGGGACACGGGTTCGTGCCCCGGTCTGGGAAGATCCCACATGCCGCGGAGCGGCTGGGCCCGTGAGCCATGGCCACTGAGCCTGCGCATCCGGAGCCTGTGCTCCGCAACGGGAGAGGCCACAACAGTGAGAGGCCCGCGTACCGCAAAAAAAAAAAAAAGAAAACAAATAAACAAACAAAAAAAGAAGTTAGGAGAATAGATGGGAAGGTGCAATGGTCCAAAACTATTGCTTTGCCAAAGGAAAGTAATATCACATTTTTTTCTCCTTTCCAATTGTCAAAAACTGGAGGTACATGTGGAAGATTTAAAAGTAAGATCACATACCAAATATCGAGTGGAGGATAAGCCATAAAAAAAAGTTCCTGTGGGTTCCTAGATGGACTGTCCTGGTGATGATGATCCAACTTAGATCCTGAGGAAGATGCCCCAAGAAGATATTTGAATTCTTCTGCCTTGTACGTGAGATAGAGGACAGACATGATTGGTTACCCGGAGTATTTGGGGTTCCTTGTAAAAATATTGACTGAGCTTTGTAATTGTTATTTCTAAATTCTTACTGCATTTATTTTCCAAAAACTCTATAGTTAGGTTGTCTGTAGATATTTTAGCTATTCCCAGAGGTGCTACAGAAGAGCTAGTGATGAGAATTGACATATTCCACAATGCCAGTTGTCTGGAAAATGCAGGTAAACTGAAATTGACAACGTTCTGTACAGTTATGCTATTCACATGCTATTTTGTTGATTACACAGAGAAGGGCTTAGAACTACTGTGGTGACACTGCTAGGTGAACAGAGGACTGTCATTGCCTAACCTCCCTGTGCTTAAGTTTCCTGTTGGCAAAATAAATGCTACATTTTTTTCCCCCCCAAAGAGAGACAGAAGCAGTTATCTACAGATGTCTGATGTTGCTTGGAAGAAGGGAAATACTTTAACGGGAGGTTTTCATAAGGTAGCATATGAAAGACTTCGTAAATTCTTTTTATTTTTTTTTGTACTTAAAAAAATAAATTATTTTATTTTATTTTTGGCTGCGTTGGGCCTTCAGTTGCGGTACGCGGGCTTCTCATTGCGGTGGCTGCTCTTGTTTCGGAGCACGGGCTCTAGGCACGTGGGCTTCAGTAGTTGTGGTGCACAGGCTTAGTTGCTTCACGGCATGTGGGATCTTCCCGGACCAGGGCTCGAACCCGTGTCCCCTGCATTGGCAGGCGGATTCTTAACCACTGCGTCACCAGGGAAGTCCCAAGACTTTGTACTTCATCCCCCTGCCCCCAAAAGCACGGGGGCAGGGGGGTGAAGTCATTGTTTGAAAATGTCAAAGTGGTTAGCAGTTCCCCAGTGAGCTATGCTCACTATGCACTGTCAAGAGTGTTTCTTAGGGACTTTCCTGGTGGTCCAGTGGCTAAGACTCCATGCTTCCAATGCAGGGGGCCGGGGTTCGATCCCTGGTCAGGGAACTAGATCACACACGCCGCAACTAAAAGATCCTGCATGCTGCAACTAAGACCCAGCGCAGCCAAATAAATAAAATAAATATTTTTTAAAAAAACCAAAAACAGTGTTTCTTAGAGGGAGATTGTCTACAATTTCATCTCTCGCTTCTGGCTTGGATTTGTGGGCGTAGAAATGCATGGCACCCTCCACCCCCCTCCTACTCACCCTTTTCCATCTAGGGGAGTTGGCAGGAATACCGTGTATCACGAGACGGGAACTCCCATGTTCAATGTCCACCACAGCCATCCAGCCTGGTCCTGCGATGTGGAGCTCTCCAGCTAAGAAACTGGGCATTTTAGTTATGTTAGCCCCCAGTTTTGTGCAGATGGTATGTTCTGAGTCTCATTTTGATTATTAATAAAAATACTAATAAAGAATATTTGTTAGGTTTACAAAACATTTTTCCTTATTTTATTGGAGCATTTATTTAATGACTCTAGGATATTTTTATCATTGTTTTAGGGGTGGGAGAAAATAATTGAGATTCAAAGAAATTAAACAGTTCAGAACCATATAAGACAATGAGTGAATCAGATTTTCTGATTCCAAACTCTGCTTTCTTTCTCTGAAAATCCCCCTCTCCCTTACCATGATAATTTTACGTACACTGAAGTTTTAGGTCATGTTCAGTTTCTGAGAATGGATAATGGATATGTTTTGAGCACATACTATGTACCTGGCACTTTGTGGTTTACCTGAATTATTTCATGGAGTCCCCACACCAACCCCGTGAGTTATGCACCATCACCATCCCCATTTTACAGACAGGACGTAAATAACTTGACCATAGTCACAAGGCTCCTAAATGGCAGAGTTGGGATTTGGACCTGGGGCTTGTACTCCAAAGCTCAAGCTCTTAACTCCAGCATTATGTTGCCTCCCTGAGATCTGGTTTAATCTTGATGACATTGAGAGTGGCCTTTGAAACCAGTAAGTGAGAAATTGGGGGGCGGAGTCCCATAGGTGCCTGGAAAACACAGTAATGGATCCTTGAAGGGCCGGCAGGGCTCTTAGGCACGTGTAACCTGATCTGATGCAGGAAAGTAAGCGGTGTGCTGTCCTGGGGTGCAGCCCAGGGGCTTGGAAAGACTTCTGGCTTTTACTGTTGGTCCTTTTAAAGGGAATTAGAAGACAGAAATGCTGCATAGGAAGCTATAAACTTATGCTCTGATTTTAAAATGTCCAAGGACGAGCTGCCATGTCTGAAAGTAGACAAAATGTAATTCAACTGCTCTGATCAGCTTGTTCGTCTCATGTAGTTGTAATGCTAGAGAAAATGACACTTAGTATTTTTTCTTTTCTTATTTTTTTTTTTTAGGATTTAAAAATTTTAAGTATTCTCTTGGATTATATTTTGTGTATGTGTGATTCTTAAAAAGTGAATGCTTCTTTTACTCCAAATTTAGTCTCATTATTATAGCAACAGAGCTCCAGCAGCAAGATATTTTTTGCTGTCTCCTAGCAATGACATTGCTTTGAGAAAATTTCTACGGAGCTTTGACTGCAGTGCACCTGGGAAAAAATATGATTTGCCGTTTTGTTCACCAACTTGAAAAGTATTGAGAAAGTGCAAATTCCACACGCAGTCTGGCCTCTGTCCTCGTGGGTTCCTGACGTTCATGTATCGTTATATACCTGTTCGATTAAAATCGGTGCTGCAGTTATGTTTTGGAGTGTCAAAGAGGGCGGGAGAAGCGTTTGGCTTTAGAACATTATGAAGTACAAATTTCTGTATGTAGGGTGACTATATGATTTATTGTGCAAGCCAGGATGCTTTTGAGAATAAAAGAGGGCACCATGCCTAGCTATTCCAGGACAACAGCCTAGATTGCGACTGTCCCAGAGAAATGGGACACATGTTCACCCAGATTTCCTGAATCATGCTTTGCATGTAAGAGGTTTCTACAAGTCGAATGCCACGTGTTGTCAATTATTTTCCTCCCACCCCAGCTCCCTTCACCTCCCCGCAAGATGAGCCACTCAGTTATCTAGGGATCATCTAGATATAGAGATCCCATTCACTCACTGTTTTACTGCTCTGATATCCTCACCAGGCTGTCCTGGCTTTTCCTTCCTTGACACACAATGCAGAAGAGTCATTCCCCTGAGCGTGCTGACTGTGGAGTCAGAGCCAGGGGGTAGCACAGCTGTTACCAGCTCAAGGAAGTCAGGTCATGAGCTCAGCCTTTCCAGATGTGTCAGCTTAGAGAATTTATTTTTCCTCTCTGAACCTCAGTTTTCCAGTCTGTGGTATGGGAATATGATAATACCCATTCAGTCTACCTTTTGGGTTTGTGGTGAGACTCAATGAGCAGAAGGGCATGATAAATAGTTCACGTTATACAAATGCTGGTTATTCATTACGTATTGCTTTGACTATTAACTAGCTGGGGAATTGGGCATGTTATTTCACTTCTCCGAGCCTCCTTTTTCCTGACCACAGAAAGAGGAGAATTTTATCTGCTTCTCCAAGGACCAAAGAAATATATAAGAGCGTGAATTAGCTTCTCTTTAAGTTGGGCTGTTCCTGGAGCTTTGTAACTGGTGATAAACGGATTCTTTTTTCTCAGCACGGTTGTCAAGGGGATGAGGTCTTGCCGTCTTAAATGTCCCCACTTCAGGCAAAGGAACCCCAGTAAGCTGCGCGGATGGCTTCAGGGAGTGCCTTCCCTCCCGCTGCTAAAAATACTGCCGGGAAAGTCATTTCTCTGGTCCTATTTTAGAAATCAGAGACAGATCCACCATATTCATGTTTGGATCCTGGTCAGACTTCTCGTTTGAGTTTTAAATTTCAAGAGAGGTTTTTTTTTTCTGGGGAGAGTGAAAATAATCTGTATAGAGTTTGAACGTCAAAATTGGAAAATCGTGTTAAATCCAAAATACGTGTTGGGCATTATTTATGTCATTACAAATGATTTTTAAGAAAGGCTTTATTAGAGATAATCAAGATGTCTTAGTGACAGAATACTTTCAGGTGTGTGCTTGCCCATGTATGTCAATGATTATACAGATATATATATATATATATATATATATATACGCATTTTTTTTACTTAAGTTAGATTTATGAAAGGATATTTTCCTTTCTCTTCCTTTTCTTCCTAATCTTCCCTTCCCTTCTTCTTTTCCTTCCTTTCTCTTCTTCTGAAACCTTCCTTCTATCCCTTTCCTGCCCCCTTCCCCTTCCTTTCTCTCTCAGCGACTGTTTCACAGGCAGATAGAAACACTCTGTGTCCGTGTGTAACGGTTTGTATATCTCTGATGGATCCTGTCTGTCTTTGCTTCAGTATTTCACTGAATCTTTTTTCTTTTCGTTCATTTTCTTTCACAAACATTTATGGAGTAGCTATTTGTGCAAAACACTGTATTGGGTCCTAGGAGAGGGCTGGGGAAAACACAAAGACGGATAGCACATGATTCTCCTTCTGGGAGGATCCTACAGTGTAGTGGGAGAGACATTAAGTTTAAACCAAAACAGCAAGGAGATGCACATGGGAGGCGCAGGAGTATTGGGTGTGGAAGCAAGTCACTACACCAAAAACCAACTTGCCAAAATCATCTTAAATATGCTGAAAGGCCAATTCTTTGAAAATCAATTCGCCATTAGCTCTGAGCTGCCGACTGTTGCTTGGCAGAAATAATTCACTCTGAGGTTCCACGAGAACAACGTTGGTATTAGAAGAGGGGCCCCTTTGAAGTTCAGGCCTAGGGATATAGCTGTGGTTGGTCCTCTTGAATCTGGCCGGCCATGGGAGGGTGTTTTGTACACGAAGTTGCAGTAATCAGAAGCTTGGTTTGCTTAAATAACTGAGACTGTTTTCTTCTCTTACTCCTGATATATCAGTCCCGGTTCCAGCAGGAAACAGATGGCACCTGCAAACTTGGAAATGTGAAGATAGTCTAGCAAAGGGACGTTTTTCAAGGCATGGGCAGGATTAGGGAAAACAACAGGGACTAGTGTGGTGCTCTGGGGGTTAGCAGGAGCCGGAAGCCATGGCATCAGAAGCTGAGAAGGAGCTACATGGATGGGGCCACCCAACCGGAGAAGGGGTGTGTGGCAGTCACTTCTTACCTATGACAGGTGCCCCTCTTTGGCCAAGCCCAACTGTGAACTGAGGAAAAGGATTTCCAGGCACAAAGAAGGGGGAGAGTGTATCTAGAGGGCACTTGGCATATCAGGTTACAATTCAACAATATGGCACCAAATTACCATTTTGTTCAGTCAAGGAAGAATGTGATTGTCACTTCAGACTTAAAGCTCAGTATCCCTCCAGAAGTTCCCCAGTGGTACCAACTTTATTAATCAAGAGTTGAAATGCAAAACAGGGTGTCTGGTAAAATTAGTTTTAGCAAGAGAAATTCTCAGTAATTCACTCTGTAGGTGGCGACAGGAAACAATTTAGGAGTAGATCTTTGTTCAGAAAAGAGTCATTTGAGTGAAGCTCTCTATTATGCTTAATGCAAGACCTTTTTGAAGAGTGTAACAGAATCTTTTGTTTGGCTTAACAAGGCAACTCTGTTGGTAGAGCTCTCGGGAGTCTGGTGGACCAGTTTGCATTAGGTGCCCTGGACTCATCACAGAGGCCCACAGGATTTTGGGAGAAGGCTGGGGCATGTGTGGGTGAGGCTGGAAGCCCACTGGCTTGACTCTGGCTCTGGAGGACAGTGCCTTAGCGTGTGAGTCTGAAGTAAGAGAGCAGTCATAAAGTAAGGTTATAGGGAGCCCGTTCAGTCAGAGCATCGCTGCAGTGGTAACGC
Source organism: Monodon monoceros (assembly GCF_005190385.1). Taxonomy (NCBI): domain Eukaryota; kingdom Metazoa; phylum Chordata; class Mammalia; order Artiodactyla; family Monodontidae; genus Monodon; species Monodon monoceros. The sequence goes on along the minus strand of NW_021703770.1, from coordinate 58,438,181 downwards.
GTTGTGGGCACCGGACTGTGCAGGACCAGTGTTCAACAGTGACACCTTGTGGTGGGCAGGAGCATGGGCCCAGCGGGGACTGCATTTCTCACTTTCTATCTAGACTCACTCCCTTCCGGTTAAGTAAATCCTTGGATTCTTGGGAATCTCAGAGAAGAGGGAGTTCCTGGGGGGTTAAGATAGATGGGGCTTTGGGGGTTTAATTAGAGTAATAAATGTGATGCGATTTCATTTGTATCTTAAGTTGATCAAGCAGATCATGCTGCAAGAGAATATTTCAATGAATAGAGGTGTATTCATTGCTGACTAGATATTCCAAGTGTCTTTTTTGTTTATTTTAAAAATTTTCTGATGATGGAGAACCCTGTGGCTTTTATTGTGGTGATGGTTGCATGGGTGTATACTTATCTCCAAACTCATCAAACTGTACACATTAAATATAGACAGCTTTTGTATATCAATTATACCTCAATATAAAGTGATTTTAAAAAGGTGATAAATGCCATGGGGAAAAAAGAAGAGTAAGGAGTTCTGACTTAAGTCTTTGTAACTTTTTTTTTTTTTTTTTTTTGCGGCACGCGGGCCTCTCAGTGTTGCGGCCTCTCCCGCTGCGGAGCACAGGCTCCGGACGCGCAGGCTCAGCGGCCACGGCTCGCGGGCCCAGCCGCTCCGCGGCACACGGGATCCTCCCAGACCGGGGTACGAACCCGCATCCCCTGCATCTGCAGGCGGACTCCCAACCACTGCGCCACCAGGGAAGCCCCAGTCTTTGTAACTTTTCCACATAAGTATATCATTAAATAAAAATCCTTTATTTAAAAAAATTCTGTGGCAGGGCTTCCCTGGTGGCGTAGTGGTTGAGAGTCCGCCTGCCGATGCAGGGGACATGGGTTCGTGTGCCAGTCGGGAAGATCCCACATGCCACGGGGCGGCTGGGCCCGTGAGCCATGACAGCTGGGCCTGCGCGTCTGGAACCTGTGCTCCCCAACGGGAGAGGCCACAACAGTGAGAGGCCCACGTACCGGAAAAAAAAAAAAAATTCTGTGGTAAATGCTCTTTTATGTACAAATTTAGACTCAGAATCTCCCTAGATAGTAACCTAGGAAGATTGATGTGGTCACTGGTGATTATCAGGGTAACACTTTTTCCTTATGTCTAGGTAATCTTAGTAACAGTTATTGGAAGGCTTTCTTCTTTCCAAGTGTGTTTTTGAGGCAGAGGCAGGAGCAGTGGTTAAAGTGGGAGGACGAAGGAACAAGAATACTTTGCACTATTTATATTTTCTCCATATGCATAGTTTTTATCCCAACACAGCCACAGCTTCCACGTTGAAGGTACAGAGATGATGGCAAGGGCGAAATACCATCTTGGGGGTAATTTGTGGATATAAAAGGTAGCCAAATCAATTTGAGACTTTTTGTTTGTTTTTGTTTTTATTTTTGGCTGTGTTGGGTCTTCGTTGCCGTGCGCGGGCTTTCTCTAGTTGCGGCGAGCGGGGGCTACTCTTCGTTGCGGTGTGCAGGCTTCTCATTGCGGTGTCTTCTCTTGTTGCGGAGCACGGGCTCTAGGCACGCGGGCTTCAGTAGTTGTGGCTCACGGGCTCTAGAGCGCGGGCTCAGTAGTTGTGGCGCACGGGCTTAGTTGCTCCACGGCATGTGGGATCCTCCCGGACCAGGGCTCGAACCCGTGTCCCCTGTATTGGCAGGTGGATTCTTAACCACTTCGCCACCAGGGAAGCCCCAAGTCGAGACTTTTAAAAAAATTCCTGAAAATTTTACTGTATTTCCTTCTAATCTCAGCCTTGTGCAACAACTTTAAGCCCTGGAAAGAAGATTCGAAGAAAGGTGTTAGATTTGAGGTGCGTTTAAGAGAGGGTATCGCACGTGTAACTTGTTTATTGAGCACTGTGAACTGGACGGGATGCAGTTGTCTTTTCTTCCAGTCACTGCCCCCACTGTGCAAGGTTGGATCTCTGCTTCTCCCTGGTACAGAACCCATAAATACGCCTTGGGCAGATTTGATAGCTTCCCAGTCATTTTCAGTTATTTAAACTCAGGACAGCCTAATCTAATTTAAAGCTTCATCTTATCAACAATTTGAATCTCTGCCCACCCCATCCAGGCTTTGGTTCAGGGACTTGGAGAAGGGGGAGGGGTGGGTCTACCTTTCCATCTTTCCTCTGAATCCCGTACGTTGCAGGGGTATGTGTGCATGTATGTGTGTGTACACGTGTGTGAGTGAGCCACGGGTCTGTTTCCAGGGCCTCCCCCTGCCCTTGCTGTTCCAGGCTCTAGCTACTCCCATATAGTGGGGAGGGGACATAGAGTGATGGCTGGGCTCACCTTCCACAGGAAGAGGCTGTGTGAGGAGGGAGGCAGCCCTGGTCTTGCTCTGGCTCAGTTGCCTTCCTGTGCTGCTGGTGCCTTCAGTCAACTAGGGTTGTCGCTGCCAAGTTCAGTTGCATCCCAACCCCCTCCGGTGCTGAGGGGCCAGCTGTGCCTCTCTTTGGTCCCTGACAGTGGTCCACAAACCTAAGCATCTTTCCAGATGGGACATCCCTTCATCCATGGCCTCGGGCACATTCCACGGCTTCTGTTCTCCCTCTTCCTCACCCTTTGAAGGCTGCAGGGATCCGGGGTGGGCTGGAGGGCCCCCCGTCCTTTTTCCAGGCTCACTAACTTCACCGTGATTCCATCTCATCCTGTTGTCGCAGGTAACACCTCCAACCCTCTCAACTTCAGAAATTTCTGGATGGAAGCCAACTTGGCTGAGTTTGGGTGCGTTTCCAAATGCTGAGGACCTCATATGAAGCTCTTCCCCCAGTTTATCAGGTTCTGTTTCTCTCTGCGGGAAGAAGTAAGTGGTCCTGCTGCTAGTTCAGCTCAGCCAATGCCCACCCAGAGAATGAAAAATCACTTTCCCTTCTTATACGCACCTGCAAATTTGCACGTCATTTTCCTGGACCCCCTTCCCTTGTCTTGTGAATAAAGAAGGTTGGGAGGCACGGAGAGCAGCTTGAGATGAGCAGAATCTCTCCTCAGGTTTCAGAGATGTCAGGGAACGTGCCAGTCTGCGGAGCTGAACCTCTTTGGAAATAAATCATCTAGGGGAGGAGAGATTCAGGCAGGCCGCAGGCTGTGGTCAATTAGTTACACCTCAGGTGCCCCAAGAGAAGGGAAGCCCTTAATTCATGGGTAGGGGGTGGGGAGAGATATTTGAATAACAAAGGAAGAGCTGTTTCTGCACAAACTCTCTTTGAAACATTGGGAGTTTGTACAAGGCAGCATTGTTTTGAGAGGCTGGCAGAATAGAGGCAACAGAATAACAAAGCCGGAGAGAGGCATCCACACCTGCAGAGTGACTGGGTTGTCAGAGCTTTGGCATTTTGGGGGCTCCTGCATACTCGTGGGTTCTCCAGTTCTGGTGGCGGCCCCCAGCGCCACCGATTTCTTCCACAGAGGCAGCAGGAGCAGGGAGAGGAGGAGAAGGCTTCGCCAGTGGCCAAGAGGGGCATCAAAAGCTTTGGAAGCAATGGGGAAAGGATGCACTTGGTTCAGGTACCAGTGCCCTTGCCCTCAGATGGGGGTGGAAGTAGCATCCAGTGTCAGCTACGTTGGTTTCTGTCACAACACCGTGGCTTTGGTACGTAGGGGAGGAAAGCTAATTTTCCCTCTTTCCTTCTGAGTGCGTAGCTGAGACACCTGTAATAAAAGAGAGATTAACAAGAGAAGACTACACAGAAGTTTGTTGACCTGTAAACCTCATGTATGCAAGGGAGATACTTGGGAAAAAATGAGTAACTTGTGAGGTGCCTTAGAATTCAGGATTCAACACCATCTTGAAAATTTTAAAAAATTTATTATTATTTTTATTATTTTTTCTTCCAGTTTTATTTTCTTCCAGTTTTAATTGATGTACAACACAGTACAAGTTTAAGAGGTGCAGCGTAATGATTTGACATACACATATTGTGAAATGATTACCGTAATATCAACACCATCTTAATGGGGGAAAGGGAGGAGGGATGTAGGTCTCTTAGGGGAGAGTAAATAATTTTTAGGAAAGGTGAACGGGCCCTTAGAAGGATACATGTGATGTATGACAGTTTGTGACAAAGTTTGAGTGTGATGTCAACTTCTAGTCTCCTCCCCTGTGATAAAGGTCAGTGCTCCCTGGTTGGTGAAACTCCTGTGGAGAGGATTTATGACATTCGAGTTCCTCTTAGAGGATCTGTCTTTAGGCAGATAAAGGGAATTCAGAGAAAGCTTTCCCCTGCATTTGCTGGTTTTCAAATGCCTACAGCACAAAATAATAGATATACAAAGGCAGTATATTTTGGGGGAGGCATGTCCTGAACTCCTACAGTCATACTTTGGGTGGCATATTCTGCTGTCCTTCAGGTCTATCCCTTTGGCATTGATGCCAGGCCAGTGGGCACAACATGGAGGGACCCTCTCGAGTTTGAGTGGGACGCACACCTCAAAAGCAGAGGGCACCAGTGCTTCCTGAGCAGGGGAGGGGGCGATGGCTGTGAAGAGCTGTTCTTGGTCACTCCAAGACGCAAACTGTTACAGGGAAGAGGAAAACTTTGCAGGGAACTGGAGTTTCCAAAATGCAGAGTGGGGTTAAGAGGGTCATGTCTACAGGTAACAGTTGCACATAGGAAGACAGTAGTTATTCATGTATACATCTATGCCTGTAATTTATCAGGAGAAGAGGACAGGGGATAAGATAGACAAAAAAGAGTTTCTGAAAGGAGAAGTCCTGGGGATTTATCACCAGAAATTGCCCAGTGGGCAAGGAAGTAACGGGGTGACAACTACTGGTAGAAATTCAACATCCAAAACATTTTCTGAGGTTATAGCAGCTGCTCCTAGATGAACCCATGGACAATGTGTCAGTGAGGCTTGCTTTCTTTAGGCAGGAAATCCATAAACGAACCTCTCTTTTCACTTGGCTTTGTGTATTTGGCTTGGTAAATGTTAACAACCAAAACAAAGCAACAAGTCCAGAATTCATAGCTTCTCTTAATTGCTACAGAGATACCAGCTACCAGAGTTCTTAGCCTGGAGTTTCTTTTGGCCCTTAGTGAAAAAACAGGATTGATCTGCACGAAAGCAAAAAAGAACAAGAAGTATTGAAGACTCTTATAAACATCACATAGTATCTGAGGAATTTGGGAGGAATAATATGAGGCCAATGAAGAGGAAGAAGGCCCTCACCCACTTGGTGAGGGGAGTGAAAAGCATGCACATTTCAAATAGCTTGTAAACCTGAGGGGAGGAACAGACACCTAGAGATGATGAAAACTTCCCTCCCAAATACATTTTCTTTAGAAATACTGGGAAAACATGGTAGATATTTTAAAAATAAAGTTTAAACTTTAATAAGTGAAATAAGAAGGAAACACTGGTTTCGTCCTGTTGATTGAAGAAAAATGCACGACCTAAAAATTGAGAATTTTATTCAGAGGACGTCCTGAGGACATAAGCCCGGAAGAGTCTCTTAGATAGCTCTGAGGGCTTGAAGAGTCTCTCAGATAGCTCTTCGCTCCAAAGAGGGAAGTGGGGAGCCAGGATATATAGGAGTTTTTGCAACTGGGTAGTTGGAACATCAAAAGATTGTTGTTAATTAAAGAAAAGCCAGGGCTTCCCTGGTGGCGCAGTGGTTAAGAATCCGCCTGCCAATGGAGGGGACGCGGGTTCGAGCCCTGGTCCGGGAAGATCCCACATGCCGCGAAGGAACTAAGTCCGTGCGCCACAACTACTGAGCCTGCGCTCTAGAGTCCGCAAGCCACAGTGACTGAGCCCACGCTCCTAGAGCCCGTGCTCTGCAACAAAACCCATTGCAATGAGAAGCCCGCACGCCACAGCGAAGAGTAGCCCCCGCTCGCCGCAACTAGAGAAAGCCTGTGCGCAGCAGTGAGGACCCAACACAGCCAAAAATGAAATGAAAAAAAGAAAAACCAGACATCTCAAGGAATTTAACGTTTTTCTGTATATGGGAAGATGCAAGAGTCTGGGCTCATTGAAATCATTCCTTTGATATGCACCCCAGCTATCTTGGCCCAGTATCCTGTTTTGTTTTTTTTTTTCCTATCCTGAATCCCCTCAGGGTGCACACTTGGGGGTGCTGCAGTGGCTGATGGCTTGATGGCCCCACATCCTTTGTTTTCTGACATGGCAGGTGACTTTTCTTCATCCACAGACCTGTCCTGAAAACACATGGGAGTTGTCCATTGGTTTGGGCTGACAGGATGATAGAAAGAAAGGAGATCTGAAGATTAGTTTCAAATTTAAAGTTCCTCTCCCTTGGCAATAATATCAAAAAGGATGGTAACAGGCAAACTAGAAGTATACTTGGGTTAAGAAAAAATATTTTATTAAAAAAATACGTTTTCTATATCCTTTCCTGGTTATAAGGGTCTTAGAAATATTTTAGAAAAGTCCGGAGTTGGCACTGTTCACTATACTCTCTTGAAATTATATTTCCGCTTGTCTCAGTGCAGTATCTGCTTCTCTGTTCTCTGATTTCCACTTGTGTTCAGTCTTGAAGTCAAGACACTACCCTAACTCCTGCATCCCAGCTCGGAGCCCCAGGGTTCTGTTTCTTCTTCCCCACCTTCAAGCAGAGCCAGACCTGGGGTTGCCATTCCTGCACACACTCCCTCATCCCACCACCAGTATAGCATCTTAGCTATGTTCTGTGTCGACATTTTCCTCAAGCTGGTCCTTTCTGTTTCTTGCTGCTGGATTAATCTCTTCAGGATCAGTTCACGCCTCTGCTTATAAACCTAGAATGCCTCCTTTTTTTCCCTGGAGGAAACCCACATTCCTTGATCAAGAATATAAGGTCCCTGGGCTTCCCTGGTGGCGCAGTGGTTGAGGGTCCGCCTGCCGATGCAGGGTACGTGGGTTCATGCCCCGGTCTGGGAAGATCCCACATGCCGCGGAGCGGCTGGGCCCGTGAGCCATGGCCGCTGAGCCTGTGCGTCCGGAGCCTGTGCTCCGCAATGGGAGAGGCCACCGCAGTGAGATGCCCGCGTACCGCAAAAAAAAAAAAAAAAAGGATGTAAGGTCCCCTAAGGCCCCTTTAGTAATTTAAGGTCCCTTTTCAACCCCATCTCTCACTAGTTCCCCTCACACCTGTCTAGCCCTGGCCCAGACCCAACTACGTCTGTGCTATGCTGGCTTGAAACTTGTCCTGATTGTTGTGCCCATAGAAGAAAATTTCACTTCTTTAGAATTCTCACAGCACTTTCCTTGTGTCTCTCTTCTACAGCATTTACCACGTTTTAGGTTGTTTTATAATTTGTCAGGAATGTTTTTTATCTCCTCCACTAGACAGTATACTGAGTGTGTCTGTGCACCTGTCTCATCTTTGTATATACCTCCTTCATGTCTTGGACAGTGTAGCTCCTGAGTAAATATTTTAAATTGATTAATTCTGAGTTCAGCTGGGACTATTAGACCAAACTAAGTTCACTGGTCCAGCTCTGTGTTGGAATTAAATCTAGGGTTGGTCTTGAAACTAAGGTGTTCTTCAGATCTTTTATAAATCAGGCCAAATATGGGACCAGCCTTTAGCTTTTAGGACATTAACGATTCTGCACCTAAGTCCAACGTGGTGGTGATGGGTAGGGGGGTTCCTCGTACATCCAAGCAATTCTCTGATACCAGCTGGGTGTCTTACAATTCAGCTCAATCCTGACACTGTCTACCTGGAGATAGCGTCAGATCCCACAGGTTAAGGGCTCCATCCCAAAAGAGACGGCACCCCGCCGCCCCGCCTGCCCCTTCAGACAACAATCACAAGTCCAGGTTGCCAACTGTGCTTCTGACCTACAGGTTATCGATCGGAGGTTTCCATGACCCTATCCTTAGGTTCAATTAATTTTCTAGAGCGGCTCAAAGAACTCGGAGAAACACCTTACTAGATTAATGGTGCATTATGAAGTGATATAACTCAGGAACAGCCAGATGGAAGAGTTGCATAGGGCAAGGCATAGGGAAAGGGCATGGAGCTTACATGCCCTCTGAGCCCACCACTCTTCTTCAAATCTCCACACGTTCACCAACCCAGAAGAACCCCATCCTTTTTTTTTTTTTTTTTTTTTTGCGGTACGTGGGCCTCTCACTGTTGCGGCCTCTCCCGTTGCGGAGCACAGGCTCCGGACACGCAGGCTCAGCGGCCATGGCTCACGGGCCCAGCCGCTCCGCGGCATGTGGGATCTTCCCAGACCGGGGCACGAACCCGTGTCCCCTGCATCGGCAGGTGGACTCTCAACCACTGCGCCACCAGGGAAGCCCCCTTTTTGTTTTTTTATGGAGGCTTCATTACATAGGCATGGTTGATTAAATCACTGGCCATTGGTGATTAAGCTCAATCTTTAGCCTCTTTCCTCTCCCTGGAGGTCAGTGGGATGGGATTGAAAGTTCCAACCTATGAATCATGTGGTTGGCTCCCCTGTCAATGCCCCCAACCTTAGGAGCTTTCCAAAAGTCACCTCATTGACGTAACAAAAGACCAGTTCCAAGGGTTTCAGGAGTTCTGTGCCAGAAATGGGGATGAAGACCAAATATACATTTCTTATTATGAATCACAATCAGAGACATCCTTGAAGGACTGGACTCAGATTTTTCTTGTCCAAGCCCCAGTTCAGAAAGGAGCATCAATGACTTGGGTCTCTACAGTGTGTACCCCTTTGGACTTGGCATGCCTTTTCTGAGAGTGGTGCCGATTGCACACATGACAACCGTCTTTGCGTATTTCCTTTTAGTGACTTTGCTATCCTGTTAATCCGGGAGTGGGACAGAGAAGAGTCGGGAGGAGGGGTGAGCAGAACACAAATAGTAGAGTGACCGATCAGATTTCTCACATGGAATTAGAAGGGGTGGGAGACAAGCCCCAAGCAGCAAAGACCAAGTCATTCTCTTCAAATGAGAAGCAGGTGTCACCCTCTCTGGGGTGACTGATGACTAGTGACTGATGTCACTGGAAACCTCTGGGTGCTGGGCTCGCAGCTCTGCTCACCTCTTCCATTGCTTGTCGTTTCCTCCACATTTCCAGGTTCTGCTGGTTCAGTCAGTGGTCACCCACTTAATGCAAGGTACTGGACCAGATATTTTAGAGAATAAAAATAAGTTTAAGTTATAGGCTCTGCCTATAATTGGGAGAAGACGCATGTTTCAGGTTAAAATAGTCCTGAGAAATGTCAATAGTATAAAATAACGTCAAGCCCATAACAATCATAAGGGGAACCTGGCTAGAAAATATTGGTGATTCAGAGGATCAAATTCACACGTGTAAAGAAACACTGTAAACGTTGATTTAAGCTGCTTCTCTTCAAGACATGATTCAATTCCCAGAAGTTTTTTTTTTTGCGGTACGCGGACCTCTCACCGTTGTGGCCTCTCCCGCTGCGGAGCAGAAGCTCCGGACGCGCAGGCTCAGCGGCCATGGCTCACGGGCCCAGCTGCTCCGCGGCATGTGGGATCTTCCCGGACCGGGGCACGAACCTGTGTCCCCTGCATCGGCAGGCAGACACTCAACCACTGCGCCACCAGGGAAACCCTCCCAGAAGTTTTTAAGCTTCCCCCGAAGCACAACGAATAGCAAATCCTACTGCAAGTCAAAATATCTTTGATGTTAGCTCATACTCTGATATCTCTAGCCATCTGGCTAGTTTAGGGCCTTTTTTCTAGAGTCAGTAAAATTGTAATGAAACCTAAAGGCTAAGAAGTAGCAGGTCACTGGTGTTATTCAAAATTGTCTTATTTGGGTGAAAGTTTGAGACATAAAAAACTTAAAATATTTTAGTTTCCAGATGAACGGGTACCCACCTCTGCATATTGCAAATTAAACTTGGAACATTTACTTGCTTTTGGCCAGAGACAGATCCAAAATGACTATTAATAGTGGTAATAGTCTGGTGTGAAGGCCATCCACCAAGAGATACTAACTTTCCAGCAAGAACGTCCAAGGCATCCAGCGGATGACCGAAATTAGAAAGGTTCTTTGAATTTAAAATGACTGGTACTTACGAAGGAGTCATAACATCTATAAAAAGCTATCATTCATGTATCTTCGTCAACAAACCAAGAAGCAGTGGCCTCAGCCTGAGTTCTAAACTTGGAAGGAAGGCCTAAGGGTTTGCAGTGTGACTCTGGCCAGGCCACCTTCTCAGTGTCCCACATCCGTGTCTCTGAAATAACTGGACTCATATTTTCTACCTCATAGGAACATACAGAACCGAGAGGAGGTGAGACAAAGGAAATGTTCCAATTATTAGTGAGACTAATTCTGACATATCTAAAAGGAACCATAAATGTTTAAGCACATGGGGGGAGTTTGCAGACATCTGTCCTTTAGGAGTTAGGCATCCCAATTGTGGATTGTCTAATCCTACAGTTTCACTATGCTGTCCATTTTTTTGTCTGTTTCCCACAGTACAGTTTAGAACATGACTTTCAACTGAGGCACATTTCTTTCTCTTGGAGATGGCTGTCCTGGCGTCTATCCCACCAGTTCATCTCCAACTGTGACCACCACTTTCTCCATCCCCACTGACTTCACTTTCTTTCCTCTCTCCCTGGATCTTTTTCCTCTTCCTTCCAACACCCCAACCCCGCCCCACCCCGGGTGAGTGATCCCAAGGGAAAAAGAATCATCTGGGCTCCCCGTCAACCCTCATTGACCTCCTAGTCCTTCTAGTTCAGCTGGCCCTTCTTGAGATGTCCACGGAGCCACTCAGCTTCACCAATCCCTCAGGGAGCCTCACTCTGGTAGCTACACTAGCCTAGACCCCTTTTGGTGCAGTTGAAAAAAATACAGTAATTCAGAGGGAATTTTTATTTTAAAAATAATACAGGATAAGGTTTTAAAAAGTAGTTGAATTTCTAGATTCTAGACTTTGATCCTGACTTAACCACAGATTTGCTAAACGACAATTTCTCGGCACCTCTTCTTGCATCCTTTTCCTTTGTGCAGCCCAACCTGGGGTGGACCCAGTCTTAGCTACCTGGCTTTTTGTCCCTTATGGATTCCGTGTGACCCTGCTGCTGGGTCTAGGGAGATTCAACTCTTCTTGATCTTGTTTTTGTTTGTGTTAGTTTAGTATGTCAGCTTGACTCTGGTTGTCAAGAGCTCTACAAGTTCTCTTATTCAAGAGAAAACAAAGACAATAACCGAACACTTTGCTTGATCACCTACTTTATTTATTTTTAATTTAAAAAATTCCGTTAACTCTTTTTTTTAAAAAAAATACTTATTTGGTTGCACTGGGTCTTGGTTGTGGCAGGCATGCTCCTTAGTTGTGGCTCATGGGCTCCTTAACTGTGGCATGTGAACTCTTAGTTGCGGCATGCATGTGGGATCTAGTTCCCCGGCCAGGGATCGAACCCGGGCCCCCTGCACTGGGAGTGCTGAGTCTCAACCACTGCGCCACCAGGGAAGTCCCTTGAATCACCTACTTTAATCCAGGCACTGTGCTACATAGTGTATGGCATACAAAGGAAAGCAAGATAATTTCTAGAGTAGCTCGTAGCTTAGTATGAAAGAGGGACAAAAACCTATAGAGTTGCAGAAGAGTGAGGCAAAAGCTTGGGCAGACATTTGACATTTTTTGATATCCTACATGTAGGATGATATCCTACATCCAGACCTCTTCTACGTTCTTGAGGATTGGCCAAAGATTGCATCTTCACGCTGGGCAGCTTCACCTCTTGTAAACCACAGGAATTCTTTCGTGTCCCCAAAAGATGCAGCCGTGTGACCATGCTCGGCCAATCTAATGCTCCTGCCTAGGATTTCGGATTCTAATGGAAAGAGAGGAAGATGTAGAGACTACTGAAAAGTGTTTTTAAGGTGGTAACCTTGGCACAGAATCCAGAAACTGCATTTAGTTTCAGCCCATTTACCAATATTCTCTAGCATTGCAGGCACTCAGTATTTTCCAGTGTATATTTATTTTCATCTTAAGTTATTCAGAGTTTTGTTTTTTGTGTGTTTTTGGTTTTTTCATTTTTGCTTGAAATCAATTGAAAGAGAAATTAGTAATGAGGAGTGTGATGCAGACAGCAGATCCTCAGATGAGAAAAACTAAAGTTGGGTGTAGGGCAGTGAAAATTCCATCTGTATTAGTCATGGGATTCTGACAACCCTTGATGTGAAGTGGCAAATACCCATTGAATTATTGTGCATTGTCACCTGAAATGAAGCACTCATTGAAGGCAAGATTTGGGGAATCCCATTACTACGGACACAGTACAGTATGATGTCATGAGAACTCAAGAGTAGTGGGTGGAATGGTTTCTTCTAACAGCACTAGAAGACCTAAAGAAAGAGAACAAACAATAAGCCCAAATATATAAACCCTTAGCCGAAGATTGCACCCCCTTAACTTGAAAGGACCTCACTAAAAAATCTCTTACCACCTGAAACTAAATGGTTGAGGTCGCCCAAAACCAAATTCAAAGTTTAAGTTGCTGAATTACATTAGTTGAAGCTACAGCTTTGTCAGGTCTCTTCCACAAGTGGCTTTCAAATGTTTTTGGCCATAGCCCTTATAAAAAATATATTTTATATCATGATCTAGCACGGGCGTGTGCGCGCGCGCGCGCGCGCACACACACACACACACACACACACCCCTCTCAATACAACTGAAACAAAGGTGTCATGAAACAGTATTTACCTTTATTGTATGCAAAGTATTCTGCTGTTTTTGTTCTATTCTGTTTAAAAAATTCTACTTGCAACCAACCAAACTGGAAAAACATTGTGTTACAGGAAGAATTAGAATGGGGAAGTGGAAGAGGATCTCATGGACTCAGGAGGTAGCTGGAATCCCAGACCCCCAGTGAGACTTCCTTATCGGTAAAAGCAGCCCAGTACCTGTGTTGTGGAGGAAGGGGACAGACCCTTGTTGAAATCTGCAATTCCCTCCCAATGCGAAGCCAATTCTTGTCAGCTCTCAGCCATTTACCATCCTCCACCCTACCTATCTTTGTCTCTAAATCTGTAACCAGAGTCAGACCCAAGCATGCTCCAGGAGGCTGACAACAAAGTTAAGCCAGGAAGGGGAGACATCCATAACAAAGAATTAGAGGACTTTGTTAACTTCTATCATGAAAATCCTGGAGAATGTATGTAGAAATGAATTCTGATGAGATGCTTCCCAACCAAAGGGGGAGAAATCCAATGCAAAATCACATTGAGCTTATTGATAAGGCTGGGTTTTCCGGAGATCCTGGAATCAGCATACTAGTTTCAGCAACTGAGAATCATTTCAATTTTTAGCTTGATTAGTTGACCAAAAAAAGCTGGTTTCAATAGCAACGCCCATCAAATGAAACTGATGAGCTCGGGATCTTCTGTAAGCAGGTAGAGGAAGGAATTCAAAGAGTGAGGAACCCTGGAGTGAATTTATCCTGTGTAATCTGTCAGCCACCGGGTAATTAGGCCCCCTCGGGAAGGCACAGGGGACCTTCCCTTTGCAGTACCTTGAGAAATAAAACAGCTGACAGGGGGCCCTGGATCTTTGAAAAGCTCTTTAGTGACTGTTCTCTGAAGGACAGAATTGCTTATGGAGATGTTGTCACTGAAATGGGATTACTGATTTCAATGGCAAGATGAGGGGGTTGAAGAGGCCCCTTCCAAATGCAAACTGAGCATTTGGAGTTGACCTGCTAAACGATGGGCGGGGGCGGGGCCCACAATGAAAGATAAGTTGCTGCCTTTACACCCCTGTCATTAAAAAGAGAGACAATAGCTGATATCTATTGAATACTTAATGCAACGATCACTGAATCCTCCTAACACTATGACATAGGACTCTCATGTTCTCCATTTTACAGGGGAACAAAGTGAATCATGAAGGTTAAGAACTTTGCCCAAGATCTTACAGCTACTAAGTTGTGGAGCTAGCATGCTATCCCAGGGCAGTGTGGCTCCAGAGGCCATGCTGTACCACAGGAATGTTTGATTTTGGAGGCAACCTTTGCCCAGAGGTGGATTTGCCGTGAGGCTATTGAAACTTAAGCTTCGAGACCCTCTTCTACATGGACCCCCTCCGAGGCCCTGGGAGGGCCCTGGAGATGTACTTACATGGGCATATGTTGTAAAATTTGCAAAAACGAATATTTTAACTGCAGTTCGTTATGACTGCTGTCTTTTTACTCTGGCTTCCGGATCTCATGTACCCTCGAGTCAGGTGACTTTGGAGGGGCTGTGTGCATGCTTGGGATCTGGCTAAGGGGAAGTTGAGTTGGGGATTCACGTAGATTAGTTTAATGGGATACATTTGTGTGGTTTACAGCCGCTCTGCCGACTGACCTATGTCGACTGAGAAAAATTGCGCAACCTAAAAGTTGAGAGTTATGTTTTATTCGGCAGACATTCTGAGGACTTCAAGCCCAGGAGAGAGGACTCTCAGATCACTCTGAGGAACTGTTCCAAAGAGGCAAGGTCGGGGGGAGCCAGGATATATGGAGTTTTTGCAACAAAGACCAGGTAGTCGGAACATCAAAAGATTACTGTTAATTAAAGAAAGCCAGATATCTCAAGTTAAGGAGTTTAGTACTTTTCTGTGGGAAGATGCAAGAGTCCGGCTCACTGAACTCATTCCTTTGATGTGCACCTCAGCTCTCTGGGGCCAGTATCCTGTGTTTTCTCATCCTGAGTCTCCTCAGGGTGCACTGTCGGGGACGGCTGCAGCGGCTGACTGCTAGATGGGCTTGGCAGTGGACAGCCCGTTTGTCTCCATCCTGAGTTCCCTCAGGGCTCACTGTCCGGGGCCGCTGTAATGTGATGGCTTGATGGCTGCAACATCCTTTGTTTACTGATACGGAAGGCAATATTTTTCACTCACACCTAGTATGGTGAAACTGACACCACTATCCTGGTTTTAAGCCATAGATAGGGCCAGAGGTTCTACCAACCTATGAACATACATGATGGACCCTGGTCCAGGAAGTACATGGGATGTAGAGGGAACCAGGGTTTAAAGTGGAGCCAGATCTCCATAGGGAGGTAGAAGCTCGTCTATGGAAAATTCTTCAGTCATCAGATGTGTAATAATTAGAAGTAGAGGATTCAGTTTTCATAGATGTTTGGTCAAAAATGGAAAGTTCACTTTTGTTAGGCATATACTTAATAACTCAATATATATAATTAGAAATGTACCCTAAACAACGTATAGTTTATCAGAATTCCTATGCTTGTCGGGCGTAACTTGGGAAGTCTGTGTGTGAAGACGTTATGTTTAATGCAGCATCGTCTGCCTGAGACAAACAGGTGAAGAAGATTTATCTACCAGCCTGCATCCCTCTCGCCATCCTCCCTGGTCAAGGGTTGCCCCACAGGCTGGAACTTCCTCAGACGTTCCAGGGCTGGGTGTGAGGCAGGTGGTTGAACAAGTCCCTGCAGGAGACCCAACAGAGGCAGAGAAGCCCGGACAGAAAGCAGGCGATACACAACGGCCCTGCCCTCAGGTGACTCACAGCAACAGTGGGAAGAAACAAGTGGACTCACGTGGAGTCCAGCAGATGCCCCACATACCGGTCCACAAACTTCAAAGCTTATATTATACAAAATCAATCCCTGCATAAGGAAATTGAAAGGCCCCCAAATCTCACCATGGAATTAAGAAAGAAACTTGATAAAAGTTTTCCTAAATTTGACAACAATCCTGAAAATTAAACCAAAAAGTTTTTTCTAAATTACCAATAGTAAAAAAAAAAAAAAAAAAAATTGATCAACCATGCAAAAGAAAACAATGAATTCTTCTTTTTTGTTTAGAAAATATTAGTCATAAAAGTGTGTGTAGCCAAAAACCTTGGGAAAAATATTATGGAGGTGGATTAGGCATTAACTAATAAAACATGTTTTTTTGAATTTTCTGATATTTGTGATATCAGCTTTCTAAAAACTGCAATTTGTATAATGTTCGTACCTAATATATTCGTAATTTTGTACTATTTTTCATAAAGAGGTTTCTTCCAAGGTTTTTAAGTGTAGGTCCCACAAAATCTGGATCTGCTTCTGTGTAGGTCACATCTGGGGCCTCTGAAAGCCTGCCAGCTTTGGGTGGGCCCAGGATAAGAGAGGGCTCTCCGGCTGAACCAGACCAGAGCACAAACATGGGAATACACAGCAGTGCTCACGGGTCAGCGTATCCAGGGCTGTATCTTAGAGGAAGTTGCGCCATTGTTTTATTAAGAATTTCTAACGCAGCACCTGAGATTCTACCAACAGCACAAAATCTATCTTTTGTGGACCAGCTGAGAACCTACCCAACATTTTCAATATTGTTTTTTATGAACAAATGTACTCTAGGCCTTCCCTAAATCGCTTACAAACCCAGCTTTGAACCATAGGCTGTTTGTCTATAACTGTGTGTAGGTACACACACACACACACACACACACACACACACACACACACACACTTCCATATGTAAACTCATCTCGCTTTGCTTTTTTTTAAATATATTTATTTATTTAATTTTTGGCTGCTTTGGGTCTTTGTTGCTGTGCGCAGGCTTTTATCTAGTTGTGGTGAGTGGGGACTACCTTCCTTGCAGTGTGCAGGCTTCTCATTGCAGTGACTTCTCTTGCTGCAGAGCACGGGCTCTAGGTGCGCGGGCTCAGTAGTTGTGGTGCACGGTTAGTTGCTCTGCGCCATGTGGGATCTTCCCAGACTAGGGCTCGAACCCGTGTCCCCTGATCGGCAGGCAGACTCTCAACCACTGCGCCACCAGGGAAGCCCAATACGTTTCATTTTTCAAGGCATTTCTTGTAGAGAGGTATAGCTGATATGCATTTGTAATCACTGGAAACCTCATAAAATCTAGCTCCTTTCTGAATAGATTTCAGCAATAAAGGGAGCGCCGTGGGTTTAGGGGCTCTTTTGCCAGGGTCTGTGATAACAGGAACTTCTTTTAGGAGTTCAGTTATATAGATATAACTTCTGTTGAATAGGATTGTCTGTATGGTGTAGATCAGGAATCAGCACAATTTTTCTCTAAGGGGCTACATAGTAGATATTTTAGGCTTTTTGGGCCACCCATGGTCTCTGTTCCTCTCCCTCCCCCTGCCTTCCAGAGGCAACCCCCCTTCCTTCTCCTCCTCTTTATCCCATTAAAAATGTACAAATCATTCTTAGCAACAAGAGCAGACAAAAAATAATCTGCAGAATGAATTTGACCAGTGGGTCATCATTTCTGACCCCTGATATAGATTATTATATTTAGTTAGGGTAGGTTGAGCTGTGCTCCAGTAACATCTTGAAAATCTCAATGGCTTAACACATTTAATATTTATTTCACACTTACCCGGTCACGTGGCCCTCCTCCATTTTATAGCTGTTAGATCTGCACCAGCCATCCTCGAAGGTTGCCTCAGAACAAGGCTGGCATTGGAAGGTAAGTGAAGTCCCCAGGGGACAAAAGTTAAGCGACCCTTACTCAGGTTCATGCGGATCTGTCTTGGAAGGGAAAGGGAGATCTGGGGATTTTACAAAGCCTTTATTTTTTAGAACAGCTTTAGATTTACAGGAAAATTGAGAAGATGGTACAGAGAGGTCCCAAAAACCTTATACCCTGTTATCAACATCTTACATGAGTATGGTTTTATTTATTATTAACAACATTTATTACAATGAGTGAACGAATATTGATACATTATCATCAACTAAAGTCTATATTCAGATTTCCTTATTTTTTTTACCTAATATCCTGTTTAAAAAATTCCAGGATCCCACATGACACTTCATTTTCATGTTTGCTTAGGCTTCTCTGGGTTGCAACAATTTCTTAGGCTTTCATTGTTTTTGATGACCTTGATAGTTTTGAGGAGTACTGGCCATGTATTTTGTAAAATGCCCCTATGTCGGAATTTGGTGTTATTCTTATGGTTGGACTGGGTTTATATGTTTTGCAGAGGAAGACCACAGAGGTAAAATGCCATTTTTATCGCATCATATCAAGGGTGCACACACTCAACATGATTTATCACTGTTGATGTTGACCTTGATCACTTAGCTGAGGTAGTGTTTGTCAGGTGTCTCCACTATAAAATTACTCTTTTTTCCCCCTTTTCGTGCTGTACTCTGGAATGAGTTATGATACGCAGCCCACACCTAAGTAGTGGGGAGTTATGCTTCTCCTCCTTGGGGGCGGGGTATATACATAAATTATTTGGAATTCTTTTGCACAGGAGGCTTCTTTCTTCTCTCCATTTATTAATTTATTCAATACTTCATTTATATAAGTATGGGCTCTTTTTTAAATTAATTAATTAATTTATTTTTGGCTGCGCTGGGTCTTTGTTGCTGCCCACGGGCTTTCTCTGGTTGCGGTGAGTGGGGGGGCTACTCTTCGTTGCGGTGCGCGGGCTTCTCACTGCGGTGGCTTCTCTTGTTGCGGAGCACGGGCTCTAGGCGCGCGGGCTTCAGTAGTTGTGGCTCACGGGCTCTAGAGCGCAGGCTCAGTAGTTGTGGCGCGCAGCCTTAGTTGCTCTGTGGCATGTGGGATCTTCCTGGACCAGGGATCTAACCCGTGACCTGCATTGGCAGGTGTATTCTTAACCACTGCGCCACCAGGGAAGTCCTGTAAGTATGGACTCCTGATGTTTGCTTTATGTTTGGGGCTATAATTCAACACTTCCTTATTTATTTTGTGGCTCAAATTGTTCCAGCTTTGGCCATTGGGACTATTTCAGTTGGCTTTTGTGTCCCTTTGACATAAGTAAGCACTTCCTTACATTTTGGTACAACAGTATCCTTCAGGTTCATATTTTCTGCCCCAATCCTAGAATCAGCCATTTCTCCAAGGAGCCCTGGTTCCTTTTATTGGAGAAACCAAGATTTGGGTGTTAGGTGTACTCATTGCTAATGGGGTGTCCTTGTTTCTACAAGACACAAGTTTTAAGGGCTTGGTGTAGAAGAGGCTTCAAAGCATGGTCCAGAGAATAGAAGCATATCCTCATTTGAGAGCTTGTTAGAAATGCACAGTTGCAGGCCCCAGACCTATTGAATTCATATCTACAGCTTAACAAGAATGCCAGATGGTTCGTATGGACATTTGAGGTTGAGGAGCGCTGGCCAGAGCTCAGTCCCACAGACCCAACTGCAAGGGAAGGTGGAAATGGGAGCCCAGGGAGAGAAAATAATGTGGTAAACATATTGCGTTGTCTCTATGACAACCAAGCACTTGAGTATTTG
Source organism: Monodon monoceros (assembly GCF_005190385.1). Taxonomy (NCBI): domain Eukaryota; kingdom Metazoa; phylum Chordata; class Mammalia; order Artiodactyla; family Monodontidae; genus Monodon; species Monodon monoceros. Next base: position 58,418,960 of record NW_021703770.1, on the reverse strand, counting down.
CTCAATATTGGTGATTTGCTTGGATAACTTATGCTCAAAGCACCTAGTTTATTTTTGTTTTTGCTCTTCCATTATATTACTTTTTTACATAAAACATTTGTTCCCTTATTCAAATATTTATTTATCAAGTACCTGCTACTTTTCTGGCACTGTTCTCAGTACTAGGGTTGCGGTGTGAACAAAAAGGTAAACACCCCCACCTCCGTACAGCTTACAATTCATGTGATGGTGAACCGCGCAGCCAAAAATGTATGTGGTAGATGTGGGAACCGTTATAAAGAAACATAAGGCAAGTTAAGGGGTGGCGGGGAATGGAGGAGATGGGGAAGGCTGCTGATTTAGGTAGGATGGCTTGGTCACCTGAGCAGAGATTGGAATGAAGTGAACAAGTGAGGCCTGTGACTACTGGAGACATTCCAGGCAGAGGGAACACTAGGCAGTTGTTCTCTTAAAAACCAAATGACACATTTAGATTCAAATTTTAAATCTCAGCTCCAGAGTCAGGTATCAGAATATTCAGATGTTGAAAACTTTTGGACCTTAGGTTGATTTTTGTTTTTTGTTGTTGTTGTTGTTTTTCCATCAAGATTTTTGACAACATGTAGATCCTGCTGTGTTATCACAAGCTCTTTTGTCCTCAGTGTATTTGATTTTTAATGTATGTGATATCTTGATACTCATTTTATAGGCTGTGAAAGGCCGTACTTCAGTTACTCTCAAGCTTTTTGATCTTGGGACTCTTTTATATTCTTATAAATTATTGAGGACCCCAAAGACCTTTTGTTCATATGGGTTACATCTATAGATATCTCCTACAGTATAAATTAAATCCAAGGAAATGTAAACATTTATTATTAATTCATTTAAAAATAAGAACAGTAAGCCCATTACATATTAACAAAAACAACATAATTTTTATGAAAATAAGTGTATTTTTCAAAACAAAACCAGAATTTAGTGAGAAGGGTAGCATTGTTCCATGTTTGCATATCTCTTGGAAGTCTGGCTTAATAGAAGCCATCTGGATTCTCATGTTTGGAGAGAATGAGAATTCTGTTGCAATGTCACACTGTTGCAGTGTCACACATCGTGTAGCATCTGGAAAAGTTCATTGTATACCTGTAAGAGATTGAGAGTAAAAAAGGCAAATAACAGTTTAGCATTATTACAAAATAGTTTTGACCTCATGGACCCCCTCAAAGGGTCACAGGTACCTCCAGGGGTCTCCAAATCACAGTTTGAGAACCTTTCCCGTATCATATTCTAGCCTCATCCCTCTGCCTTGGGAGAGTCATTTCGCTTTTTTGGCTTGAATTTCTTCATCTTTAAAGTGGACGGAATAACGGTACTTATCTCCCTGGGTGGCTGTGAGGATCAAATGACAATTCATGTGATGCATTTACAGCCAGGCCTGTACAGAGAAAACCTGAGAGTCATTAGTATGATTTTTAAATACAGAGGTTGATTATGACTTTTTTTTTTTTTTTTTTTTTTTTGTGG